>NC_087515.1:55354104-55666930 GCF_963921805.1 Phalacrocorax carbo
GAAAATTTTAGTAGTAATAGGTAATGTAAAGCTGTTCTAAAAGGTATGCTGTATTTCTGGAGCTTATGATCCAACATTGTCATGTCTACAGAACTGCTGCCTTTATAGAGGCTATATTAAATATATGTCAATATGGAGCTTATTTTAGTTCATTTTTCTTCTACAAATTCAGTATTTTTAAATACTGCAATGTGCTTTCATGTGAAAGGGCCACTGAAAAAGGTGTTTAGTACAATTTTCAAAGCCATTTTACTGGAAGCATTAGTCCAGCATTGTGTATATATGTACATATTTGATTATCTTTTATAGAATTCTGCAAAATGGTACCTATCTACCTCAGAGAGCATTTACATTTGCTCTAATAGGATTGAAAAATCTAGAATGTATGATTATTTTTTTTATGACAACAGAAAAATTGGGAAACAAATTATCCATGTATGAAGCCTGAGAATAAACGTAAAACTAATGTAGTATATTTGGATACAGTCCTGGAGTTATGAAGCCTCATTATAATGCAGCCTGATACCCACCCACTTGCATTTTATATGCACTAATATTTCCAAAGTGGATTTAAATGCTGTTTTCTTCCAGTTTTGCAAGGGTGTTTTTTCTGCAAGGGTAGCAGAAAGAAGTCTTAGTGTGTACAGGAATCAGGATCCAAACTTTGTGTCTAACAGGATTAAAAATGAGAGATTCTCAAATAGAGATTGTAGTTAAATTTCTTGCAGGATGGTTTTGCTTTCTCACTCTAATGTGTTTTTTTTTTTTCCCCCTCTGTAAGTAGTTAATTTAGAAAAGAACAGTATTTGAACATGATTTTAGATACTGTCCTGTTAATAATTGAGCTTTTTTGCTTCCATAAGCAGTGGAATAAATTCGGACAGTTTTGTGCTGACCTGTCAGTTGTGCAGTAAAGCTGGTCTAGTTCTGCCACCTTTGTTTGGAAATCTTTTCTCAGTTTATTTTGCAAGTACTTCTACAGTTTGAGTAATATGCCCACATAAAACAGGGACAGGCAGCAAAGTACAAATAAAAAGTAAAAATCCTGCTAATGCCAATTTTTTTTTCCCTCCAGAGTTTATTTTTAAAATCCCGACCCATACTAGCTATATCACAGTAACCCACTAGCTGAGAATAATTTTAAAGACAGTTTTGCAGCTGGTGACTTTATTGGTACTTCATATGACAGTTGTGTGAAATAAAAAGAAAGTAAAAGCACACGTGATACCCAACATGGTCATAGGAGAAATAGTTGTAATGGGTTTTGCAAGTGATGGGTTGTTGGTTTGGTTTTAATTATAAATTTTGTGACTTGCTGGCAACCATTACGAAAGCTGTTTTTGGCAGTTGAGTTACGTGTGGTTGTACGGAAAGCATTAATAGTGGCTTAAATAGGCTTTCACATGCACACAGCGTTTCCAGTGGGAATGGTTTGAAACGGAGTGATTTCCTAGTAGCCACCCTTGGGGTGTCAGGTTTCCTGCAGGCGAGCAAAGGCCCATATGAAAACAATCTGCCTGGGCTGAGTCTGCCCTCATGAGCAGCAGCAGCGGGCGCATGTGGGCTTTGTGGAGCACTGGTTGCTTTTACAGCTCCAAAACCTGTTCAGTGACTATATAGTCACCTTGCTTTTCAAGAGGAAGGAGAAAGGGGCGAGTGAGGGTTTTTGGTCCAGGGTTTCTGCAGACTTAGGGGTGGCGATGGTTTTCCAGCGGGAAGGCCTCCAGGAAGGGGGAGTGTGCTTGGCTTCAGAGCAGCGTCAGGGCTGCTGGAAGGGAGGATGCTGATTACAATAATAAACAACTGCTGGCCATAGATTACCACATGGCTGTCAGAGCAGACAGGACCAAAGGAGGAGATCCCCAGCAAAGGCTTTGGGTTGCAGTAGGTTCCTTTGCTGGAGACTTTTTTTTCCTCTCCTAAACAAAGGGAAGTGGCTTTTTAGATTGCTTTTAATGGGTCTTTTCTGTTCGGTGGTGCAGCATCCCCTGGGCGAAGTGGGTGGAGGGAAGAGGGCTGGAGGTGGCTTGGTTACTGCCGTAGCAACACCAGCCTGCTGGTGGCCAGCTGTGAGGAAGGCGGGGAGAGGAGAAGTGGCCTCCTGTCTGGTCACGCTGCTGTGTTTCCTAGGCTGAAGTGTGCCTCATCCATTTTGACTTCTCTGAAAAGCTGGCTTTTGGTGCTTTCTATAAACAGAAATTTCCCTGGGGATTCTTTTCTTTTTATTCTTTGCATTTTTTCCCTTGGATGGAGCAACATGGAGGGACATGCTCCTCTTCCCCACTCTCTGCATCCATCATATACCAGTGGAGTATAGCTTCTCTTGGTCGGGGTCATTGAGACCAAACATTGAGCTTGAGGCCTGCAAGAAGCACTTGGAGCCTGCAGGCCATTGCCGAGGTGAGCTGGAGGCAGTCCTGGCCAAGTGTGGAGACGAGGAGATCCTCGCAGTGCCATGGGGCCAGGTTAACCCTGCAAGGAGCATCACCTGGCGTCAGCAGCTCACTCCCAGGTGCCCAGCCTGTGGGAAGGAGTGGGTACAGGGAGGTTGTGGCAATGGTGCTATGTGAACTGCCCCCGGGGGAACACAGCCAAAGAGGGGGGCACAAGCAGGAGCTCTTGGAGAGTTTTGAGACGGTACAGGTGGGAAAAGAGTGAAACCTTTTGAAGGCTATAGACCTGGCTTGGAGGACGTACCAGGAAAATGTAGGCTTCGGGGGACGCTTAATGATGATTGGCCTGAACTTCAGCTTACGTGAGCTGCTGACAAAATTTGAAAAGGTATGATAAGCACAGTTTCATATACTTATGCTGTTGAAAAAGGTTATGCCTTTGCAAACTACACAATAAAAAGGGCAGATTGATGTTAAACTTAGGATTTTTTTGTTGCTTTTAAGGTCCTCCTGTGACCCCTGTTTGACTCCCTCTCAAATATGGAAGTCTAATGCTGCTTCTCTTCCCCCATTTCAGGTCCTATAAAATTTAATTTTAGAGCATGTGCTCTGATTGTGGTCATCTTCTCTCTCTTCCTCCCCTTCCCTCCCCACTCACCTCCTCCCCCCACTCCCCCTCCCCCAAAAGATGATAGAAAAATTTGTGCATAAGGGGACTTTCCAGGATGCCTGTGACCTTACTTCACTATTGGCATAAAGGAAGTGCTCTGCAGTGTGCTGAACTTAGTTGAATGTTATCTTAGTCAAATTGGAAGATCTTATGATGGCTTTTATAAGTAAAATTACTTCCAATGAACACACCACTTTTCCCATCATTTCATCTGTTCTTCTTTTATGCAGGCTAGTTAGTCTTTCTTTTACCAGGACGTTTGGTAACCGTAATACTGAGAGGCAGGAGGCTTGGCTTGGCAGTGATCGCGTTGATTAGCGAGACATGAAACTGCTCAAAACCAGATTGTTCTCATCTAATTGTCAGCACTTCCAGTGAAACCTGGATCGTATGTTTGTAACTATTCTTAGCTTGGCTTTGCATGCTATATTTTTCTTTTTGTTTTTTAATAACACTTCTCCATACAAACTTCCTGTGCCCTTTAAGACAGGAGTCTGTAATAAAATATATAGTAGATTATTTACATGTTAAGATTAAAAAACATAAATACTGTGGTCACAAAGCAGAAGAACAGATTGTAAATCCTGATTCTGTCGTTTTCTATCGTAAAACTCTTAAACTTCAGTATGCTTGGGGTTTTTTAATGCAAATCAGCACTGGTCACCAGAACAGTAGTATAATGGGTATTACTGAATGAACCTAAAATTATCAGAAAATTAAGCTGCTACTTTTTTTTCTTTTGAGTTTGTATAATTATTTTGGTTAATTTCAAAATCATAATAAGAAGCCTGGGTCCTCAGAAGACTGTAAACTGGTTTGAATTTGTTGGGTTTTTTTTAAACTCTTGTATTTTTACTTTCCTACAGTAGCAAATTTTGGAGGTGGTAAGACAGATATTGTTCAGTTTCCCGCCAGCACGACTCTTCCAAAAGTAGCTAATAGTAACAGTGGAAAGCATTTGTGACATGATTTCTTCACTGTGTAGATCACTTGCTCCTTTCTTGCTCTCAGTCTGTCAGCTGGGCTTCACTCTTCTCTTGTAATTACTGCTGCCAGCCTGTAAAGATTAGGACACATGCTGGACTCTTCGAGATGCTTCATGTTGTGGTTAAGGCAGAATTTTTGAAACCAATGTTTCTAATGTGTTTTGAACCATACAAGCCCTGGCATTTACAAACTCCAGGTTCTCCCCAGTGGTTCTGAATATTCCAGTGTCTTATTTTGTCTCAAAGGAATTGATAGTAGCAATTCTCAACGAAAACAAAATTTACAGGTGTCTCAGCTCTGCTGTAATTTTTAGCTTGAAGCTTATGGTGTCATTTTGTTGTCTCTGTGCTGAAATTTGCATCATGATGTAGGAGGTTGCTTTGGTGCTGGAGAAGAAAGTTAACATTTTAGCTGGTGAACTTCGACCACAAATTCTAATCTGTGCTTATTTAGCAAGTGGGTTTTTTGGTTTTGTTTTTTTTTTTTGTTTTGTTTTGGTTTGGATTTTTTTGAGCAAGTTCCCCTCCTCCTCCTGTGCTTCATCTCTCCCTCTCGTAATTCCCCACACACCCATTCTGTTCTTCCAAACTGAGGAGTTTGCTGCCAGGGAAACAGCGTTATGACAGTGATCATGGCTGGCAAGCTACTTTCAGCTTTCTAGATTCGTCAATATATGTTGCAAGGAGAGAATTACCAGTGCTGTTACTGTGGTCGTAATGCAGAAGCCAGATGGTATTTGCAGAAGCTTGCACAGCCCTCCCTCCCTGTGCAAAAGCGGAGTTGTTTTACATTGGAGTGGGCGGGGACACTTTGGCTTTGTTCAGTTGCAATTATGTGACTGCTGGAATTAGTATTAATAGATTTATGATGTCCCTCAGATGTTGAGTCAGAGCCATGCGATGGAGCCACAAAGGTTGTTGAAGGCAAGCTGGCATTCTCAGCCTTCCTAAGTGCATCATCATTCTTGTGATGAAATGAATCCTTACTCACACCATATGTCACCTGTTAAGGTACTATCCATTAGGTTTAAGTGCAAGTCAGGACAGCTTTTTGGAAACTTCAAGTGTCAGTGCAAAGTTTTTGGTAGTAAAAGCATTTGAAAATTAGATGTGAAAAATACCCAAAGTAGTTCCCCCCCCCCCCCCCCCCCCAATTTTTTTCTTCCTGAAATATCTGAGAATTTAAGTAGTAATTACATTTCTGTCATATCTAAAGCCAATTGCTTTTATGAATTGCTTTGATCTTATACTGTAGTCACAGTGGCTGTAGTGATACCCGGTGTGGTTTGTGTATGACACTTCAGAGAGGTTTAATGTCTGGCTTTATACACACTTCTGCCACTGGTGGATTTATGATAATGGCAGTTCTGCCCAAGGGTTTTGCATGTGTACTGCTCTTCTGAATGTGAATTCATTATAACTGATTGCTTAACAGCAGCTGCCACTGCAGGCCTCTGAAAAGCAGATGGGATGAGCCTTTCTTAAGTTGTGACTGTCCTCTGACACCAGAGGAAGAAAGGATTAAAAAACCTGTTTTCCTTTCACAATGGCCACTTTCATATGACTGTATCATGCCCTAATTCTTACTCCCACCTTAAGAGTCATCAAAAAGTGAAAAGCTCCGAGTGAAGCGGAGGCTAAACGGAACATCTAACACAGCAGTGTTCCCAGGGGCAGTTGGCAGCAGCAGGTAAAATGTATCTGGTTCAATATAGACTAAACAATCTGCTATATATATATATAAAAATTCATTCCCTTGCTACCTGCTGTGAGACCTTAAAGAAAGATGTTCTGGCTGATGTCTGTGGCATAGAGTTATGTCCTTAGGTTGGCACTGACATTTTTGTTCCAGCTGTTGCAGCTGGAAGAGTTTTCTGCACATATTTTGGTAAGCAGTCATCACCTTTATTCCTGACCTCTAAGAGGCAAGTGCAGCATTTCTGTACCCATGACTTTGCTGACTTGAACATTGTCAGTGAAGGCAATGGGTAGTCATTTCTGTGGGACTTGCAATTCCCTGTGCCTGCACCAAGTCTGCCGTCCTGTTCCAGTCACAGGCATGATTTGTATTGGTTGGTAGGAGAACATAACTGTCCTGGTAAAATAGCCCCAGGGGTAACCTTTGTTGGGGAAAATGTAGTTTTTCAAGATACTTTTCATTCATGAGGAATCAACCTCAACCCTACAAACTCCTCTTGCAGAGTCATGGCTCATGTGGTTCAAAAGACACAACAGTTTGCCTGTTTTGTGGCTTGTACCTGGGGCTTAAAACTACGTAGCAGGCTGTGCCAACACAAAAAGCTGCCAGTGTTGTGGCACAGCATCACCAGCATTGGACCTGCATACCTGTTTCCTACAAGCCACATGTAGGACTTGCCATCCCTCCTTTCTGGTCAGATCTTTATAGAAATTCAGTGGATTTCTGTTTCCTAATAAACGTAGTTAAAAAATGGGGTGTAATACAGAATTTTGCTGTGTATAGTGGGTTTGAAAAACATTGGAGTAAAACATTGGTAAGTCCTGTATGTAACAGTTTTTTAGAAACCCTATTAAGTTATGATTTGGTATAGAATGCTATTGACCTTTTTTGCAAGAGACAAAACTGAGTTTTGTGTCATATGTAGTAAAAATTTGATTAAGGGATCTTGATAATAGAATCTGTAATGTGATAGGAACATCTGTTATTTATCTTACACAAGAAAATAACTTGCCTGTTTTAGATCTTTGTTTCATAAAGCTCAAGTACTCTGGGATTCTTAATGGAGAGAGTGGAATAGAGTAATATTTTGCATGCTATAAAATGCATCATTCCTTCCACTTTAATTTTGGCACAGAAATGTGGAGTTTTCTTCTACCAGTCATGTTTTTACCTTCAACAGAAGGGTTCGGGCCATTTAAAGAGGAAAATATTTTGCCTGCGTTAATGGCAATGTGCCAGTGAAGACAGTATAAACAAATAGAATCTGAAAAAACATGAGTGGCAGCAAATACGCTAACAGCTTAGGGGCTTGCAGAGTGAATTAGAGGCCCTCTGCACTCATCAATCAGGGAAAAAAAGGCACTAGAATGCCCATCCTCAAGGGAATGATGTAGATTTGGTCGGGGTTTGGGAGTGTGTGTGTTTGGTTTTGTTTTAATCTTTTTAAAGGATTTTTTTTGTCTTTATAAAGGATTAATAGTTTTCAAAAGACAGTTATGTCTCCTGTTTAAGCAGTCTGTAAGGAGGGGAAAAAAAGTTTGATAGCTGGTTGACCTTGGAATTAGAATCACAAAGTCTAGTTCTGTTCAAATCTTTGTCATACGTTTTCTTTTACCTGGAGCAAGTCACTCTAAGTCTGCCATTGGGCTGTTCCAGTAGCAACTCTGACTGGAGTAAGCTACATCTCTGGGTCCTTTTCAGAATTACCATCTGTAGTGTTATAGTGTGTCACGTACCATATTTATACATTCTCTGAAGACGCGTGCTCTTCAGTTGTCATTATATGACAATTTAGTATTTTATTTGATTGAAGTTAAAGCAAGAAGTAAGCTTCTTATTATGGAGACAAGCTTTAAAATCAGATCTAACCATAAAAGAGGGCTTGAATCCTGCAGGTAAATTATCCACCATGAGAGGAGTAAAGAGTGAGAGGTGTAAAGTAGTCTGAGGTTCAGAATGGAGATGAGGGTGTTTTTGAAATCACCAGACCAAAGTGAAAAAGATAGGCCGCAGTTTGATCTTAATTCCTAAAAGGAATTTAAGGAAAGTGGCCATCTTCTAGGAGCCTGGCTAGGGTGAAGTAGATATATAAATGTTCACTTAGTTATTTCTTCTCCTTTCTATCTTTAAAAACTTTGAAACTTGCACCTTGATTTATATATAGGATGAATTATTTCCTTGAAGAGCTTTCCTTCAGTTTAAGACCTTAATCCTGCAAGCACTTGGGCATGTGAACAGATCTGTTGACCTCATACCAATAAATTATCAATCCAGTTTAACAGATATGTGCACACATAAATACTTGCAAAACTAGCAAAATATGGCACCTCTCTAGTAATACCTCCCAAAATTAAGTTCATAAAGCTATGTAACTAGAGTAAGAACTGTGAATTTCTGCTGGCAAAAAGTCCTTCTCTGTTTGCAGTGTATTTCTTCAGGTTTCTTTTTTTTTTTCTTTTTTGGGGGGTGGGGGTGGGCTGGGTGTTTTTCTTTGCTTTGTTTTGCATGCAGTGAGAGAGCACTCTGGCCCGGACTTCCTTTGCATTGGGCCAAGAACAACAGTGTTTCAGGGTTGTGTCCCCCTGTATATGTTGCAAAAGCAACAGAAATTTTTTTCCCTCTGCATCCTGTAGTGTGTTGACCCTGTGACTCTGGATATGGGAGCTCCTGTGTGATAATAGGGAAGTGTTTATAATTGTTTTTAAAGTATTGAAAGATTGAAATTGGATTAACACTTATTAGAGTTAATCCTAGTTGGGGCCTGAGCAGGGATAATCAACTTTTTTCATCCTTTTTTGCCGCGTAGAGGACAATGGAGAACAACATGGAGAATCAATGACCAAGAAAAAGGCAGAAGAAAGAGAAATAATAGATCAGAATGAACATGACTTGGGATATGTACAGAATGGATAGTTCTTCCCACTTCAAAATTAGAAAATTTTAGGGGAGGGCAACCACAATATGTTTACAAATCTCGTAAGAATTGAACAATTACGATAACACAGCGAGTAAAGGAGATTACTACTGTTGTGGTTTAGCCCCAGCCAGCATCTAAGCACCACACAGCTGCTTGCTCACTCCCTCCCAGTGGGATGGGGGAGAGAATCAGAAGGGTAAAAGTGAGAAAACTCATGGGTTGAGATAAAGACAGTTTAATGGGTAAAGCAAAACAGTAATAGTAATAATAATATTAACAACAATAACAATATCATGAAAAGGAAAAGCAGAGGCTGCATGTGCAAGCAACGCAAACCAAGGAATTCATTCACTCCTTCCTATTGTCAGGCAGGTGCTCAGCCATCCCCAGGAAAGCAGGGCTCCATCATGAGTAACGGTTACTTGGGAAGGCAAATGCCATCCCTCCAAATGTCCTCCCCTTTCTTCTTCTTCGCCCAGCTTTATATGCTGAGCGTGATGTCATATGGTGTGGAATATCCCTTTGGTAAGTTTGGACCAGTTGCCTTGGCTGTGCCCCCTCGCCTCCCAGCTTCTTGTGCACCCGGCAGAGCATGGGAAGCTGGGGAAGTCCTTGAGTAGTGTAAGCACTACTTAGGGACACTTAGCTGCTACTTAACAACTAAAACATCAATGTGCCATCAGCACTATTCTCATACCAAATCCAAAACACAGCACTATACCAGCTACAGTAAAGAAAACTAACTCTATCCCAGCCAAAACCAGGACAGCTACCAATTGTTACCAATTACAGCAATTTTAGGACAAGATGGGAGTCCGTCATTCTTGTGCACCAGGAAGATGCTGGAAGGCTAACTTCTTCCACACGCACATTCATGTGGGGCATGTTGTTTGGATTTCTCTCCCTCTTTTTTGAGGGCTGTGATACACTGGCATTCGTTAACTTTAATATCAGTTCTGTTCATTTATCCATCATCTGTCAGTGCTTTTTATTTTGCCTGGAAAATGCAAATCAGAAAAGAGAAAGAGAGGTTAATTAGCAAAGTTGATTCTTTGAACTGAGCTGTCACAACATGGCCATCACAGATGGGACTCAAGAATGCGAATGGCAGATTTACTGTGCCGTAATCAATGTAACATGATGACTGGTAAATGCAAGAATCAAACCCATTTTGAACAAAACATTTTTAAGTGTTCATGCTTAAGTGTCCTCTCGAATGTAATCAAAGCTAGAAGGTTTTATGAAGGTTCTCAATAGCTTTAGAATGAGTATTGTGATTGTAGAATGGAAAATTAGAGATCAGTTTGCTTTCAATGAAGTTTTCTTCTGTAACTTTAAAGAGGCATAGAAATGGATTTGACATGACCAGGCTTTTGTAGCACAGATTAGGGTGCGATTAAAACTGTAACTGCTGTAAGTGGTTGTATCTCCTGCTTGTGTGGACTTGAGCTGGTTTTCACTGGGTCTACTTGCATGTTGGAGGCATAAGGACAGGAGCTGCAAATGTTTTCAGATAAGCATCCGATTTGTTTAACTGATGACTGTGCTGTCTCATTTGGGTTTGTCCCTTGCTTGTATCTATTTGCAGGATGGTGGTTTTTATCAGGATGGTTTAAAGACAGCAAAAGTGTCTTTTAACCTGTTTTAAAGCAGCGAAGCTCAGAGCAACAAATAGGCAGTTGTCCAGAGTCACATAGTAGTTCAGCTGGAGAGCCAGAGCTTTGCTGATGCCTCCCTCCTGCCCCTCCCTCCCCACCCCCTGCCACTTCTCCAGCTGTATCCTTACTGATTCTTGTTTTCTTGCCTAACTGAAAAAAGCTTTCATGCTGTCTCAGATTCGTAGTTACTTTTCCACAATTTCCAGCTATCAATTGTAGATGTGCAAGCAGCCATTCTAAGATGCAGGACTACGTCTTGAGAATGGGGAGGTACAAGAGGCACCTCCTTTCCTGCTCCTGGGGACAGATGGAGACTGCTGAGGAGTTGTCTGGAAGAATAAGAACCTTTAAGGGATTTCAGTTATTTAATTTCTTCCTTTGCAAAAGAGGTTGGTTTACATCTGCATCAAGTTCCTGTCGCAGTCTTTGCTGATTAATCCTATTGAGACAGCCAGTACACCTCCTGGCTCTTCACTTTGCTCTATTAGAGTATACATTGATCTATGGATGCTAGAAAGCATTGGTGGTGATGCAGGAAGTTTTTTTTGCTCTTATGTGTTTTAAAAATAATACTGTGCTCGGTTAGATGAAGACAACATCTGTAATGCGTTTCTTGAGGCAGATGGTAGATCAGAGAATAAAATGTTTAATTTCTAAGGGGAGAAGGAACAAGTAAGCTGAATTGAAATCACAAGCACTTCTTTTTTTTTTAATATTTACTGTGAAATTCAGATTATAATACATCCTGCTGTTTTATGTCTACCTCTCCATATATTGCAGGCCGTGGTGTAGTCATTTAATTTTAAGAATTGTGGTAGCTGTAGCCATTTAGCTGTAGTTTAAGGACGTAGATTTTAGTTAAAAGCTTTCATTGCATATGACCTAAAGCACTACGTAGAATTTGAATTGCACTGGGCTGTGGAAGGTTTCTGCAACGTTTTGTTTCAAAGAGGAAAGAGACAACATATCTAAGGGTGAATCTGTGTAATTTCTGAGCAGGAAACTCTTTCTAGTGCATTTGCAAATGCTGCACTGTGTGAAATGCGTGGGAGAACAGTAGGCAGTTACCTTCAGTGCTACAAAAACATGCGGAGAACTTAGTGTTTATAGTTCTAAGTCCTGTTTCACAGTCAATTTTTGACCTTCAAACTCCTTTTCTCACACTTAAGAAAGCTAGGCCTTTTATAGTGATGTTAATAGGGTTTCAGGTTTTCCCCTCTGCATCTCTTTTCAGAGTCACCCAAGAAAGTCAGACTATGTGCTCTGTCCTAATGCTTAGGAGTACTAATGACAATAAGCTCTTCTTTCCTGTAGTTAGAGAACTAAGATGTTTGGACTTTTCTCGCTGATATTTCAGGACATCCAAGCTGAGATTGATGCCCACAATGACATCTTCAAAAGCATTGATGGGAACAGGCAGAAGATGGTGAAAGCCTTGGGAAACTCTGAGGAAGCTGCCCTGCTCCAGCACCGGCTTGATGACATGAACCAGCGCTGGAATGACCTGAAAGCAAAGTCTGCTAACATCCGGTAAGTAATGAAAACATCAAGACTTGAATGGGGCACAGTTGCTGCCTTCTAAAAGACTTGAGAAATATGACCACGGCATTGAAGTGAAATCTCTGTCTTCTTCCGTAAAGGACCCCTGAGCACAAGTTTAAAAACTTGGTGCACTTGCTTACCATGCAGGCTTAACTACTTGTTCTTCTCTCTCCAGAGCTGCGCCGTTGTAACTTGCCAATCTGTACTAAATTTCCCAGAAAGTATGTTGAATCTTTCCTTATTGTAAATCGATAGCAATGTCAATTAAGTAATTCTATGAATATACAATTACCATGAGGTAAAATCAGGGGTTTGTTGTTGGTTTTGTTTTCACCACTGAAATCAATATTTTGATAGGACTTGCATCTTAAGTGTTTTGATCCATATTGATAGTAATTTTTTTTATTGCTGCTATTAAATTAAGAAATGTTTTCAAATACATATTAATCAAAGAATGCATTTTACAATTCTTTGACCCTAGCAGTGCCAAGCTCACTGACTCCCAAGTGCAGACATTGTTAAAATCTTTGCGATACCATTTTGGAAGTAGATATTACCATACTCATTAATGAGACTAAAACTCCACATTAAAATGAATTACTTAGAAAAGAATTTCTAGAGCTTTTAATTCCAACTGCTTGCTTGTTGATTAAAGGAAACTGTTCTATTAAAAGAACTAAACAGTGTTGAGCAGTCTTATAAATTTTCCAAAGGCCAGAAAAATGAGTTAAGGTTGGAATTCAGGCACAAGAGTTTGAAAGAGTGAGATAGAGGGGAAAATGAGACATTCATTTTTTGTCTCCACTTATCCCATCACCAACATGCTAAACAGTTAAGTGAAACAGGTACATCAGCTCCAAGAAAGCCCCCAGGCAGAGCTTGAACCAGAAGAACCAAGCGGTTTGGTGTGGGGGCTTGCAGAGACTGGCCCCACTATACAAGTAGTTCAATGCAAGAGCTATTACATTGGGGCTATTATGAGCTCTTCTCACAAATAAGTCACCATGAGAGAAAGACAAAAATATGCTTATAGGATAACAACTTAGCAGCTGTGGAGTTCTAGCAGGAACAATTCAGTTGCTTGACCTTCCCTGGGGTTGATCATAGCTTAGGAGAAATTGATGGCCAAAAAGAAGGGCCTTCAAGCCATTTACCCTGGCCTGCTGTGAGTTCCGAGACAGCAATTATGCAGGGAATGCTCAAAAAACTGGGAATACTGGTGTTTCTGAATAGGGACCAATCTTTTCACTTCTGCATGGATATGGCACATGCCTCCCCTGGGCAGCATTAATGTCTGCAATGCTTGTGTTACTCTGCTGGTTCCTGCAATGATGCACAGCCGTGTGTCACTGAGCTACAAGTAGAAGGTAGGCAGAGGAGAGAATACTGGAGCAACTATGAGAAGTAAATTAAGCTCTCAAATCTCAGTTTCCACTGAAAGGAGCATAGCATTTCTGAGTTCATTTATTTTGCCCTGTTCACTTTTCTAACTTGCGCAAGAGTGATGAAAGCCTTCATAGGGAAATAACGGAGCATAGAACTGATGTGAAGTCAGTCTGCTGATGTAGCCTTCAACTTTTGCTTTATCGATGTGATTTATGTCAAGGATGAATTGGAAAACAAAAGTGTATGGATGAGTCTTGTGAGAACATATAGGCATGTTAGATGTTAGGACTGATGACTGAAAAAACCTGATTGCTTTGTTATGAGTTTTAGCTTGGGATAGTGCTTCTAAATTAAAATTCCCTACGCTTTTCAGAATATTTTTGGCTATGGGTACATTCTGACTACATTGATATTTTTCTTTAAGTTGCTGAAAGTACTGTTTTCCCTTAGGGATAGTATTAATTTTTCTTCATCACTTCAGTCCTCAGAGCTGATGGTGCTAGTCACTGTGGTGACTTTACTTCCTTGCTACTGTAACTAAAGACAGTTCCAAACTGGAAAAGCAGCATTTTATAAATGGCATATTAAAAATGCATTTTTATTTTTAAATACATGGAAACTACTTAAATCTGTACTTGTAGTGACTATGACATCACCTGAGAAGACTATACCTCTCCTTGAAATTACTTGTAGACTTACTAATGCTTTTCACTTTTTCTCACTTTATTAGCTTATTCCCAGGAAGAAAACAAAGCTGCAGATTTATGCGCTTTGGGCTTTTAAAGCCCAGTGTTTAGGAAATATTCTTTCCTCCTGGGGCAGAAGGTGCAAGGGAGTTAGTGTTTGTGGGAGGGTAGAGGTAAAAGTGTGGGAGAAACAGAGAAGGCTTCTCTATATTTAGACCACCCACCAATCCTTTTATTCCATGTTGTGCCTTGTCGCTCAGCAGGGAAAGTGTTACCTCCGTAGCAGAAGCAAAAGCTGAGGAGGTGTCCAGATGTGAAGAGAGCATCTCGGGGTCAGCAGAAGGGGAGTTATGTCAGAGTTCCTGCTCTTCTGGATTATTTTATTCAGCCTGGGTGAAGGGGTGTGTGCTCTCAACCTGGTCAGTGGGATTGGGAGCATCTGTGTTTTTCAGGCTCATCTGGGATGCCCTTAGGAATGCTTCTGAACACCAGGTGGCTGATGCTGGGGAATATTGCTCCAACCAGTGCTCAAACCTGAACTGTGTTTTTATCAGAGAAGATTCTTAAGCCACCATTTGACTTGGCGAATTCCTGGAGATTGCCAATTCATTTGTCACATAAGCATAAACACCTGAAGCTTTGTTTGCAGTTTGTGTATTGGTAGAAGTACCAATTCCAAAACGAAGGCCTGAAGAAGCTCAAGAAACATTTCAGAACTTTAACATAGTTTATCATCTTTCTTTGATAATGTCAGTATGACAAATTTAAACATGAATTGCAAATTGGAGCATATCCTAGTTCTCTTGCTCCTCTGCAGCATTTGCTTTTGAATGAGCTTTACTGAATGCATGTGTCTCTGCTCCCCAGGAGAATAGAATGCTTGTGTCTACTCTTCAGCTGCGGCTGTATCTTGCTTTTATTTTCAGTATTGCTTCTGATAAGATTGGAAGGGTAACGTTCAGGAAAAATGCAGGCTGATGTGATATGTTTTCGCCTGTGTGGTTTGTTTGCTTTTTCCCCCTTAACATCTTTTTGACCTTTCAAGAGAGGATAGCTCACTTTGTGTTCAGAGAAGAATTTTAAAGCCCCTGTTAGCGTAGTCCATTTCTTCTTCACCCTTTAGCGTTCTACCCCTGCAAGTTGAGCTAGTGATATTTTGTTACTGTGGTTAATCTGGCAGGCAGATGGGTACTCCTTAGTGGTAAATGACAACATATTTAATCTAGTATCACATGCCACATCATTCACATTAATATAAAATTTGTGTTTTTCACTATTAATATTATTGCATTTTATGTTGAATTAACAGTGAGCCACACTTAAATTGCCCTGCAACTAGTTGCAGGGGTTCTTTTCCCTTACCAAATTCCATTTAATTTTGTATACAAGAATTCCACTAAATGAAGTGGAAACCTGAAGCCTCAGAGTGCCAGTTTTTAGAGGTGAGAGCTGCCTAAATGTGCTAGATATGGTGATAAGTCATGATGAATAGATATTTTACTGTCAAAGTGAAATGAAAAGCTGTAGATCAGAACACTTTAATTGTGGTTGCTTCTAGAACTTCATAAGGTTGTTTTATTTTTGTAACAATCTGTAGGTCTAACAGCAAAACTGTAGATTCAAATATGGGCTGCCCTGGCTTAGATGAGAGGGCAATGTCTTTCCTTTGCCTGATTAATAGGGAGTATAACTCTGTTCACTTCCAGAAAGGAGGGCTGGTTCTGAGTACCTAGCACCTGAGGGTAACATACATGTGTAATGCTTTGCAGCTTGGTATTTTTGAGGTAATTTCTGACAGAATGTCAAGCTAGTTGTGAAAAGGAGGAGCTCCACATTGTATGTGGACCACCCTGTGCTGTTAGGAGTGTGTCCCTGTGCATGGCGGGGGGCTTCAGGGGCCAACTAATGGGAAGCAGGTACCTTATGTACTGACTTGCTGTAGAGTGAATGCTGTCCGTATGGGAAGAAGTTGGTTGCCTTGAAAGTAGTTCTGGTTAAGGGAGTATTAAAAAACTGAAAAGAAGCCAGGAGAGCTGAGACAGTATGTTTCACTCGGGAGTTGCTGCTCTGCAAACCAAGGCTGGCAGGACGCCCTTCTCTGCTATGTTTATAACCACAAATGCAATAGCTCGATTGTAATTCACTGCAGGGTAGGATGCTGGCTCAGCTGTTTAGGCCTGGGCTATGAGCAGCTAGCTTGAATTCAGTGCTGAGAGAAAGGTATCAATGAGAGCAATAAAGGACGATAGAAACCATGATGCACAAAGCTGTGGGCAGTAAAACATAGCTTCTAGCAAGTACTTAATTTTTTTCTCCCCCCACCTAAGTAGTTACCTAAGTGCTTTCCTGAATGGAATAAAAGAGGATAGGTGGTTCTTCCTAAACATAGTTAGTTTATACTTTTCAGAAATGTGTTGGGTTTTTTTTTTCCCCCACTTTGTATTCCCCCCAGTGGCTTTTTTGATTCATCTATCCCAGCATCACTGGGAGATCCCAGCATACCCAAACCTAAGCTTGCCTTGAAATCAGCCTTGAAGCTCATCACCCCTTCAATCCAACTATCGTCATTTCAGTCCCAAACATTCACTCAAATGCCATTTGAGATGATAATCAAGAGAAGCCAGGTAAAAGTTTCAAGATGTGAGCTACAGTGAATCAGAAAAAAAAATAGGAAAGGGGAAAGGTAGGAAACGATAGTAGAATTTATTTCAGTCATCTGTCGAAAGTGGGGCAGGAAGGTGCAGAGCTTGTTTCAGACTACACGGAAAAGGACTTCACTCTCCTCCATCACCTCTGTGGAGAAAGAAATTGTTGTTTACTGGTATAAACTAAGTGCATGGTGGTCTCAAAAGAAGGTATAACATAGAATGACCGCAGTAAAAGAAGGGTAGCTGGTCCCTGTCAAAGATTTCCTTGCAGCTGTGTAGGCACTGCAGGGAGAAGCTATCAAGTCAAGGTATTTTTGAAAATTATAGAAAAGGGTATTGTGGAATCTGGGGGTTTTTGTCAATTAAACTGAGGGACAGATCAACTGTGTTAATTCTCTAGTAACTCACTATCAACTAAAGATGATGTATTAAATAATCTGTGTCACTGATATTTTCAGCAGCACAGGCAATTTACTGTTGATCACTGCTGGGAGAACTTGTTGATTTCACTGCTGGAGAATCAAGGTCCTGACATGAAAGTTCAGTTTTGTAGTTCATGAAACTGAATGGTTCACAAAACGACATTTGTATTTTGTGCACCACGGTGGTGGAGTCACAACAAAACACAGCATTTCTTTATGTTGCATACATATGCAGTGTTCAAGGTTTTAGATAAGTGAAAGCATCAGGTACGTATTTGTCTGGGTTCTCCCATTTTTCCTCTGCTTATTTTGATTTGCGGTACAAAACGTTTTGAAGTAGAGGGTTTGTGTTTTGTTTTTTTTTTTTTTAAAGCAAAGTTGCTTTACCATTAAACACTTGAAACATCCCTGTCTTAATGATGGAGCGGTTTTATGTACTTATTGTATTCCCATGCTGGTTTTGCTATTCAGGGCCTTAAAGATGCTTTAATGCTGTTTCACAGGACTCACTTGGAGGCCAGTGCCGAGAAATGGAACAGATTGCTGACATCCTTGGAAGAGTTAATCAAATGGCTGAATGCAAAAGATGAAGAACTAAAAAAACAAATGCCCATTGGAGGGGATGTTCCAACCTTACAGCAACAGTATGACCACTGCAAAGTAAGTTTTATAGATAAATATGCTACTGTGAATATTAGAATGAAGAAAATTTGAGTATGGGAGAAATCATGAACACTTCCTAGAGACTAATTTCTAGAAAAAGCTCTTGGTCTGTGCACCTTTTCTTCCCCGTCTTGCCTAGTAAAGCGCAACTAAGATGCTCCCTATAAAATTTAATCTAAAGGATTTCTGGTACCTGTGTTCAGTCCAAACACATTTTTTCAGTATTTCCTGATGTTTTTTGATTCCTGCCAGGTAGAACAGCTGTTTCACTCTAAGTAAAGTTAAGGAAGGCATACAAAAGTAAGAATTGTACAAAAATCGTGAAAGCAGCGTTGAATGTAAATTCAGTGAAACTATGTAAGTGGCTTTCTGCACTTATTGATCAGTAATAGCAACCCCCCAGCCCATGCAGATACTGCAAAGATAACTCAAAACTGTTTGAGAACTAAAACTTACCTATGCCTTGTGCTGTTGTAACTATAACATGCTATTCCAGCTCTCTGATTTTGCTAGTTCTGTTCCAGTTCTGTACATAATAGGGTATTGATTCCGAAGATTTTTTTGACAACAAACACTCTGTTGCACCTACAACATACATTCATTGATAGAGTCTGTCTCACCAACTCTGATCAGTAATCAAGTTAGGATGCATTTGCCATTGGACAAATTCATTCTAGTGAAGCTGCTTCCATCTTATTGTATTTGTTCTGTATGGTGTGAACACGCAAAGAGAACAAATGCAGCTTTATACAGTTAATTGCGTAACAACTATGTTGCCCTCTGCCAACACAACACTGATGTCTCTTCTGCTGTGGTGTTTAGTGAGGACAAAAATTGAATTTGGGAAATACTCAATACTTTGAGGAACTGCATAAAAAGTAGCCTGATGTGAGCAGCACTTTCGAGACTTAAATCCAAAATAGAAGAGCTTAAGGAAATCTGCATATATTTCTCCTTAATTTAGTCTTTTAAAATAAAGTTATTAGCATAAACTCAGGATCTTTGTTTCTTGAGAGTTCATCTCTTCCTGTTCTTATCCACTTAAATCATCATGCTCTGTTTGTAGGCACATCTGCTGTGAGTGTTTTATAATGATCAAATGGTGGATTACTAGTGCCAAAAAGCAATAAAAGGCTGGAACAGATCCAAATATGTTTTGAAGGAGGTCAGTGGGAGGTGATAGATCTCTACAGGTCATTTTCTAAGGGCTTGTTAGTATGTCATGCTAGATTATAGTATATATATGATAATAAATAATACTGCTAGTGCCTCTCATTTGAATATCTCAAATCAATTTATAAAATTGTAGTTTTTAATGCATCATTCCAAAGTAGAAAAATTTAGGAACAACGATGCTGAATGCTATTTTGGATCACTGGTGAACTGTAGCAGTGTGAAGGGGTGAACACTTCTGAGATTTTTGGTCCTTGCCCTTATGTTTAAAGAATAATTGATATTTTGTTATATGTTGAGGTTAGGACTCTAATATGTGCATTCAGGAGCTTTTAGAGATTATTCTTCCATTTTTCAAAAAGGCAATATTCTTGCAGTGTCACTGTCAGTTTTGGATATAGGTGTCCCAGTCCAGTATTTAATATGAATGGTATTAATGGTCTGCAACAGCAGAAAGCTGAAGTGACCCTGGGCATCACTTTGTTTTTTGTACACCTACGCAAGCAAGAGCACAGTATTCAACCGTGGATATTTCTTAGATGATGACTGGACAATTATTTTCTAACAGTTATTTTGATAGGGACCAAGACATTCCCATATATCATGTGATGATACTGTGCCATATCAAACGTGAATTAGCAGCACATGGCATTTCACTTTCTACTGAAGTGTTGCTTATTAGTCATTGCCAGAGGAGGGGAGCTGAATCACAGCTGTCTGGTCTGATTCTTCATGGCAGCGCTTCACTGCTGTTCCTTAGCAGGTACTGTTCATTCCTCTCTGAAGCTGCAGTTTACTAATAAACTACATCAAGCTGAAAAGTTGTGGTTTTTTCAGGCAGAAAATGCAAAATGGAGGAAAAAAGCAAAATAAAGCCCAAACCCCACTGGAGGTCCATATTCCACATCTTCAGCACAGTTAAGTGATTGGTTGGTATAGTTGGGATGTCGAATAAAGATGCCCTTGGTTGAGGAACACAAGTTTTATGCCTGTGACTTTTAAAAAATTTTTTTCCCTTTTCAAAACCTTATGCCAAATCTGTCCTTTCAGCTGATTCTTCCTAAAATATGTGATTCCACACTGTCAGCCACTCCGTGCCTTGTGGGGGGGTATCACCGGCTGGTATCGCTTGCATTTAAGGTGCTCCTTTTAGAATATGTGTCCTCTGGTAAGCTGAAAGTTTTCAGTGGAGATTTGAGGTACAGCTGTATCAGATAAATATTAGAGAGGTATGACTTAATTTCACTCTCAAGGATATTCCCTTTATTCCACCTCTCATCACTGGCTGTCCTGGTACTCCTTTAAATGTTTCTTTGCCCACATGTCTTCAAATGTTAAACCTTCTAAGTTTCCCATGTTCTTTGTAAGATTCACTTTTAATCAACTGCTTTTTTATGATCCCATGTTGAGCTTCTGCAGCACCACATCAGCTGGCCTTGAAAAGGTTCTTCCCAGGTCCCCCTGAGCAAAGGTTGGGTGCCTCTGCTCTCCTCTTTGGTTTCACATCTGAATGTTGCTTTGAAGTTGTTCTTGTGCAAATTGAGCGGTTCAATACCTCGCTTTATCTCCACTTCTCTGTGATCTCTTTACGCTTATTTCCAGCTTGCTTACCTGATCTTGTCCTTGGTGGTACTTCAAAATGTAAGTGGTGAAATAGTGGCTCAGCTCTGTAAGATGTGCGCCAATGACAGTCCCATCTCCTGCCCTTTATTTTTCTTTATTCTTATCCTTCTTATATTAGCATTGCTTTTTGCTTCTAGTTATTCAATAATTATTCTCCTTATTAACCTACTTTTTTTTTTCCACATCAGATATGTGAAATGATGGCTTTTTTGCTTCAGCTTAATGACACTAATTGTATTGCTCTTTCCCTGTCTTAGTATCTTTTCTGCTCAGTGCTTGGCTTCAGCACTGCTAGATAAATGAGTACAGTATTATGTGACAGTTTGGGTTAGCGCACGTTGTTTTTGTGCTACTGAGGTCTGGACAGAAGGAAATAAATGGTTTGCAATTTGATTTTTAAACTTGTTTTTGTTTTAAATATCAATCATCCTCCTATGCTTTAAAAACAAACATTACCCTCAGCAATGTTAGTCACCTGAATCAGGGCTACAGATTTAGCCTATATTTTCCAGATTAACAGACATCTTTCGGGATGTAGCAAATATTTATAAATTTTGACTCATTTTTGTTGTTCAGCCAAACTTCCGTCATCTGTAGTGGTTCATAGTCTTATCACATACTAAATGCTAAGCACAGTTGAGCAGTGAGCACATCCTGTCTGGGTGTTGAGTTGTGCTCTGTGTCTTGCAGGGGGCAGGGCAAGAGGAAGCTTAAGTAAGAAAGCATGAATTTCCTATTTTAATTATTCTCAAAATTTCTTTGTCTTTGAGAATGGGCTGTGGTGGCAGCCCTAAGAATACTGGAAAATTCATAAATGCTTCGGGATGCTGAGAGGAAGTTTAAAAGTACCTGAGTTAAAAAGTATTCTATATGGAGTGTACCTATAGCTGAGGCTACATTCACACTCCTGAAGTGTAGAAAACTCACCTGCAAAGGTACTGACACAGGGACTGGCTTATAGGGAAAAGAAAGTGAAGGCCTTTTCAGAGTTTATTGCCAGTGTTTTTTTCTATAATGCCTGTTTGTCACTGTTGCTTGTTCTTACCAGCTCAGGTTTTCCCATTCGTTCTGTTCTTTCCCAGTCTTACTTAGGAATATTCATTTAGAATTAAAAGCGTGTGATGCAAATTTTGATCAGCTGTATAGACCATGCAGCCCCCCACACACCAAAACCAACCATAACAAAACCACCATCCCACCCCCAAAATCCTAAAAGACCACCCTTATGTGGATATCTTATTCTGTCAAAAAAGAAAAGCTACAAAATTACCGTGAAAAATCAGCGGGGCAGGTTTGTGTATATGGAAATACCTAGAGTCATGCCTGTGTACAAGAGGAGGCGATACAGATGCCTTGTTCTATGGAGATGCGCTGAGAGCTTTGTATCTCTCTTTTCAGCTGGAAGAGTTCCTCACTGTAGTTTTGAAAGCATGCTTTTGCTAAAATGCAAAGACTGCCTAAATTATATAAATCACTGTGGTTTAGCTTTCAGGGAGAGAACAGGACATTTCAAATTAAGCAGAAATGGGTACCCTCTCGCATAAATCCTGTTGGCATCTGTCTGCATAAATGAACAAATGTCTAGCTAATACTAAATAATGCATGCATCTTGGATCACAGAGATGCTTAACTTAGCTTCGTATGAGCTCAGAATGAATTGGCCGAGGACCTGTGAATGTTTGGTAATTTTATGTCTATAGATGGGTCATTAATATTTAAGTTACTCTTTAAACTTTTTGGGGTTGCTGTCTATGTATTTCGTATTCCAGATTTAGTTTGTTAAAATAATCAAATGCTGAAAGTTGCAAGTGTTTGCTTCTGTTTTACTTGGCTGTTGCCATTTTATCAAAAGTGTTCGCATAGCCAACTAGAAGCTGCTTTCTACTTGTTGTTATCCCTTCAGGGTGCCTGTAATTCCATTGTTCTCTTCACCAGCAGGAAAAGTCTGTGAGGAAAAAACATTTTTCTAGGCTTAACTTCTCTGTGCTCTTTCAGTGCACCTGCCTGACTGTGGGCAAAGGGCTTATTCTTAAACTAATTCCAACTTAATTATTCTAGATTTGTTTCTCTTGGATATTTTCTATATTAAAATCTGCTTCCATGTTAGGAATTGTTAACTATAAGAACCACAAGATTGGTGTTATATCAGTGCTGCTCTAGTCTATGCTTTTAATTGTAGTCTAGAAAGGGCTTCATTAATTTGTTACACATCTCATCGCATAAGACATGAAGCATGCAGGAATTCTGTGCTGTGTAGAGGTGATCAGCTACGTTACGTTGCTGAAACATTGACTGAGATGTGAGCTGGGGCGGGTGAGAGAATAAAATGGTCTGTGGTTGGAAGAGGAGGATCAATAGAGCCATTGCCTAGAGGAGGAGCTGCAACCTGGTCCGATGGACAAGGGTGCGATTGAAGCAGGAGCTTGAGGGTTCTATACCATGCTGCTGTGAAGTGGCTCTTCAAAGTAAGGATGTGTTTTCAAAAACTATATGCACTATCAAGAGGAGAAATAGCTTCCCCACTAGTCAATAAGCATTGCTGAATAGTTTGAGAGCTGCTTAAGTAAACTTGTAATGGTTAGGAGTTTTTTTTAAGGACTCTTGAAGTTTTAAGTGCTCTGCATATTTGAGAATTCTGAACTTTGGTTATTGGTGAAAAAGAGAGATTGTACTGTACAAAAAATTGTACTATACAAGGACACTATAATTAAGCTTTAACTGAGGCTCTTTGAGGTGTGTTTAGGAGGAAGAGGTGGAAATTGTGGGTGGGAATATTTTGTGACAGGAAAGGAAGAGTGTAGTTAATGCCTGAAGTTAAATGAGAGTTCTCAAGTGGACCTGTCTGACTTAAAGCCATTGCTTGCTAAGCATTTACACAAACTGATTTGTGTGTTACATGAACTATTCAGGTGTGTATCACGCCTGGGCTATTTCTCCAAAAGAATGATGTGTAAACAAAAGCATGGCTCAAAGAATGAAGTGTTCAGTTAGGATGTCAGTGCAGTGTATTTTTAACTTCAACAGAAAAAGTGTTGCTTCTGGCTGTATTTCAGCTTGTTCCCAGAAGTGTGGTTGTCTTTTGATAAGTCAGGAAAGTTGCAGTGGATCAGTTCTTAAAATAACAACCTGGACAATGAAAGAAAAAAATATTTTGTCACTAATGTTGGAGTAAAACAGGTTTTCTTACTGGGGGGGAAAAAAAGGCACTTTTCAGTACAATAAATAAAATACTTCTGTGGGGTTGCCTTTTTAATACTGTCATTTTGGTATATGTATTTACCAGTATGTACGTCTCATGTGGCTCTTTTCTGAGAATCCAGCATCTTGTTTGTTTTAATCAGACTCCTATATAAACTTTTAAGACCTCACTGGGTCTTTTCGAACCACTGAATAAAGCCTATTCTTCTTGAAGATTTATAGTTATCCTTAAATATCTAAAAGGGCATTCTGACACTGCTGTGGAGGGAAACGTGTGTGGCAGAAATCAGGCTTACGCTGCAGAAACAACACAGTGATCAGCATTTCTCTCTGTCCCTTAAAACACTGCGACATGTCTAGTGCCTCTTTCTCCGGTATCATCTTGTCTCACATCCCAAAAGTCCACTCTGCTCCCGTCATTATTAGTAGTAGCCCATCTACTGCTAATGAAATCCCAGAACACCTTGATGCACTAGGATCTACCAGACCATCTGTTTCCACATCTGTGTCTTGAGCTGGAAGACCCTGACTGGCTGTGGCCTGACCTTCAAAGGTGAGCCATGTGCATAGCCAGTGAAGGTGATGGAGCACAAGCATACTGGTGACCCATTTTTAATCTCCACTCGTAAGACAGCTGCTCTATTCCCTTAAGTACTTCCGCTGTTCATCTCTGCATTCTTCTGACTCTGCTATATCCTTATGGAGGTGTAGTGATTGGTACTGCATGTGATACTTAGGATCAAGTTGCATCAGTGTTTTATACTGTAGTAAAACAATGGCTTTTTTTCTTGTCCTTTCTGATGGTGCTCAACATTTTATTGGCTTTTTTTTGGTTGCAGTTGCATATTGAGCAAATTACTTCAGAGACCTGTCAATGAAACTCCCAAGACATTTTTTCTAAGCTGTAACTGCTCAGAAAAGTGTTCAGGGATTTCAATATAGTGTAGGTTTGTTGTTTTTTTTTTTAAAAAAAAAAAAAGATTGTGTTTCAGTTGCATTAAAAGTGCTGGGTATTACCTGAAACCTAAGGACAGTGCATCAACAGATGAGCTCCCACACTGCATCACAGAAATGGACTGGTATAAGGAAATGAGACAGGACATTTCTCTGAATGCAAATATTGTTTTGCTGCAGTCTGTTTTTTCCAAAGGAAGAGAGCCAGGGGAAAAAAACACTGGCGCAGCAGCAAATCTGTTTTTCCAACTGCAGAGAACCGCTGGAGAGCCACAATGATACAGTGGCCATTGCCATACCTTTTTCAGGAACTTTCATAGCCTGTATTAGGTAGAGCTGAAAACTTTGTCCTGCTTGTACCTTTCTCATTCTGAGACCAGCCTGAGACACTTTCTGTATAATCACAGAATCTTCTCGGGTCTCCTCGGTGTCTCTGTGATCTGTTTTGATAAATTGGACCAGTAAGAAGAAACATACTGTATTTAGCAAAGCTGTTCACTTGTCATTCAAGGTATGGAATGGAGTTTGCAGGGATTACTCCAAGTCTTTTAAGAACCTCTTTACATAACTTTTCCATATGAATTTTGTGGAAGTGCTACAGAGTTTTATCCTCTTTCATCATGTGTTCTCAAAGTGCAGAGTCCCCTCTGCATCATTGTTTCGGAGAAGGCTGAATGGGAGCATTAGTTTATGATGCACTCCATATTCTTAAATGTACAGTGAGAGAGAGACTGCCGTCACTTTAGGATCCTTCTGAAACATTGTCTGCATTTGCAGGCATGGGCTGGCAAAGGATCTGTTTTATTTTCTGTTAGGATATCTTCATCTAGATCCTGCTTCTTGTTGCTGCAGGCAGACTCTTCAGGGGAGAATATTTATTCCGTTAACTCCTGAACTATTGGATCCTCAATCCCTTGTTATCACAGCCAGTAATCCACCCCAGGAACATCAGCAATAAACTGGAATAACTGTGTTGCCATGGCAGCCGCCCACTCCTGTTTTCATGCAGATTCTTAAGATTAAAGGCTAGGCTTCGGAATGTTACGTACAACGTAGGGGAGGGAATGGGATTCTGCTTTTTCTTGTGTTTTTGTTAGTTCTCCCCGTTTTGTTTTGTTGCACTTTTAGAGTGCTGAAGAAATGAAAGGGTAGGTATTGGTTTAATGGGCAAAGTAACCTTGCAGAGTGTGTCTGGGGTTTTTTTTTTTTCTTTCCAAGAACTCTTAATCTCAGCTGTTAGGTGTTCCTAGAAAGTTGCCATACACCTGTATCGTCTGACCTGGTTTTCAGTGAATTTCTCTCATCCAGACTGGTTAGTCTCAGAGGCTGAGAAACTGCTAGGAATGTTCAACTTTGTTTTCTGAAGCTCTGGTCTTTCAACTTGAGCAGCTAAATGGTGTCTAAACCTAAAATGGTGCTCAAAGATTTGGAGGTTGTTTGGTTTTTTTTAGGAAAACTGCTGGAGGTTATGTTTGTGCTAACACACGTTTCCTGCAAAGTAAGATCAGTGCTGTGCTTCAGAAATGTGTCATACTGGGTTTAGGCATCCCACTCCTGCACTTTCGGCTACTAGAGGTCCTTATGTACTACTTACAGATTTAGAGACTGGTTAGTTGTTTCAGGGAAAAGGTGATTGAGTTTTTTTCTTTTAATCAGATTTGAATCCTCAGTCTTCATCTTATGAGGCCAGTAACATGACTCCTTTCCTAGCACCATTAAAGTATTGTCAGTGGCTGTCCACATCAGAAGGTTTGAGAGTATTCTGAGCATCAGTAATAAGGTACAATTCCTCTAGAGAGTGGAGTGCTTGGTAGGCCTGCAGTGTCTGCAGTCATTCCTTGTAGAGTTAAGATCGCTTTGTTTACTGTTTATATCAATAGTTTACTGAATTCTATTGAGCATGGTGTAATTTAGATAGAAAGTATCTGCTTGTGCGAGGTGGCTTTTACTTGCTTGTGGGGCCTGGGGTTTTTGTTTTGGTTTTGGGGTGGTTTTTTAGACACCTCTTTCTGGAAGGAGTGCAATGTTGTCCTCACAATCACCTGTTTATTACTAAGCAGCTATTTTACATGCTTGGTTGCTCATCTTATAATTTACTTCCCTGTAATGCATGAGGACATTTAAAAAGCATTCTGTACAAAACCAAAGATTTCTCGAAGGTCCTTTCTGTCTTGTTGTTTAATGATGGTGTAACATTATTTTAGGGCTAGTAGTGAAGCGACTGTTTTCTAAAGTGATTGCAAGCACTGTTTTATAAGTGGCTGCGAAGCTTTGTAGCCCCCTCTGCCAAATAGAGAATACACGTGCAGTAAATTCTGTGACATGAGCAGCCTCTTCTGGTTCTGCAGTGAATGATTAACTTCAGTTTTTGATTGTCAGAGATTCCGTACTACCGCTGGTGCACGATTGTGCCTAATGATAGGTGGCTGCTACAGGGTATCCCTGTACCGTTTCTCTGCAGGACAGATTTCAGGGGCATTTAGGAAGCTGCATAGTTCTGCTGACCTTCTAGCCAATGTGGGCTGTTGTTTACTTGAACAGACACAGCCTGTAGTGAGAGAGGGCATTTTAAAGGTCTTCTCAAAGAACTTAATAGCTGCTTATGCCAGTAACTTACAGTATGATTTTCACCTTTTAGACCTTTCTTCTTGAATGTGTAAATGGAGAGAAAAATGTTTATGCCAATGTTTGGTGGTATAACACAATAAACCAACGACACTTCCCAGTTAGATTCATAACACTGCCATTGGCAGTTTTGTTTTTGCAATCAAGTATTCGTATGCTTTAGAGAGAGTAGTAAAACTAAAGCCATAAATCATTAAGTAAACATTCTGATAAATTTATTTCTACTTTTGAAGTTGGAGTGAGTTTTATATGTTCTATATTACTACAGTAGTCTATAGAATGTATTACTAAGTATTACTTAGTATTTTTTTAGTTGAAAAGTCCTAATATAGGTAAAACTATAGATTAATAAAAAAAACACAGAAGACTTCCTCTCCCTTGAAGCAGCTGGTTTGCAACCTACATGCTTGAAGGTTTTCTAAAATTTAAAGTAAAATCTCATGATTAATGAAAGGACGATGCTTATGATTTTATAGAGTCATTAAAAATGCGTACTGATATAAATGTGTGGTTCACTTGGGTGTAAATTAAAATTTTCAGTTCCAACAAGAGACTTCAGTGATTTAATCAAATCATTACTTTTAATGGTACATTTTTTCATTAAGTCAGTGAAACAGGTCAGTAAGAATTTAGGATTAGCAGTAATAGAAGAGAGAATAGTAAATGAGATAGTTTTAAAGAAATTACTGGAACAAATACATTTTTTTTTTGTTAAATATTACCTTAGGTCATGTAGAAATTTTCTTTTTTTCTCCTCTTGCTCTACATTTTATACAGTCTATATTCATTCACCTTGGAATCAACCTGATATGAAAAGAGGGAAGACTGATGTGAAAATATTTCTATCATAAAATAAATGCAAGGGAGGGGGAGGGTGTCATTTTTAGATAATTATTGATGGTGTCTGGCAGTTATGCCCTGTGCATTCTCTGCACATGACTTTCTAGAGTTTTGAAGCAGAGACACTGTGCAGTGTGTCACGCTGACATCAGCGCTGTGGTTAGTGTATGCCAGCACCCTGGGTGTGGATGCTTTCAGAAGTAAAAATTATTACTGAACAGTTGTAACCTAAATATCGTATATGAGAAGTCATGTTTTCTAAGTTCATTAGACTTTTTCTAGAGCTAGGTGGTTACTAACCCTACAAATGAATGAGATCTTGGGATGGTATGTATTTTTTTTATTTGTGAAGGTTTAGAAAGTTTCTAGGCTTGAGCCATTAAAACAGGTAGTGCTTAGCTTTCTTGTGTAGAGCACTATTGATATATTGATTCATTTTCAACAGTGCTTTTAGCATATGTAGAAATCTACATATTTTTCTAATTACATACACGGAAAAGGGAGATGTTTATTCATCAAAAAGACTGGAGGGCTTTATTTCAATATCGTAAAATTTAAGTCTGTTATGCTTTGGACACAGAGAATTTAGCTCCAAATTGCTAATGATTTCAAGGTTGAATCAAAAAATGTAGCTGACAGAAACAGCGTTTGGTTACTTGTCAAAAGTGCCTGGAGCTAATTTACTCCTGTGAAGTTGACAGAAAATACTACTTAAATTTTAGGTTTTTTCTTTGACATTTTAAAGCCTGGTGATGCTCTTTTGGGCTGTTGGAAGAAAAAGCAAGCTGGAGGAGGCTGCTCTGAGTGCTGCGTAAGTAGCTAGAGGGGAAACTGCAGAAGCATGTGGGGTTTGGTTTTGGGCTTGTTTTTTTTACTTGAGTGGCACAAACTGGAATCTGTTGAAACTGTGCACTTGTTGCTTGTAAATATAAGGCTATATTTACAGATTTACAAATTATAACACAGTCTGGAATTAATAAAAAATGAGGGAAGAGGGAGAAAACCAAAAAGCCAAGAATACTTGCATATAATGATAAAATCCCCTATATGGACCTCTACTCTTGGAATAATGAACATGCTCATAATATCCCTGCTAAGTGAGCTTAAACTGGTGTTTGGGTCCAGGTTGGTTTAGTTGAACAATGTGCTTTTTCTTCTACTGGAATTCTAGATGGGAAAATACATAATCAATTTTTTTGTGTATTTTGGCATGCTTTCCCATAGTTGAATTCCTGGTGTCTCAGAGGTTTGACAGCTGTCT
The DNA here is from genome assembly GCF_963921805.1 of Phalacrocorax carbo. NCBI lineage: Eukaryota > Metazoa > Chordata > Aves > Suliformes > Phalacrocoracidae > Phalacrocorax > Phalacrocorax carbo. Next base: position 55,383,449 of record NC_087515.1, read on the forward strand.
GTTAGCACCACCACTTAACCTGCACTTTAGAAACTTCAAGTGTCGCTTCTCCCCAAGGCAAATATCTGAGTACTTTCCTTTACCTTTGCCTAACAGGCATCGTGCCCTTGCCCTCCTCTGTGTGGGAGGGACTTGCCCATATCCACAAACCATGTCAGTCCTTGGCACTGCTTTTGTGGATTGAGTTGAAAGGTGTAGATGTTGAATTTGGCATGTGAGGCCTTGGGGGACTTCCAGAAGTTGTGCAGTCATATGCAGCCTTATACAGTAGTTTCATGTAAAGCATGATCATCTACACGTTCTGCTTTGCTTCGGTGGCTGTACCCAGAGCCGCAGAGAAGCTGTGCCATCGGCTGGGTACCTGCACACCAACCCCATGTGGCAGGCTTCTTCCCCAGGGACGAAGTAGAAGGCGTAGGAAGCACTGAAAATCTGACAGACTTCCAGTGGCCAGGCAAATCTGTAAAGCTCCATACTGCTGAGGTTTTAAAAAGTGGAGAGGTCCTGAATCCAGACCGAGGAGGGAATAGTATCTTACTGGCAGAAGTTGTTTCCCTTGCTGAAGAACGTTTAAAAAGTCTGTCTTAGCTCTCCATTTTCTGAGAGTTCTTGATGATCAAACTATTTCTGTTTTTCCTTTCATACATAACACATAGGTCACGTCCATCCAGCAGTGCAGCACAGACACCTACGATAGTAACGAATGAGCTTATCAGTAAGAGAAATTAGCCTATGTAGTGATCTAGCTGACAGCAGTCGTAGTGTTCTTGCAGCATACACAAACTTGGGCAGTTTTCACATTGCATTACTTTGTTCCATTTAGATGTTCTCTGTTCAGTTCACTTTGTGGATATGAGGAGGAGGATGACTCCCATACAGAATTTGAAATTCAGTGCTCACTTGTCTGAGTTGGGTACAGTCCCAGTTGTGCAGAGCTGGGATTGAGGCACCTGAAGGTACCTGAGCCCAGCTTCAGACAAGTACTGGGGTTTTTTTCCTTCCTGAACTCAGTAACTTCCTTTACGGCATTGGTGCTTCCTCATTCCTCATTTCAGTGCCACATTCATAAATGTAGCGTAACATTTTTGTTATATTTCCTGAACTTGGAAAGGAATGTTTTAGAAAAAAAGCACCTTCAATGCTTACGAGGTAGAGAGTAAATTAATGAGTCTACAAACTTGAAAAGTTACAAGGATTTTTGCCCATTCTGTCATATGGATGTGGTGGTTGGCTTGTTCTCTGAACAATGAGGTAGTAAAGGAAATACAGAAGAAATCTTCCTGTTCGTTGCATTTGACTGACATTAGTCATTCAAAGAAAGAAGGACGTTGCAGGAGGAAGAATGCACAAGCTTATGGTCAGGCTGTCATCACTGCAGCAAAGCTGTTGTAACACCTTAACTTTGATTAACTCGGTTTGCATCCTTAACATTATGTGTATTTTAAATTAAACTATAACTTTGGTAGTGACAAGATGATCAGTGCTGGACATACACAAATATAAGCTAGCCAAAAAGATGCTTGCATAGTTGTGCATACTTAACTTATATCCAGTCTTCCATGTCAAAGGGCTTCACTGAGAAACTGAGTTAGAAGACGAACTAATATTTGTAACAATAAATATCCAAACCCAACCCACGCTGCTTATTAAAGAAAAATCCTAAACTCTGCTTTTCTTCTGTGAGCACTGGTAGAGGTGCCCAGTGATCTGCTATGATGGTACTAGCTTTTCTTGGAGCAAGGAGCCCAATGAAACATGCCTTGAAAACTATATCTCTGATATTCAGAATTTAGTTTTGTGTTGTCATTCTGCCAAGATGGGTTCATTCTGCAGTGGTGCTTGATGACTGCACGCGGGTAGTATGGGAACTGACCATGCAGCAGCTTCTCCAACACCAGCGATGGGCAAGCAGTCATCGTTTTTCTTTGTCATGCTGTATTTGTGATGCTCAGAGCTCGGATGCAGTGGACAGAGCTGAGCAGAGAGGAGGTGATATGTAAGGGCAGAGAGGAACGCATGAGGAGTCTGAAGCGATGAGGCAGTCATGCTTGGGTGAAATTACTTGTTTTCAATAGGTCAGCCTCATTTGGGTTGATTTTCTGGTGATCTTGTACTCTTCTGTGTGCGCATGCAGATAATGCTGTCTGACGTTTCTGGCTGCCAAGAGATTCTTAGTCTGGTGAGCATAGTTGCTTAGCTGCAGTTACTCAAACCCTCTTTTTACCCATATCTTCCTACTTATGCTTTTCGTGGTGGTGGTGCAGCAGCACTGGAAGAGAAGGAAGATGTTGTTTATATTAACACTGGATCTAAAGTTGTGGAGTAAACTTAGATGAAGGAATGGCTGGTAGTAAACACAGCACAGTACATAAAACATATGTAAAAACATATGTAAAAACAAAGGTACTTTGCTTGCTGGAGAGAAAATGAAAGAACAAATGCAGGGCAGATGTGAATCATTGCTTGATGCTATCCTGGAAAACGTTTGGGTACTATGATGATGTGTGTGGTAAAAGAAGCTATATATATAGCAAATAAACATACTTACTACATTTTGATTATACTTGTAGATGAATGTGAAGAGATTTCTAAGAAAGCAGTGACTTCTTTCCTGAGTTAGAAGCGCTGAAGCTAGAGCACCTCATTACTAAAAACAATATAAATGAACTATAAAAGTGAAATTCCTTTACTGTTTTCAAAATCTGTATTTATAGTGTAGTTTTTGTTAAGGGTTTGTTGGGGTAAGGGGCCAGTGTATAGGTGTCTTGCTGCACTGTTTGTTTGCGCGTTTTCACTTTTTATTTTAAATGGCTTTAAGGTGATATTTACATTTCTGTGAAATATTGCTCTCGATATGTCAGAACATCATTTGCTACTCCTAATGGCATCCAGTCGGTAAAACCAATTCTAGTTTTTTGGTTTTCTGACATTCCCTGTATTGGTTCTCAGTGTTATTATTTATACCTTAAGCATTTTACTTATTGCTTCTACTTCTCTCCATCTGGTAAAGATATCTGGTAAAGATACCAGGTATCTTTACCATGGCATGCAGCTTGTTTCTAAGCATCGAGGACTAAAAATGATGGTTTGATTGTTAGCATTTTTTTTACTTCTTAATGAGAAATTGTTTATGGCTTCTAAAGAAAAAGAAATCCTATTTAATAGGTGCTGGTTTTACTACATGTAAAATATTCCAATTATCTGCCTGAAGAGCTTGATTTAAAAAAAGCTTTTTTTTTTTAGTAAGAAACAAAGCAGAGAAAGGAAATTGAGAGTGTAAACATAAGTAATAAGTCTTGTGATCTGTCTGAGGTGTCTGCCTTCTGTGGGAAAGTATTTGTGGGTCTGAGTTAACTTTAATATGCCTTGCTTCATGGAAGTATGCTTTTAAGTATTAGTCTCTTCCACTAATTGACACCAAATTAGTACCAGTTATATTAAATGACTTCTTTCTCATAAATGGAAAACCACTTTGTAGTCCTCAAAAAAAAAAAAAGTTAACGAAAACATTTGCAGTAAGGTTCAGTAGGGCCTTTTTTTTTTCCAAACTAACAATTATCCTTATAGAATTATTTTTAATCAAGGAATATGGTTTATGCGAACAGCTATTATAAGAACTTGTGATGGGGAAAAAATAAGGCAAAGATTTCTTTTTAGTGCCCATGGATATTTTGAAGAACTTTCCCTGGATTATTTGAATTTCAGTTTTTTTCACTGGGGGGAAAAAAAGAAAACCAGATTAAGTTAAAGTCAAATAACGAACTCAGTTGAATAGTAGGAGGGCACAACCCTGTAACTGGATGATTTAACACAATTTGCAAAACACAATTTTCAAGCAGGCTTGCCCAGTGTTTTTTATTAATAATTTTATACTGAATGCCAAGCAATGTCTTAATCCTAGTTTCTTATTGGTAGGGTTGACTGAAAGCATCCATATTTTTTTTTGCTAATCTTAGTTTAATTTCCTGGTCCAGCTGGGTTTTCTGTTCTTCTTATGAGACTTTATTAGATCACCTATTTGAAAATGCAAAGACCTAGTAAGGCTGTTGTGTTGGACAAGTTGTGGAGAGGCAGAAGTGAAACTAATAAAGTAACATAGACTATTGCATGTTGTGACAAGTTTGGGTGTTCGCTGTTTGACAAGGGGCTAAAATTCCCTGCTGAAGTTCTGTCTGTCATTTGGTTTTGGTGTGATTAATGATGAGGGAAAGTCCTCCGCTACTTAAAATACACACACACACTCCCAACCCACCACAACTCTGTTGTGATACCTGCTGCATTGCTGCTCTGCCATAGAATATGTGACACATCACAGTTGGGGATTGCTTTTTTCTTTGTCTTTTTTCTTTCTTTTTCTTTTTTTAATGCCATTGTCTTGTATGGATGTGGCACAGGTGCCAAGTTCTGCTTTTTTATGTTCCTGTAACTTCTGATGGCAACTAGAACCAGCTGAAGGAGGTGCCTAACCAGAGGGAAACAGTCTTGTTGCCCTTAAGGTATTCCTTTCTTGTGTCTCTCCCAAATAAGCCTGGAGAACTGCCTGGAGTAGAATATTTCCCATCTCAAACACTGCTTATTTTTTGCAGTGGTGGTTTTACAGTAACTTTTCCCTGCTGAGCAGATGTTGGAAATAATAGCACGTGATCCATAGACAGGAAATTTTGGAGAAGTTACCAAAACCAGAGATCCAGTATAATCTGTCATATCACACTAACCAAATATGTGGTATAAGCTTTACAAAGACTCTGTCAGTTTAGAAAGTTTTGAAAACAGGAAGCTATAGCGGAAAAGCGGAGAGCAAAAAGATACAAGGTAGGGAGAGGTAGACCCTGGTGATCTAAAATAACCAAGAGAGAAATGATTAGGGAGAGAGGAACATGTAACAGAAACCAAGAGATAAATTATGGTGCAAGCAAAATCAGGAATTGTAGTTTGAAAGGTGAAAACTTTCTGGGTTGAGCTCTGATAATTCTCAGTAATTTTTTTCCCCTACTTTGAGCATCATTTGGTTGACATGACTTTTGCAGCTGGTCTTGGTGACACAGGATCTTTGTTCTGAGCCCATGTAGCTGCTCTTCTGCTGCCTGTACCCGAGACTCTGGTATTCTGCTGCATAGGGATAATCCATCAGTAGAGGACAGATTGACTGTCCAGTAATTTTTCAGTTGTCTGTCTAGGTCATTTGCTTCTGAAGAGAAACCAAAGTGACTGTTTCTAAGAAAGATAAGTCATTAGCTTTGATGGGATTTCTGCTTCTGAAAGGATTTTCAGTTGCAGTCCTCTACCATGTATGCATACATGCATGCCTACACACACAACCAAACCCCAAAACCAGAACAGAAACACAGGAGGTAGTCTCAGATTGCAACTGGTCTCTAACATTTTGCTGCTTTAGCATTCAGCTGGGCTCTGGTGCCTGTGCTTCCTCCTTCAGAAGGAAATATTCTTCCCCTTACACAGCTGTCAGACAGGAGATGCTCCTCTGAGACTTATTTATAATTCATAGGTGATGTAATGTAGTACAACCTATTTTTTTGATGATAGCAATTCATCAGTGAGGACCCTGATGTACACTTGCGCTGAGGAGGCTTATGTTACAAGAAACCTTTCTTGTATGTGAGACGTGAGCATGCTCACAAAGTGCATCCTATCTTCATATACTGAATGAATATTCATAGTGCTGCATACTATAAAGTTGCTCTTGAGTGTCTGGAGTTTGAACTGTAATTATTAAAAACTTTTCTCAAGACCTCAGCAGTAATATGGTAGGTACCATTTAATAGTAAAGTAGTTTATGAGACTAAACATATTAGACATGTCCCATTGATGTTTGAAGAAATGCAGGGGAAATTTTAATCACCCAAAATGAGCAAAAGGTGACCTGAGTTTAGCTGCTCTTAACAACAATGCAGCACCCAACTTGTTAATGGTATTATCCTCTTGGTGTGAAGCAAGAATCTTATGAGCTGTTAACATTGACAGTTCATCAGTGCTCAGTAGTAACACAAGCTAAAGAAACCCAAGCCTGTCTGTTGCTGGCAAGCAAAGAAAGAAGAATTTCTCTCTCTTATGTTGAAGAGGTAGATGGTTACCATTGCATGGTGCAGGAAAATAGTGCAAGACTCTGCAGATACATGTGGTTACTAGTGCTAATAGAATATTTGAATGTTCTTGCTAAATTAAGTAATAAGCAATTTAATATGCAGCAAATACTTTGTGTGTCTTGTGTGAGGCTGGAGGCATTGCGTCTTTAGATTGTATTAAAAAAATGATTTTTTGTTCTTTATCCCTCCCCCACCTTTCCCTGTGAGTATTTTCTGATGTAAAAAACAACTTGTACGACTTGCTACCCAAAAAGAAGAGACGCAAATTTGACCCTCTGACAGTGTTTCCACCATAACCTCATTTGTTGGGCTTTATGTAACTGAGTAGTAAAACTTGTCCAAAGCTATAGTGTTATATGCTATGCACTGCACAGTTTCACAGTTTGAACCTAATTAAAGTTAGCATCGAGGACACAAATTTCCTTTGCTTCTTCAAAGGAGGTAAAACTTTGAAGACTAGAAGAATTGTAACTTCTGTAGATAGCTCTACAGAACAGTTTCATCTGAAAGGGAAGGATCCTTATTTTGATGATATATTGCCTTGTCTTGCAGGTTGATTGTTTTAGAGACTATAACCTCTCTTAATGGCTTTGAAATAGACTTACAGCAATGCTTTGCTTGGCATTGTACAGTGATGTTTTTCTGTGGGGTTGTTCGGAGGTTTTTTTGCAGACAATTTAAAATGACATTACATCTTTGCTGATTTCTTAGTGTCAGTCGCCTTTGTCTGGACACCAGTTATTTTACATGTTAGAGTAAAGGTTCTGCTTTGCCCCTAAGCTTCATATAAGCTGTTGTCCTGTTTTTGACAGGAGCCGGTAGCAGGGGCTGGGGGCTTAGGCAAAAGAAAATGGAGCAAATAGAGTGGGTTACATCTCTCTCCACCTTCTGTCGGTCAGAGATGTGCATGAATGACCATGATACTTCTGCTGGATTACAGAATTCTCAGCAAATCTGTCTTCAAGAATTTGAAGCTGGGGTGTTCATGAAAATCCGTGATGTGTTTTTTCCAGAGTTGCATAGATAGTGGAGCTAATTCCATGTACTTAGAGAATGGAGAATTGTCTTAAAAATTACTGACAATTCATTTGCATACTAATTCCACAGATACCATCAAATCACATTTGTTTTCTTCTATACAGGAGATGCCTTCAGTTTGTATATGCTGCCAGTATTCAAAATTTAAAAAATCGTTTATAACAGTAGAAATGATGGATGTTTTTCCAATATTTCACATAAAATGGCAGGTCTCTCATTATTCCTTTTGGCGCACGTATATAAAGCATCATGGTTGGTGAACCTTTTTTCTTTAAAACATTGTAATTAAAAAAATACTCAGTGCAGTTCACAGGTAGTAAAAGGTTGCTACTCTTGTATTTTTAGAATAAAAAAATTGTAGTAGGAATGGAAGCCAACAAATTTTCCTGGAAAAAAAGAGGCTGCTTTGAAGATGGAGGAATGAGGAGACTATTGGGGTTTCCTGTATATACTGTTTCCATTTGGTTGGCTTTGTTTTATGTTTGGAGGTTTTTTTAAAAGTGGAGTTCAGAGTTTCTAGATCATAAACTAATGTTAAAAGTCTAATAGTTATTAGAAGGCTTTTAAAGCCTTTGCATCTTATGTCAGATTTTTAAATCACTTTTGCCATCTAGTCATCTGTAAAGGAGAAGCCCTTATTAAAGTAGACTCCATGTCTTGCTCAAATGATTGAGACAGGAGAGGTGGTATAAATTGATTTTATACTAATTATGGTTCTGTCCTTTCAGTTAACTATAAAAATATACACATTACAAAATAATTGTGAAGTGATTGCTACATCACAACCTGCCATCTTTCTAATCTGCCAATATTAGTCAATGACAAAGCAGTACCTGAATGCTTGAAAGGAATAACTGGAAACACAATATTTGTTAAACTGTTAATTTTTAAGTTGTTGTATGTCTCATCAACAGCATTTCTAAAACCAGTAATGAAGTCAAGAATAAAATGGGAAGTTTCAAATTGCTGTTCAGCTTTCCTTATCTATGGGTCGGTGCTTAGGTGTGCCCTTACTGAAGTAAGGGGCACATCAGTACTATATACCCTGGTCTTTCATCTGTGACGCAGAGCACTTGCTGCCTGTCTGGCCTCAAATGTGTTTGCAGATTGGTAACTGTAGGACTCAAGTGGTTTGATTGAGCATATTACTGTTTTATAATTCATTGGGGCACACTGAACTGTTTTACAGCTGTATGTATGTGTGTTTGTGTCTTACAAAAAAAATCCTGAAAATATTTCTGTTGACTGTATAGATGATATGTAGGTGGTGTTTTCTTCCCCATTTATTTTGAACGTTGGCCTAGTGTTCAAGGATATTTAACTTTTGAAGTGCTGTTGTTTGGTTCGGAACTAAAATGGAAGGTTTGTTCATCTGTAATTGTTAAAAGCAAGCGTGCGTGTTAACGTCACAACTTGCCAGTTAATCCTTTTAGTATGAACTGTGTCGTCTTCTCCAGGAAAAATCCAGACCAGAAGTTGCATGTTCATTTCCTGTTGATACAGGATGGCTGTCATGTTTCCATAGTAGAGGTTGGTGGGATTAATTTTCCTTCACTAAAAGCACATTGTAGTCCTTTGGTGTAAAGCTGAATGTGTATTACAAGTAGATTGGCATTTGGAAATTGGTTCCACTGCTAGCAGGATGATTGCTGCTTTGTAAAAGAAAATACTGCTTTTTTCCATCACGCGAAGACTGGAAAGCTTCAAGAGCTTCCCTCTGTCAGACTCTGCACTCTGATTCAGGCATTTTTGCTGTCTCTGGGGTGCAACCTGTAGAAATTCTTATATTAAATCCTGATTAGGTATGTTAAACAGATTTTTTTTTTTAAAAGCACTGCTAGAAACATTACTTTTTTTTTTCCTGTGCATAGCAATGACAAAAAAAGCCTGTTTTAATCTATTTCTTTTGTGTAGTTTTTGTTTCAAGCCATCAACTTTAATGATTCTCATACCCTTTTTTAGCTGTCATATTACAACGGCTTCAGACCAAAATATGCTCAGTTAGCTTAGTAAGTGGCTGGATGAGCAAAGGCGGCGTTGTGTTCCAGCAGGTTTTGTTCTGTTTTGTTTATATTATACTTATTTTTTTTCCAGTAAAAAACTAGAGCACATAAAGCCAAAATAAAAGAGAGTGCTGTCCCTTTTACAGTCACGGTCAATATTGTCAGAAAGCTTAGCCATGGAAAGGAGATTCCTCTCTTGGTACAGTGAAACACAAATTAAGAGTTGAATATTCAAAAAATGGCTTTCTTGAAGAAGGGAAAAAGACCTAGCAAAGCAAATTCAATGGATATGTGCTAAGTGTGTAGCAAAGCCATCACAACAGGGTTCCACTAAAGTTTTTGGAGAAATCCAGAATGGCTATAATACTGAGGATTTCAGTAGTTCATTCAGGGGGGAATTTGTGTTAATATGCTGAGGTCTCTGTCTTTTCAGATTACTTCTGTGTAAAAAAAAAAATAATCATATATTTTTAGAAAAACTGTTTTGAAGAAAACGTCTTTGGCAACAGCTCAGGGATCCACAGTGTGGGTGTTTGGGGGTGGTTTGTTTGCTTGTTTTTCCCCAACAGTTAGTTCCAAATCGTATTTTAAAAAAAAAAAAAAAAAAAAGCTGAAGCATTTCACATTTTCTAGTGCGTAAAACTGCTCAGTCGAGTCCAGCAAACTTCTCAGGACAGCCCAGGCTTGGTTATCATTGACCTAGAAACACAAATGACAAAGTCTCATTTCAGTGAGCTAGGAAATACGAAATCCAGTTACATAAGATTATTGGTGCTGGAAGACATATTAATGACCATCATTATGCCTCATTTTTTTGTGACCTTTGCTCAATTAAGCAGTGTCTCCCTTCACCCCTAGTTGGATTTAGATCCTGTAGCGTCGCTAGGGAATGCAGGAGTTGCAGCAGTTCTTCTTTTGGAAAAGACTAGAGAAGTTCTTTCTTGGCTGATCATTAACTGTGCGTAAAACAATTTTTATTTTAATTTTGAAGAAAAAGTTTTGCCTCGTACTCTTTATTCAAGAAGAGCTTTTTTAATGTCTTTTTTTTTTGATGCAATCTAGATGAAAATTAAGCTTACCTCTGCCATTATGATGTAGCGTTGGATTCTTTTCTAGTGGACAAATGAGTCCTTTCAAAGTCTCTGCAAGGTTATTGTAAGTGAAAACTTTCCAAACTGGCTTCAAAGCATCTTTTTCTGATTTTAAAATGCCATTAGAGGAAAATGAAGAAAATAGCCTTACCGTTTTTGAACTGCTTTAACAAGTTCAGAAAGAAGTCAGTTACACTTTCTTAACTAAGGGGACACCACATAAATACATAGATGCAGTTTGAGATTTTTCAGTTTATTAGTTTTTTTTTTTAAATGTTAGTAACAGCTTCATATTTGAGGTCTGTAAGTCTGAACAGTAGGTGGTAAAGCGTACTTTCCATCCTCTATCTCTTTGGCTGTACTTTGGTGAAGCACTTTGATAATTTTTCATATACTGTATATCTATTAATGCATATACAGAGGTGGCTGAATAGCCGTGGCCACATGCTCTCATCCATAGACCAGAGTGGGAAAGGAAATTATCAAGGGAGAAATAGTCTCAGCGAGGAAATATCCCTCTTTCTGGCCTGAAGCACCTTTTTTGATAAATCAAAGGAAAAGCCTTAAGTAAGCTAACGTTTATTGGCCTCTGGTAAAAGGTCACCGATATACATAGTCTAATTTTCTCTTTTGCCCACATGTGTGCTCTTATATTCTTGTCAATTTAGTCTCTCCATGCATGCAGGCAAGAAAGGAATTTGCTATGAATGTGACTTCCAGGTCTACTCTCACGTTGAACCCTAGTAGTTGCCACCCTCTTTGGACACTGCATTGCCGCTTTTAGTAATAGAGGCAGCAAGTGTTAAACTGAGAGGCAATTTAGAAAAAATGCAGCCCTTGCTACTCACTTGTCTCTTGTCCTTTTAGAGAAGACTTTTGCAAGTGATGTGGGATAAACCTCCAAAATTTAAACTTCTGTTTAGATTCTTCTATTAAAAAAAAAAATTCTGAAATACTGAATATATATTTATTACAAAGGCAAATAGCTTCCTCCCCCACCCCCCCGATTTTTGCCTTCCTTTCCTTATTCTGGTGTTGGTCACTGATTATCAGAACATGTAGGATTGGGTCTCATCTTTGGGGTCCCATTTGCTACATGTGTCTGCAGCTATTAATGCTCGTATATTAGGCACCATTTTCCTCCTTCATTATTTCTCTTGTCACATAGATTAAGTATGAGCTAATAAAAGGTAAATACATGGTGAGACGCACCATCTCAGACTAAATACTGCTCTTTATTTGAATGTATTCTGTATCAGCTGGGGTAGATACATTGTAAAACTGACTTTAACATAGAAGTGTGTCCAGAGGCCAAAATACTTTTCAAAATAACTTTTGAAATTTTACATATATATGTTAAATTGCCTGTCATGAAGGAGCAGCTTTTAAACGTGCTGTGCTTATTTAATGATGCAGACAGCCAGCAGAGACTCAGTCACAACCTTGGTCTCTGTGTGATCTTTATAAACAATTCCTCTTCCCATTCTTCAAATTTTCTCAATCGTCCTACTTGTTCTCCCCATCCTACTATATACCATGGGTGATTTCTCCATTTCATTTTAGTGTATAAAACGAGTTTTTCAAGCACCGGGTGCAGAATAAAGATGACTAAGTAATTAAATGCTACAGGAGCTGCTGATTGGCACATAAAATTACAATGTGATAAACTGATATGAGTTACAATAACATGCATCTTTACTTCCTTGAAAGAGTGCATAATGAAACCTGATTTAAATACGTTCTGTTTTTTAAGAAACATCCCATGTGTTTTCTTTGAAATTAGCTTTGCCTTCATCTGTTGGAACTAGTAAGCTGATCTGCTCCTTGAATAATTTTGTACAGGCCTGTACAATTCAAAAGAGGAAAAAAGAGGCTGTAAATCAACAGTGCATAATTTTGGAAGCCCACTTACGATGCTCAAAGAATAATTTTAAGATGCAATTGAAAGAAATAGGTGCTTACAGGATACACGAAACAGTGTAAAAATTCATGAGTAGAAAAAGTTTTTCTAGCTTTTTAATTTTTCAAGAGTGGAAAAGGCTTCAGCTACAAAGCATTTCCAAGAGAAATTTTGGAAGGCCTTGGTTTAGGCAAACTCCTTGACAATGAATTCAGACAGTAAGGTAAAGATTGTTAGCATGTAAGAAGAGTTAGTTTTTACATTGGAAATCATAAGCATCTTTAATGAAGAGGGGGCAAATGGGTTAGATTACCTTGGTATAATAGAATAAATGGTATATAACTTCCAAAGTTATAATAGGAAAAACGTATGTTTAACTGAAAAAGGAACAAATCAAAATGGGGAGAGTAAATCGTCAGCTAATGGTTGTAAATCAGAGAGCTAACACTTGTTTGTTCTCCTCCCTGAGAGGTTTCTGTTAGTGGCATCCTGGGTTACTCTGCCATAGTCAAGTAACTTGAAGGATGTCCCTCATACCTGCAAAATCAGTTGTTGCTTTGTGTGATGCTGTATAAAACATTTCAAGAGTGTAGTTTTGTGAGCCCCTGTCCATCTACCATGGAAGAATTCTTTAAGGTCCCAAAGGAGGATTTTCTAAATTATTCGTGGCTAGTGTTACTTATGATCAGCCCTGAAAACTCTTTCATTGACACTGCAACAGCACACCAGATTTTAGGTTACCAGGGTGTTTTTCCCTTCAAGAATCAAGAATGTTTCTTGTTGTTTTCTCTAGGAATCTTTAAAAATCCATGTCCTGCTTTATGTAGCAAAGAAAAAAATGAATTTGCAAATGCAATAAAACCGCTGGGAGCATAGACATTGGATTTGGTACTCTGTCACCTGTCAGATTACTGAGGGAAGTGAAGCTTGCATTTTAAACCTTTACCTAAAGCGTCCAGTAATTGTACAGTTTAGAATTGTAGTATGAAATATGGTGGTATGAATTACTGCCAAAGTTGCATGCAGTCCCTTTTTGTATAGCCACTGTAGCTTTAAAATATCATTGTACTTTTATAAAAATAAAGGCGCATACTGTGGAAAAAAATTGTGCTGTCTGCTCAGCGTTCACACTTTCATTTTGTGTTCACATCTGCATACCCAACAGGACTTACAAAATACTTGTATCCGTGTGTTTACCTTATTAGAGGACAGCTTCAGTGACAAGTCTTGAGACGCCCCTCAAGTCTTTTGTCATACCTTCAGTTATTATTCTTTTAATCTATACCAAAACTCTAGTATTCATTTTCTCCTGATTTTCTCCCTGAAAAGTATAGCTAGCCACAGGGAAAGAATTGTCCCGCTACCAAAACATGTGCTACACTCAGAGCTGTACAAATGCTTTAACTATTTTAGTCCTTAATGAGAAACAGGGGGGAATGAAGTGACACAGTAATATGCTTCCCTGCTGAGAGGTGTGCCCGTTCTGAGTAGCCATTGGAGAGGTATCTTTTGCAAAACTAAATAAAACACCAAAATACATGATTGTACTTCGTATTATATAAAAATCTTTATTACAATGATCAAATTAATTGTTGCAGCTTTTATGTTCCTTGCTGGGCTTTTTATGATTTACTGTTAATCTCTGGCACTCTTGTAGATGTGATTTTTTTCCAATGAAATCTTTCTTCAGTGCACTCAAGTCAGATGATATTTGAGATCAAGATTAGATTTATAAGTGAGTTTCTCTTTTGTTCTTTTGAAGAGAGGTTTGTCTGGGAGGACAAGAGGGTATTACTGATATATTTGGTTATTCTTCCATCAAGTACTCTCATTGCTGTTGTTGTTTACTGGCAGAAATAGAGAGACAGGGAGATATTGACTATTGCTAAGAAACAAGGAATAAAGTTATGCAAGTCTGAGTTCCAAAAATTATTTTTGCATCTGTGGCATAAGAAAAAAAAGTGTAAACCATAACGAAAGAAGTCAAGTCTATGGTGTGCTCAAGAAAGTCTTCACTCCTAAACTATTTCAATATTATTATTTCATGTGCAAGGTTTCTTCCATGCTAAAAGATTTCTTTGTCAAGATGTATTACTAAGGAACGCCATGGATGACTTAGAGTTGATGGGCCGAAGTCTTAAAATCTTTGTGTTGTCAACCTCAATTTTAACAGCTCCAGTGGCAGGGATGATGGAGGGGGACAGAGAATTAAATCCAAGGTCTTTTAGGCCAAACTTGATGGAAGTTTTATTGAGGGTGATCAGGAGAAATTGGTGAACACAATATGTGAAGGTAAACAGGAGAGACACAACAAAAGAGATCCATCGCTAGATTATATCGAACTGCTGAAATTTCTTAGTAGGCTCAAAATCTGTCAGCCTCATTTTTTCTTATATGCTTTGGAAATTTTGGGAAATTGCATGGAGGGGAAAAAAAGCAATTATAGAAAGATTTCCTACTTCACACTGAAGTAATCATCCATCTATTTCTGACAAAATCTTTGAAATGAAAAGTTAAGACTGTATTCTAATGATGCATCTACACAGGCTCTACTAGCCAAAAGCTTTTTAAATGCATAATTTTTAAGCCTTACTTGCACAGTAGTGATAATGGCTTCCAGTCTTCCTTCTTTCCTGAAAGAAATTCTTGCAGGGAGAATGTTTTCATGATTTGTAAAATATGGATGATTTTGAACAGTCTTATTCTAATGTGTTATGTGAAATTAAAATATTGATACATACTGATTTGAAGGGATTCTTCAGAAATATTGCTTTTACAATACTTCAGTTTCTTTAAAAAATTATTTTTCTTTTTTTACAAAATAGGGCTTGTTTTTCATAGGACTATTTTTGTTTCTTATTAAACATACTATATACTGAATCCTATAGAGAACTGGTGCTTATTTTTATTTTTGCTATACAAAAGCATGTAGAGATAACACTGTTCTGAAGCATTTTTTGTGTAAAGACAATAGTTAATGGTTACTGAAGATAGGACTGTATAATGCAAGCTCCTAAATGTAATGTAGGTTAGCATATTTTCAGTGATCGGTTTTTGTTGGGTTTGGGGTTTTTAATTGATTTTGGAGCAGAAATAGAGTGAGAAGGAATGGAAGGATTTGGGAACGTGAGGATAAAGGAATAAAGTGGGGGAAAAGGGGAGAAAAATAACAACTTGCCCCCTGCTGAGCTGAAGTCAAGAGGTAGGTGTTTTTTCTGTTTGTGGCATCAAGACATTCACTGATGAGAAGGATAAGGTAGCATTTGTGAGGCTTGGTAACTGTTTTTCACAGTTTTCTGTAGTGGAAAGCACTTGTTTTATGTAATGTTGTGAACGCTGACGAACTGCTTTTCTTGAGCTGGAATGGGGCCTGAGCAGATTGTGTCAGCAAAATAAGCCTTTATTTTGTAATTAGAGCTAAAAAATGTATTGGAAAAAGTAAGCATAGCATTTTAATAAAGTTTGAAGTGTCTTCTTTTGTGTTTCTGTTGGTTGAAAGGAATATAAATAAAACATGCAAAGCAGTTTCCTTCTAGGTGGGACAGGTTTATACTGAAAAAATTGAATGGAAGAAAATGCTTTATAAGAAACATCACAGCTGACTATTTATGAACACCCTTTTAATAGAAAAAAAAAAAAAAAGGTGGTTACACTTAACCCTTTAAAAAAAGTTATAATTGCTGGAGAACAAAATGTCCTGAAATTAATTTCCATTAGCATGAAAGCATCTTAAAGAAAAAATTTTTTTTGTGTTGTGTACAAGGCTCAATTGTTTCTGCATAGTAAGACTCAAAATATTTTTTGCTAATTTGAAGGATGGTTTTTTGAGAATGTATTATGATCATAAAATTTCTGATTACATCTCTTCTAAGTTTTGAAAACATTAATAAATGGGAGACACAGATAAAAGGTAACATTTTCTAAGGAACATAAAGTACTACAATTCTTTTTAGCAGTTGTGAAATATCTTCTGAGTTTTCAGCAGATGCAACTTTCTGTTATTCCAGCTACCAATAAAAAGAAAAAAGTCTGTTGTAGCAAACTACTCTATATTAGCAATCCTGTTAAATAGCAATAAACCCTTTAATTTTTACTATTTTTTTAAGCTGAATGTAGTAGTTTCCATTTCTGTTAGATGGGTGTTTTTAAAACCTACCATCATCATTCTTCTTGTGTTCTATAAACACATAAAAGTTACCCTCCTAGCCTTCATTTACTTCTTACCATTTCTGTTTTGTAAAACTTACATTTTACCTTGCAGTCTGAATGATATGTTGGCTATTACTTACTCCCTGGACAGGTCTGGCCAGAGAGGTGAAAACAGAGAAAATGGTATAATATCTGTTGTTCACAAGATCAAGTTACAAATGGTGTTCTTTCCCTTCCCAAAAGGCACTGAGGCGTGAACTGAAGGATAAAGAGCAAACCATTCTCAATGCTGTGGACCAGGCACGAGTTTTCCTTGCCGACCAACCAATTGAGGGGCCCGAGGAACCTAGAAGGAGCTTGCATTCAAAAACAGGTCAGAAATACTCTCTTCTAGGAATGGTTAAAAGGACAGAAAAAGGCCTTACGTGTCTAGTACATATTTTATATCCCAATTACTTGGTTAGACTTCAGAATTTTCCAGGCGACATCCTGATTGCTTTTATTTCTATGATTTAGCCTCAAAGTATTGCTAATCTGCTTTGTAAGTTCTCACATTTTAATGGAGGAAGTAGAAGAATCTCTATTTCCTTCTCCAGTTTTTGATTCAAAACACTGAAGTCATCAGTTCTTTTTTTCTTAACATAACATATGCACCTTAAATGTAGTCAAAATAGTAGTTCAAGGATACACACTCAAATGTATATATGTTGTTATTGCAAAGTTTTACTCCACAAATAGAAATAAATATATTCGGTGGTGTATCTCATTAGAAGTAAAAGGAATCCGCTTTAGGAAGGCAGTAATTACAAAATCTTAAAGATTTGCATACCAGATGACTTATTACTAAAGAATAAACCACACCTATCCTAGAAATGATATTGGCATAGTATTTGTTGAGATATTTGTTGATATCAGAGACCAACAAGGAGGTCATAATTTTCCTCCACCTCACCCCCTATAATCACAAAATAGAAAAATATACAAAATATCAGTGTAATTATGGTTCTGATATAAGCTACAACATTATAAAATCTTATTTTTAATTATGTCAGAACTGTTCTTGGAAAAGGTAGGAATCTACTTTTACAGAAATATCCGTTGTTGTAAGATGTGAGTAACTGGTCTGTATAATTTATAAAACTACAGTGTAACTGCTTGGATCAGGAGTTAGTTTTTTCTTCACATACATCTTCCTGTACAACTCCATAGCAAACTTTTAAAGTTTGTTCAATGGAAATAACTAATCTTTCCTGCATCCATACTTCGTGTTATTTCTGTGCAAGTTTTTATGCAATTTCCTATTCCCTAATTTGACTTTGTGATAAAGTTTGAATAGCTGGTGATTAAGGCTGATGAACCATTTTTCCCTCTGATTAGTTCTGGTACCTTAGCTGCAGTAATGTATCTTACTACTTCCTTTTTGAACTCCTGACTCCTGAAAACATTCTATTTGTCTTTACACTCAAACTGATTTGATATATTGCATTTCCAATGTTTTAGTAGGTCTAAATCGCAAGGAAGCTTGCAGCTGAAAAATAAGGAATGGTTGCTTTATATTGGCTCGTTCTTTCACATGAAAGTTTGAAGTCACAGACTCTCCTCTCAAAAGCTCTAGAGCCACCTATCACAAATTATGTCAGTGCATAAAATGTTACCAGTGTAAAATGTTAATTTTTCTAACAGGGGTTGATACCAATGATCTAATGTTGACTAAGAGTGCAAGAGCAAAATTCAGATGATGAGATATATAATAAAGTCTTTTTATATAAATTATTAATGATTATTAATTATTGTGTATTATTATATTGTGCTATACAGATGGCAGTGATGATAGAATTAGATAAACATGGTAAACTGCCTAACAATAATGGCCAGGCAGATGGTCTGGAAATGATGTATGAGTATCTCTTGCCTAGTCATCATACCTGAAAACTGATCAAATATGCTCAGACTGGGAAGCTTCATAGATGTGCATTGAACTTATTTTCATCTTCCTTCTTCACTCAGTAGTTCCATAGACTTTCTTTTTTTGAGCACATGGTGGGTTAGTCTTGGCTATCAGCCAAACTCCCACCCATCTGCTCACTCACTTCCTCCACCTCAGTGGGATGGAAGCAGAGATGGTAGGAAGAACAGGAGTGAGAAGCTCATGGGTCAAGATGGGGACAGATGCAGAGCTCTTATAAACTACTCTTATGGGCCAAGCAGATTTACCTTGGGGAAAAGAAACTATTTGTTGTAATTTAAAATAAATATTTAATTTCTGATTCAGTAGTGGGAAACAAAAAGACAAATATTAAAACCACAAATTTCTTCCCCCCTTTGTCAGGTTTAACTTGACTTCTTCATTCCTGTCTCCTTCCTGCGTTGTTATGACTGCAGGTCATGCTCAGTCTCTTCAAAGAGCAGCAAGTGGTATGAGAGGGTTGGAAGGTGGTGGGTCCACAGTCAGCCTAGTAGTTTCTATCTGCGGCTTCTTTCCTCTCACATCTTTCCTCTGCCCCAGTATGGACTCTCCATGGAGAATATTTACCCCATTGTGGAGCTGCTCCTCCTCCTCTGGCCTTGGTGTTCCCTCTGCTGTTTCTCCTATTTGTTCATTCCTCCTCCTCCCTTTGGTGTTTTCTGCTGTTTCTTAAATACACTTTCCCTGAGGTGCTACCAGTGTGGTTGAGGGCCTCGGCTGTGCCCTGTGGTGGGTATTCTGGGGCTGGCTGTCCCTGGCACAGGGCAGTCCCAGCCTCTCCTCGCAGAGGCCCCCATGCAGCTCCTGCTGCCAGCAGCGGGCACGTGCACCCCACACGGAGCGGTGTCACAATTTCTGTAGATTAATAGACTTTTGGGCTAAAAGGCATCTTTGAATCATCTGCTCTGATCTCTTCTATATCATAAGCTGTTAAATTTTACCCAGGACTCAGTCTAGTAAATTTTTTTCTGACAAGTAATGCCATTGATCTCCAGAAAGCTGCATCTCTGGGTTTGAAGACATCCAGACACACACAGTTTTTCTTCTGGTTAACCATTTTCAGTGAAGGCTGTGATTGCAGGCTTATGTTGGCTTTTAAAATGTTTTTTTTATTATTATTTATTTACTGTCAGCTTCTCGATCACTGGTATTCTCTGCAGTAGATTAAAGTTAACGCATTAACTTCAGTGAAGTACACTTGCTGTTGCTAAAGGGGAAGGATTATGGTTTTAGATTGTAAGCTGACAGTCTGGCTCTAAAAATATATTAGTGAGCACTACACAGCATTGTACGGTCATTTTGGCTGCTTCTATAAAACAAATAACAAAAGCTTTCTATAAATCATAATCACGTAATTGGAAAAATCACTGTTTCTTGAGGTTAGTTCTTACCTTGTGTAGTGGCAGGGCGGGGAGGGTTAGCTAACCCAAGAGGATAAAGGTTGTAAAATTGCTTTCTGTTTTCTTCAGCTTCTCCCTTTCCATCCACTACTTCCCCCCCCCCCCCCCCCCATCTTTTTGTGCCAGGGAGGGCATTGTTGCAAGGATGAGGAATGAGAAAGATTTAGGAGAAAACTGATAAGAATCACTTTTGAACCTGACTGACCGAGACTGTTTTAAGGACCTGTGCAATCATACATTTATTGTTCCATACAAAGAGAATATTTGTTATAGGATGCTTTATGATAACCCATTATTGTCTATAGTGTTCTTGTTAATTTCAAATATATCACAAGAAAGTAAAATCAGGTTATGAACAAGCCTTGGTTTCTTCTTTCCCATGTTGGCCTTATGCTTCTCATGCTGGCATTCTGCTGTACCGTGGAGTAACTGGCACATTCAAAGATAGTTCTTCAGCTTCCAGGAAACTTGCTTCTAAGTTAATTTTCTCTCCTATCTGTCTTTTTCTTCTGATTTTGTTTTGTCATGTTCCCGTAGGGAGGCTCCATCACAAAAAAGCAAGCTTTACATTCTTCTTGCCTTTGAGCTGCTTCAGCATCTCAGTGGAGCCGATTGATAAACCAGCAGGTCAGCTGCTGAATTTTATAGGTGGACAGGATAAGGAAATTGGAAATGCTCACATTTTTAACTTTGTCATTTGTCCATGGTATAGGAGAAAACTTAGATCTAGAAATGTTAATTATAATTCTCTGTGGCATAGTTACAGCTGGCTTCTTAGATCCCTGTACTTGTTAGCAAGGTTACAGGCCATGGAAAACACAAAGGAAAGCAGAAATTATTTTCTGTCCCTAGGGTTCAATGAACCGATGATACGGCTTTGCTGAAATTCTGTCCTTAAAATTCCACTGATGCAGTGAAGAAGTGGAGGTAATTTTTTTTAGAAGATAACGTAAACTAACATCTTAGCAGACTACCACAGACCACTGCACTGATTCTCACTGCAATAGTGAATGTTTCCAGGAGTCTGCAGTATTGTCAAAGTACTTCAGTAGATTCTAGTTTTCTTATGGCAATCAGGTTCCTAGCTTTGAAAGCTATTATTTGGTAGCAAAGGTGGTTGTGATAAACACCACATTTATAATTATTTACCGTCTGTTATCTCCTCTTAAATGAAAGTGTAGAAAAACCCCATAAATCATGTGTTATAAGAGAAATCTCTTAATATCAGTGAATTACATACATATACTTTATTTAAACTTGTAGACACACAACATATTCACCTGTTTCAGACATAAATGAAAGTCAAACATATTTGCTTCCTACCACTGAACACATTCAGATAAATTCTTTGCCACAATTTTTCTTCTTAGCAAGGAAGATCTCACTGGAAATGGGCAATTTACTGTTTTCTAATGTATATATCAGGCTGCATTTCTACTCCCAATGACTTGTGCCTGTCCGCTAGCTATCACACACCACTGGCATAGTTTTTTGTTCTCTGCTATGCAGCTGGACAGAGTGAGAAAATTAGAAGTGCTTAGGAGAACAAAGAGGCTACCGCCTGCTGGAGGTCAGTGGAATTACGCCCAGAAACTATTTACACTATTTTGAACATTGCTGCCTCTGTTTAGTTGGAGCTCATTCACCTGTGACTTTTGAGAGTTTCTTCATAAGGTTAGAGGAGTGTTCAGTTACCCATGAGAGAATCTCACACTAAGTCTCTCTCTCCTTTTCAAATAGATCTCTTAGTCACCCTAGAAGTTTAGTCACCTGGGTAGAACCTTGAATTTCTTCTGGTAGGGTCTACATGGTTGCCTGCTTGGAGTCATATTGGTAAAGTTCAAGGTAGTTGTTTCTGTTTGCTGAGTGGTGGGCAGTGCAAACTCAGAGGAGTTTTAAGCCTGAATTTTTAGCAGCTGGGTATTGGAAGCAGGCTGGCTTGAGGCCATAGTGGTTAATTTTATTATTTTTTTTTTTAACCATGAGGACCTCAGGATACAAGCAGAGTTATATTAATTCTTGGCCTGTATACTATGTTATGGCCTGGTTTTAGCTGAAACAGAGAGGATGCTTCCCAGGTAGAAGCCGTGTTCTTAAAGTTTAACTGTTGTCTTGTTTTAAAGACTCCAGAAACCAGTAAAGCTTTGTCTGCAAGAGAATTCTCAGTTACACTACTAGCAATGCGGATGCATGATGGATGTCGAAGTTTAGGACCTTCTTTGAAAAAAAATTCCTTCCTTACACTCTAGAACAAGCATAGCTTAAAAATGTTGTAAATGACCCTCAAGAAAGCAAACTGGAAATTGCAGAATATTAAACAAAAAGTGTATAGAGGAGAAAAAAGGCTGAGGAAAATTGCTTAGAAGGTTCATAGAAGTTCAGAACCATGGGTGTTTTAAAGTTCTGTGGTGTTATAGGACACCATCAAGTCAGCGTGCCCTATCTTTTGTGCTGCCTGACTTGTCTTTATTTTCTGTTTTTGTATTGTTTTGGAATAAAATAGATGCCTTTGTTTTGTTTTTGAAATGCTGCTAGGGGATGTATGTCTGTCTCCTGCAGCCTCACTGAGGAGCTACCTGCCATTTGTGCTGTGCCAGAAAAAAATCTTTATTGATCTTCGGAATAAATAAAGGCCGGTTACACTCTGCAGTCACAGTGCTTTGGAAAGAAGCATAGCATTAATTCCTTGCTTGCCCAGAGTAACTGGGATACACTGGTGATAGCCTTCTCTCCATTAGTACTCTCCCTTCAACAGGAATTGGAAGCAGACGTCGTAGCTTGGTGATGATATAACAGCGTTGTTATATTTGGATTTTTCTGGTTTTTATGGCATGAGCCTAAACTGAATTCATACCTGGTTTATGCTCCTGGAGCAACACAAACTTTGGGCTTCCATTGTGCAAAAGTATTGTGAACTTGCTTTGGATCACACCATTTACTACAAAATGGTGGTTTGTTTTCAGTGGAAAGTATTGTGTATTTTGATTATATTGACAAATTACACTGGTTATGCTGGATAAATGCATGGTTCTCAAGATTGCTGTAATCTTCTCTAGTTTTCTGGAGATAGATGCTATGGGATGGCTTAATTTTCTCTTTTAACTAGAAGCTATTTTCTGTTTGTTTTGTTCTTCTGTGTCTTCCCCACCAGCACCCACTGGGAAATATCAACAACCATTATTAAAGGATCTGTATATTTGCTAGCATTGTTCTCATTTGTCTTTATCTGGACCCCATACTCTGGGTCCTCTCCAGAAGTATTCATCATACATGAGGTTAACAGCTTTCATTTTCTCTGCTTTCGCAATTCTGTCTTCTGCAGACCAAAGGTAATTTGTCTTTTATCCTGCAGAGACTTCCTCATTCACACTTTATTTAATGATATTTCTTTGGTTTGAAGAATGTTCAGTTTTGATAGCAGAAAACCTAAATGGACTAAGATGAAGATAACTGTGCTTTTTCTTTGTTTTAATTTCATATGCAATAGATATTTGAATAGGAGAAAAAGGTGACATCCTGGGTTATGCTTGCATGGTTGGGTGCTTGGAGCCTCACTAATTGCAATGTTTCTGCATTAACCAGTTGCTGCTTATTAGTTAAACTTCCTATTCCCATCCTATCAGAACTAAGTTTTCTGTCCAGATTTTTATAAACCCTGAGAATGCTTTCACTGGAGCGATGCTAAAGATTTCATCATGCAATGATAGCACTCCTTTTGGTTCTTCTGCTTAGGAGTTTAACAATGTGCAATTGTGTCTGTTCAAATGCTCTGAAAGTGTTCATAATTATTACAGTTTGTGTCACCCGTTGTTTTTTGCTGCAAAGATTGAACCAAGGAAGACACAAGATTTGACATAATGGGAGAGGGAGGGGGCACGAAGTCAGCTCCAGTTCTAGTAAATTTTATTAAGAATATAGCAAAAGTGAAAGGAAATCAATATAATTGTGGCAAGATGGAAGGAAATCACTAGT
Source organism: Phalacrocorax carbo (assembly GCF_963921805.1). Classification (NCBI taxonomy): domain Eukaryota; kingdom Metazoa; phylum Chordata; class Aves; order Suliformes; family Phalacrocoracidae; genus Phalacrocorax; species Phalacrocorax carbo. Next base: position 55,407,072 of record NC_087515.1, read on the forward strand.
TCAAGTCCACATAATAAGGATCAAGCAAAACTGCTTAAAATCAAAACTGCTAGAGCCAGGAATAGTTTGAGATGTAAAAGAAATTCTTAAGCAAGAAGAATTTTCTTCACTGTTAACTTTCCTGGGTCAGTATTCTCCATATATGTAAGCACCTAAGGAAGCTATACACTAAAATTCAGGCATGAAAGTTTTATTTCCATGGCACTCTGTCTTTGCTAGAGACACAGAAAAGCTGTTAGTGCTTCCGTTGCTTTGTTTGTGACCGAAAATACTTATTAAAATCAAGGTTTCTCCACTACAGAAGCAGACTGGTTTTTTTTTCATGCTCTTTCTTCCTGACTGCAAGGTCAGTTAATATCTTTCCAGCAAACAAATGGTCCAGTGAATATAGGCTTTTCTTACTTTATCTCCACTTCAGCAGCTGCTTAGAATGTAGTAAGTACCATTAAAAAAAGCAGGGGGAAGCAGCTGATCAATGAGAATATTTTTTAAGTGGGGACAAAAAAGCAACAACCGCTGTATAGCATTTTTTCACAGCAAAAAGGAACTTGGTCTGTCAGTGTGTGTAATGACAGACTGGTGAAACAAATTCCAAACTCACAGAAGAAATTTCTCATTGTTAAGACTTTTTTTTTAATGAGGTTTACAATTCTATGCTATTTGAACCATTATCTTGGAGAACATGTTGCCTGCTTGGAAAAAAGTGATAATAAGTTGGGTTTTCATGATGGAAAACATGACCTTACACAATATGTATTTCTCTCCTAAATGAATAGATGCTGAATTGTTTTATAGCTCAAAAACATGTGTGTTGCTTTATTTCCCTAGTAAATGTATTTTTAAGGAAAATCTATAAGCACTTCCAAGGCTTTTGTAAAATAAAGCAGTCTTGCAATGAATTGATATTTTTTTCAAATCGAATATTTGGCAGATACCGTTGCACAGTGACACTGATTTGACAAATGATCTTAAAAGATGTTTTGGTTTTCAGTTCTGTTGGGATACTTTTATCAACCCAGTCAATCTGGAATTTTTTTCCACTCCCAAAATGTGACTAGTCTGTCGTGAGTAAAGGTACCTTGTTTTAGCTGGCCAGACAAATAATGTCAGGCAGCTGTTCACATCTTCTATTCCCATTTATTGGCACAGCTGCTTTTTTTGTTATTGCTTCTGCTGGAGTGAGAAATACTTGTTGAATCTGTTGTGTCAGTACCTTTATGAACAACCAAAAAGTTTTGCAAGGTTTTCAGCTCTTACTAATGTTTCCAGAATGTTCCTTGTCAAGTGACTGATCATTTTACATGACCTGCTAATAATCCAGTTTAGAAACTTCCTACTCTTTCATGCAGAATGGGTGGGTTTTGGCTCTGATAACAGGTAAAGGATGATGCAAGTACATGATGTTGGATAAAAACGACAGATTGCAGCTTTGCATATACATAACTTAGTCTAGTTTCTGGGTATAACATCCCCTATATTCACACATTCAAGATGCCAACAAAGCAGGCTTCCTCCACTGGGTCTGCGATTTTCTGTCCCGTTTCAATGAAGCTCAGTATTCCCTTTCCTTGCGTAAAGTGTTTCAACTCTAGGTGCTCCTTTAATCCTCATTTGAAGTCCTGCAGCCTTTACTCCTGAGGCCTGGTGGTCCTCAACCTATGGTTGTAACATAGGATATCACAGGATACCTCAACCTATGAGGTATCCTATGATACTGAACTCTGCCACTGGGTGCAACTTTCCTACATGCTGCAGTTTAGCTTGTCTTGTAGATTGTTCACAGTCCCTTTGTCACTGGACTGTAATGGATTCTCATTCATTAATCAATGGTATATTATTAATGGTGAATAATTCCAAAATTACTTCCAGTAACAACTTCTTTGATATATTTACGTAAGCAATTTGTAGCTGTTGTTTTTTGTGTAAAACAGTTTTATCTGAGGTTTTTGCATAGAACTTAAGCTTTATTTCTTTTCCTTTTTCTAAAACCTGTTGTAAAACTTGGGGTAAAGATCACCCCACAACTGTGTTGTCCTATGATGTAGTTTATTCTACTGTGAATTGCTGGAATTTCAGAGACAAGGTACAATTTATCATAGCCTGTCTTTGTTCTTCATCTTTATTCTGGTCTGTCAGTGTTGCAATTTGTGGGTTACTGCTATGTCTCTGTATCCCAGAGCTACATATGTAATTTATATCCTTTCGCATCTAGTTAAGCATTGCAGGTTTTTGTCACAACTGCTCCTCCCCAGATTCCTCTTCTCAAATATACCCTTGCCATTGCAGTATCCCTAAGCCTGGCTAGCCTCTGCCTTTGCAGGCAGAGTGCACATGGGCAGTGACTAGCTGATGACACCCAGCAAGTCACTGAAATATATTGGTACGCTCAAAATTTCTTTCGTCCCTTTCAGCTCCACTCTTTCTTCAAATGGCTGTCTGTTTTTTAAAAGAGCTTTTCTAATTCCAGAAGTGAAAACATTCTCTGCAACCTACAGCATAGGTATTTGTCTCCCTTTGGTGATGTTGGCTCCTGTTGATTGTCCTTGCCTCCCATTTTCCTTTGGTTACTGTTGGTGGTACTTTTTTCTCCTATGTAATCACTTCTCAGCAAGTTGCCTTGTGCTTTTGGGCAACGTTGGGTCATTTGGCAACACTCTCTCAACCATATGTGCTCTTCTAGTATTTGTAGTCTAGCATGTATCAAGAAGACTAATATGGGCTAACAAGATTTGAAAAAACTTAAAAAAAATAAAATAAATGTGGAATTGGTAGGCAGAAACTCTGTTTTTGATCCAGACAGCTCCCTCTTACTTTTATGTTTGGGAAAAATATGCCTGCCTTTCTCAGCAACAAATTAATGTATTCTAATGATTTATTTTGTATTAATTACTTGCAGTGTGCTTTCCTGTATTGGGTGCTGTGAAACAATAGTTATATCACCAGAGGCATAGTAAGCGAACTTTTGCAACCATAACGGTGCATTTACTTTGACATTCAACTAGCCTTTGAAAAGCAAAAAACTTCCTCCCCCTAATCTTTGTATGTTCCCTTCTTGCCTTCCTCCCCCAAGTTAGCAACTCCAAGCTTAGTCAGTCATAATGATTTTAAAGGCAGTATGTCACTAAATGGAAGACTGTATGTTTCATTTGACTTCTGACAAAAATGGTGCTTTCATCTTTGTATGATTGTGTATAATTTATTCATGGACAACACTTGCATTTTAGTCACAAGAATACTGTGATAAACCTTTTCCAAGGGTCTCACATAGGAGTGAATAGGAAGCCAGTTGGCTTGGTTGTGGTGTATGCCATGTCTCTCCCCCTTCTTTTGTTCTCTGGTCTGTGCATTATATCCAGTTCCCTGGTCTTGCTTCTCTGCCTACAGAAATTGCAAGGTTGTTATGTGGAAGGGTAATCCTGTGAGACTGGCTTTGTTGTTACTGAAGCAACTCTCCCCTAGTGAAGGAAGCTACCTGTGACTTTTTTCAGGAAGGCCTGTCTGAGCAGTAGACAGCAGGACCTGCTGGGGATGTCTGAGGGTTTTCTTTTTAGCTTTGACCATCTGGGTCTTGCTCACTCTCAAATTGAAGATCCAGGAAAGGCAGCATGTTCTCTTATTGATAGACCACCTGACTGGTTTCCAGAAAACATCTGTTGTGGAGAAGAGAATAGCTACCAGCTGACTCAGTTCTTGTCAAAGAGGTCTGAAGCATGTCTATGGCGTTCTGCCTGATGTCTTGCAGACTTAACAGGGACTGGGGATTTAAATGTAAGCAATTTACTGAAATAATCAGTATCTTCTGTGACTATGTTCTGAGGTTGTGTGTGTGCCCACTTTGGCTTTGCTTATTCAGTGGCAGCTGGTCTTTGCTAACGTGAGTGGGATTCCCATGGTTGCCAGGTTATGTGGAATGTAGGCATGTAAGACTGAACTTTGTGAGAAAGTTCACCGTAAACTTGTCTTTTTTTCAGTCAACAGGTACATTGAACATTTTTAGATTTGCAAAACCTATTTAAAACCGCCTTCTAGGACTTTGGTGTTAACACAAAAAAATGGATGTAGAGCTGCAGAACCGCTCACCATGTGGTACTCAGTACACCTTGATTATTGCTAATGAATAGGAAGAGAAGAGGCATCCTGGGGGTGGGGAGAAAGGTGGTGGTAGGTGATCTAGGAACAAAGCATTGTTCTCGTTCTTTCTACATGAAATGGTCCCCAGATTCCCTATTGCAGTTTCTAGTAGGGAAGAATGATCTCTCCCTATGCCTCCAAAAATAACAAATCAGCACTAAGCTACATTTGCAGATATCATAATACATGGAAGTCAGGAATTGTTTCCTATCTTCTGATCAAGCTTCAGCAGTGATTAAGGTTTATTTCACTTACGGCAAGTTGGACTTCCTTCTACCTTGTACCTGCTGAAATAACTTATCTGTTGACTCTGGATTTACTGTCTTGAACATGTACCTCAGGAGCACTGCCTGTTTAACTAGACATGAATAAGAGAAAGAATACACAGTGTAACTTTTCTTTCCATCTGCAGAGTTGACCCCTGAGGAGAAAGCCATGAGGATTGCCAAAGCTATGCGGAAGCAGTCATCAGAGGTAAAAGAGAAATGGGAGAACCTAAATGCCAGTGCCAGTATCTGGCAGAAGCAAGTGGACAAAGCATTAGAGAAACTGAAAGATTTGCAGTGTGCCATGGATGACCTTGATGCTGACTTGAAGGAGGCTGAAAACGTGAGGAATGGATGGAAGCCTGTGGGAGACTTGCTCATAGATTCATTGCCGGATCAAATTGAGAAAACTACAGTAAGTGTGGAACTCCTGGGAAATATTTAGCCTGTGTGAGAGTCAGACCCCTCCATTCTTCTACCCCTAGTCACGGTAGACATGTAGACACTGTATACTTAAATTCTCATGTACAATTTTAAGTGCTTTCTTTAGACCTCAGATCTAGCCTTTAAAGCCCAGTACTGTACCATATTTGCTGTGTCAGCTGTGATTGCATAAGCAGGTGATCAGCAAGCTACAGATGGGTATGGAATATAACAGTCATTACATGAAAAAATTGTGCTCTAGGATTTAAATATTTTCATCCTAGAAATACTGTCTAATCCATAGTTAGGCTATGGGTTTGTCTGGAGCTTTGCCTAGGCACTGGAGTAGGAGTGAACTGAATCAGTTACCTACCCAGCAGTTGACAGTAGGCTCCCTTCCTTTTTGTAGTGGTGAGCTGTCAGATCAGCTTGGCCATCATGTATTGCTTTCTTCTCAGAAAAATACTTAATGCTCTTTCGGTAATACAGAAGTAGGTACATAGTTTTAATTTCTGTTAGTTAACTTTCACACACTTCACATATCTATTGCCTATTTTAGCTTGTATGAGTGAAAAATTCTATTTGCTTTTACTTTAGCTTGGCTTCTCTTCAGGATTATTTCAAGGTGAAGAACACATACTACTGTATCATGTCCTTATGGACATGCCAGTTCCTGCAGCCAGGGTTCCAGGACACCCATGCAGGGCTCAGCACCCCAAGTCATGGCTGCTCATGATGGGTAGTAGTCATCCCCTGCTTAGCTGCATGCGCTGGGTAGGGACCCAGTAATGCAGAGCTCCCCAAAGAAGGAGTACCTTCTGATAACTACCATTGTCCAGGAAAGCTGGCTGGGAACAGCACAGTGCTTGGTGGAGTGCCTGAATGTCAGGGATTCCAGGAGAACATGTAGGTATGCACACGTAGGTAGAGGAAATTGCTGTTTCAGGCAAATCTAGCAGTTAACATCAAGCATCTGTTTCACAAACACAACTTTTCAGTTTTTAAGCTCAAGAATTAATATGGCAAAACATTAGAGGACCCTCGGATCACGTACCTAACCATCCATGTCTTTGGCATGGGATGCTGGTGTTAGAAGAATGAAGGGCCATGGGCTGCAGTTTTCTGCAAACATTCTCTCTATATATACATGGTCTCTGGACTCTTATGAAATTAACACATTAATTTCACATATATCAATGTAAGCATCCTCGTTCTCCAAATTTTGTTGTTACTTTCAGGTTTAATGGAACAAAAATCTTTAAAACAAAGGCAAAGCTGATTTATATCCAGCCTGCTGTTGATTTGAGAAGAGTAATGCACCTCCTTTTACATTTTAATATAGATATTAAAGCAAGCACTAAGATGCTGATGCTGAATAGCTCTTTGTTCTCATGTTAAATGACTTGTCATATGTTGATGACTTTTTCTGTAAAGAAGAGTAAAGTCTTTTAGATTTTCATGGCTGTGGAAAACCTGAAACATCTGCTGAAGTAATAGGGGCCTGCTGCCTGTCCAGAAGCCAAACGCTTCTTTCTTGCCAGTAGGTGCCTTCTGTTCCTGGGCCTGATGAGAGAGATTTTGAAGGGAGGTAAATAATTGAATTGTCCAAAGAAAATCTTTTTTCCAGTTGTTTTTGGCTTGTTTCATGAAGCTTAATCAAGCCGTTTGTAGGATTGAACAATTAACTGCTCACAGCAAGAAAGACATTTGATGCATCTTTTCAACTGTAACTAAAACTTGCATCAATTTTGTCTTAATACTGTATTTAGTTCCATTTGATTTCCGTTTTTAATCATTGCAATAGTTTTACTCTGCAGTTCTAATCAGGTAAAACATTGTACTTTGCCTTAGAAGATACATTCCTTCATGCTCTGCTAATTCAATAATAGTTTTTAAATTGAATTTTTGTCAGCTGTTTAATACTGGAAAACTGTATTTACTGAACACATTTTTTTCTTAAGAGCACTTGACAGGCTGTATGCTGTTAAAACTCCTGATAGAACATTGCATATTTCTTTTTGGAAAGAAAAGATCTAAAGCCTTCTGGCACCACTAAAAACCTTATTTAAATTGTTTTAGGAGCACAGTTTGGATATGGGCATTTGAGTAAATTTCATACTGTTTTTCTCTAAAGATTAATATGAAGGAGTTAAGAATATTGACTGAACTTTCTTTGCTGGAGAACTCAGAGTTGTGTACACTTGTGTAGGATAAGCTGCCATGTTGGGCAAGTCAGCACCTTGTTAAGTTTATGGTGGCTTTGGTGCTGCTCAGATGTCTGTTAAGCATAAATGTATGCTTCTTACTCTTCTAGGCTTTTAGAGAAGAAATTGCTCCCATCAACTTGAAGGTTAAAACAGTGAATGATTTGTCCAGTCAGCTGTCTCCACTTGATCTTTATCCATCATTAAAGATGTCTCGTCAACTGGATGATCTTAACATGCGGTGGAAACTTTTACAGGTATTCTTCTGAAAGTGTAGAGTAGGTGGGGCAGGGGGAGGGATGCTTCTCGCTCTCTTCTGTTCTCTTAAAAGATTCATTATGACCATTTGTTCATTATTTCTATCTTTAAGGTGTTACTTTAGTGGTACCAAAGCAGCAAAGGGAGCTGTCTTTCCTTCTGTGACTTGACCAAAAGTTTTTACTTGCAAGCTGTCTCAGCAGTTTACTCAATCAGGAGACTGTATTAATCTGTTCAGTTTCTGCAGGGAATTCAGTGACTGGAGTATTAGTAGAGCTATAACAAGATGTAAGCAATACCACATTTAGCATTATACAACAGAAGAGGGTATGCTGTGAGACTCATATTGCTTAGTTATGATAGTTGTACTTAAACAGTCTGAGAAAGTTAAATCAATGTGCCTGATTACAGTTCAAACTCGTGCACAGCTTCACAGTAAATGGTTTAATTTTCTTACATTAGCTAGCATTCATTTATCAATTTTTGGACTTTGTCACTGTCTTTTTAGTAGAAAATACTTCTTGTGAATCAGCTACTCTTTAGTTCTTTACCTAGTTTCTAAGGGTGATATTAAGTGTGTGAAAGAACTGGGGGAAGGATGGAGGATCTGTTGCCTCTCAAGCTGAGGGTAGTGGGACTGAATTTTCAAAACCTGAGCATCAGCTTCTGGGCTAGTAGTTTTGAATTGGTTGCTCCTGAGAGGCAAGACTATTAATGTGTCCTATCAGTCCTTCCCTTTCCGAATGCAATTTGGTAGTGGGATTTTTGCATTTTGGGTATGTTTTTGTTTGGTGGGGGTGTTTTGTTTGGGTTTTTTTTGTCCCCTCAGATTGATTTAACTAAGCAGCCAAACTGCTGCTGGGTGTGCTAGTACAGTTTTAGTTAAGAAACCAGGGAGAGTCATGTCAGCCACTCATGTGGTATCTTCCAAAATGGTTCCATGCTGGAAAGGTAGCTGTGAGAAAAATACAGTCAAACTGAGACCTGTTGACTGTGGAAATTTGGACAATGGAAGGGTTGGGAGGAGGTCAGAAACTTCAGCAGTCAGCTGTAGTCACCGTGAAACTACTGTTGTTCATTACTGATCTGCAGTACTTGAACAAGAATACTGCAAGGTATGAATGTGACTTTAAGCAAATGGAAGGGAAAAAAGTAGCCTTGAATAGCTGGATGTCAAGTAAGTGCTGTGACACACAGATAACTTACATTTATTTAACTACAAACAAATGTAAACAGGTGTTTTTATTATCATGGCCCTGGTGTTACAAAGTAAAAGTAATGTCAATTTTGTGTATGTGTGTTTATGTGTAGGTGTCTGTAGAGGATCGCCTTAAACAGTTACAGGAGGCACACCGAGATTTTGGGCCTGCATCACAGCACTTTCTTTCCAGTAAGTTCTTTGAATTAATAGAGGCATGTGAGATGATGGCTTTCTCAAACACTGACTGCTCTTTATTCCAGGTTTCCCTATAGCTTGAGGAACAGGAATTTCCTCTTCCATGCTGTTATCTACCTCCCTATTTTTGTAGGGGTCCTTCATCTTCGTAACTCCACTGACATTCTACTGGCATGCTTTGCTCGAGGATTACTATTAATGTCTTGTTGGGTTACGGCTGTGCCCCTCATTACTCTGTTTGCTGCAATATCTGACCTGGGCTGTTCCAGAATCTTTGTGTTCATAACATCATTTCATCCCCTGCTACATTTTTCCTCAGTTTTCTGTTGCTTCCACACTTGCTGGGATGACACAAACGAAGAGCTATCTGGATATTTTATTTTTATTAAAGGCTTCATGTCATACGTTCCTGGAACTTCAAATAAAGGGGTGGGGAAAGCAAACCTGCATCAATTCCTCTTGAGACCCATCCTTGCATCTTTTTCTATTTAGTGACAATTTTAAGGATGTAAGCCTACAATCTCCCATGTACTAAGAGGGCAAAAGCAGATGCTTTTGCTCCCTCATTCTCATTTGACTTATTTGTTACAGGTAGGTAGGTTGTAATATCAAGATCCCTGTTGATTTCTTTATGTTCTAGCCTATCTGCCATCATCAGATCTCTTGATACAAAGTGTTAACCCAGTCAGATCTCTGGTTTTTAACGGAGGGCTTCAATAATAAAGATAAAATGATTGTAGGAGTTGAGAAGTGAACATAAAAATGAGCAGCTCTGTCTGAGATTCTCAAGTGCTGTATATCACTAAATAGCTAAACAGCTAATGTAGTTTAAAACAATAGATAAACCTTGATTTATTCTTGAGTTACATGACAACCGTGTTCTTATTTTAAATTGACAACTAGTTTTTCAGTAAACATCACAGTAAACAAGATGCAGTGTATTTAAAATATTACAGCTGTTATGCAAAATAACTATTCCTGGAGCCACTTTGTCCTTTTTTTTTTTAAATTGACAGAAACAAACAACTTTTAAAGTATATGATTTTTCTTGTTTTGTTTTAAACCCCATTACAGGTATGGCATAGTGTTGCTACAGTGGTTTTGTAGCCCTTCCAATCCAATCAAACTTGTAACCTTGACCTGGGCAGTACACCTATGTAATAATTTGCTAAAAAGAATATAGATAGAGTAGTATCTTCGGCACTGTTGAAAAACACCAGATTAACTGTTGGGAGAGTAGTCAGTCTAGTCTCTGTAATTAAAACAGGCTAGGAAGCAATGTAGAGGAGATGCAGTTTCCCCTACTCTAGCTGGTTTGAGAAGTTCCTGACATCACTCCTGTGTCACTGTTAAGGCTGTTCACCTCTCCTCACCTGGACCAGTGCAAATGTTCAGGTCCCCGATCTGGGGGTCGGATGGGCAACGGACGAAGAAGCAGTGAGAAAGTCCACATGTAAATCAAGGAAGCCTGCCAGGCAATGCTGGCTGGTTTTGTTTGCCTCGACCTGGATCATTTCCTTGATTTGTCTTACAGCATGCCACAGCAAATAATTGCATTCACAAGACTGAATGGTGAACTGGCTCTGTTGCTGGATAAAGCATTCATAGAATTATGTCCAGAGAGACTATTCAGTGCCTTATCAGCATGCCTCAGCCTTGCTTAGGGCATCTTCTCCAGGCTTAAGGGGACATTCAGTTTACATTACATACAAAAGTGAAGAAGGGAAAGTTTCCAGAATGCATGTTGGTAGATACCGCAAAGAGCTATAGCCAAGTACTGCCGTCCTGCAAAACAAATAATATGCAGTTATCCATTTAAATTATTTGTTAAAAACAAAGAACCTTCTTCCTCACACAAACTACAGCAAAAACTTCTTTTAAAAAATCTGGTTTAAGACCTTGAACTAGAAAGAGTTACAGAACTTAATCCCTACAACTTTATATAAAGTCTGTTAAATGGAAGTCAGGGACAAGTAACTTCAAAAGGAAAGTAATAAAAAAAAAATCATTAAATCTGGAGAAATGAAGGTTTTATCCTGACAGGTTGAAATAGCGCGTATTCTAAATCAAATTTTTCAAACCTTTTTAGGAGCCATAAATTACTTCTAACTCTGAGGAATAAATAGAGTGGTAGTTTGAATAAAATAACCTCAAATTCCTAAAACTGAGATTATGATGTGTGTGTCTCGTGCAAATCTTTATCTCCAAAGTTGCACTTCCTTATTAGAGGGGAGGTTTTTTCTGTGCTCATTTGACAGCAGCTATTTTAAATTTACCTCACCTCCCTGTCACTCTTCCTCTAAATCCTAACAAGACACCGTAGCTTGCCATCACACCATGTTCAGCTGACTAGCTCCCAGTTGTCATTTAATCAGTAATTTGTGCTAGCAAAACACCTATTTCTACCTGTTCATCACAGAATAGCCCAGGCTGGAAGGGACCTCAGAAGATCATCTGGTCCAACCTTTCATGGGGAAGGGAGCCTAGATGAGATTATCTAGCACCCTGATTCAAGCCCCCTTAATACAGTGATTTCACCTTGGCAGTGGCTAGTAATGTTTCTCTACTAAAAAGACACAGTGCAGCCTTTAGTACCGCTGTTGGAGTTCTTGGAACACCAGTTACATGGATTCAGCTAGACCATCGTTAAGAAAGTGCTTCAGAATATTTTTGAAGACTAGCAAACAATATGGCATTTTCCTTTCCTAAAATGTTCTGCAGTAGGAGGCTGAGCTAAAGAGGTATCAGTAGGCCACTGCAATCTATGATCCCTCTCTTTGCTGAGCTATTTTTCTCCTCCCATCAGCGTTAGACAGAATTTGATTGCTCTTTTTTCAGTGCTTTTGAGATGGGGAGTAAGCTCCTTGCAAGTTAGTTACCGATCAGTCAATTTTACACATCCTAATACAGATAAAGATGAATCCTTATAATCGGTTATTCTTTGCAAGAAGATTGTTTTGCACTCTCCTGCTTTTAGAAACAGTAACTTGTTTTTTCTGTAATTCATTTATATTCTAAGGCCCAAGATCCACTCCCCTCTGTTTCTTGTATGCTTTCTTAGAAAAAATCCATGAACATCCATGAAGTGCTGACTCCACATGTTCCCTGACAAATAGCCTAGGTCTTCACGTGGCCTGCTCAAAGCACCTCTTGAGTGGTGTCCAGCCTTACTAATATCTGCAGACCTGCTAGTGAGTGCCAGAATCAATAACTACTCTGTTCAGTTTTCATCGAGAAACTGATTTTATAAAAAGAATGGGAATTTCATTTTGCAAAATTCTTTGTGGTAGAGAACTGGCAATGTTTTTAGAAAGGTCGTTCCCAAATAAATAGAGTATGGCTTGGTCCGTAATAATTAACAATGTAATTTATTATTTTGTTTAGTCCATATCTGTGTCAGCGCAAAATTTCTATGGTCTGTCATAGGACATAAATTGTACCTAAGCAAACAGTGGCCAGATTTTTCTTCTTAGTTAGCTGACATAATTAGTGTAGTAGTACTGGAGCCACCATAGGTGTCAAACTGCAACAGCAAAGAATAAAACCCTGAAGCTGATGGCCACCTTCACCTATCTGGTTGATTTTTTAGATTCTTTTTCTTCAGAGTTATGAATGCTTAAGGATTACTTTTTAGTTAACTATCTCTATTTGAGCACTTAGCCTTTACTATGTTTTTTTTCTATACTGGGTAACAACCTACCTCTCCATTGCAAATGTTATTTTCTTCTTTAAATAGAGATACGGAATTTTCTCTAATTCCCTCCTCTCCCCCATCTGAATAACGTGGTTTACTTGGTTCCTGTAGTTTCCCAAATATGCTTCCCAGTCAATCTGTTTTTCAGTACATGAATGTTTCTTAAATTATAAGCCATGAAATTTTGTGTGGTCCAGGAAGAGGTTACAGCAATTAAACCACTCGGGGAACAGCCAGCTGGGAGCAGGGTGAGACCTGTCTCTCCATGCAGCAGCACCAGCCGATAGGGGTTATGTGGCTGGTAAGTCTTTGGTGCAGCCTGAGAGGTCTTAGAGGAAGAGGAGAGAGTTACTTCTAAATGGATTTTTTTTTTCCAAAGAGCAATGAGCTCTAAAGTGGGCCGTGCTTGCAGAAAATAACATTAACTGAGAGTTCAATTACTTAAGATCCAATGTGGATCAAAGCTGTGTTGCATTTTACCAGGTTTTTAAACAGTTGTCTTAGCACCTAAGAGTAGGCGCTCTGTCCTGGAAGTGTTGGCATACGTGTACAGTACAAATTCATCGCATTGTGATGATCAGTTATTCCTACCTGTCCTTTCAACCTCTGCTTCTACAGTGAATCTAGTGAAGTGAGTTCCTTCTATGATAAAACCCTAATTAACCAGGCACTAGTCTGCTAATTTGTGGTAGGACATATACGTCTACCTATGGTTCTTCAGTAAATAGCTACTTTTAAGTTGTGCACCAGGAGTCCTGTTGGCCTGAACACCTTTTCCCCTTTTATCTCCTGGGATCTTTAGATAAGCAGAGTTGTAGTGTCAGGTATGACTTCATGCCTTTTGCAACTCAGTGTGCAGAAGGCTTCTTGACGTTATGGATGATATCTGTTGACATATCAGACTTGCATAAATTCTGCAAAGATTACTGCTGTTCAGCAAGGAGTGCAAAGGCAGGTTTTAATGCCTGTTTTGTTGGTCATACGGTGTTAATCAATATTAATTTCAGTTGCTAGGAGCTAAATAGGAGCTAAAGATTGTAACTAATAAAAATAAGGTTGATATGTCTCCTTTAGTTATGTTGCAGAGCATTAATTATAGTAGTGAAAACATTTCTTTTCAAAGCTTAAACTGGTAATAATTCTATGGAGGTAGGAAAACCAGTGTCTCATTTTCCCTGGATGGATAGCTTGCTTGCTCAGAATTTATTATCCTTCTTTGAAGTAGAATCACCACGTTTGTTTTATTTCCAGCTTGGCGTCAAATAGATGCCTAGAATCACCTCGATAGATTGCCGTTGTTTTCTCCAGCTGATCTTTCCAATTACTGAAAGTTGTCTGGGAAATTTTAATTGTTCCCATTTAATTTATTATATCTGCTTTAATTGTAAAATAAATTAAAAAAGAAAGTTGGGGGTTTTGACAGGTGCTTTCTAGTAATTATCTTCTCTTTATTTCCTCAGCCTCAGTACAGTTTCCATGGCAGAGATCTGTTTCACATAACAAAGTGCCCTATTATATCAAGTAAGTTTGCCTTGATTCTTTTGTCCGTAAGCATAACAGAGGGTCTTATCACCATAACCTGGCAGAAAAATATAGGTACTAAGTAGTAACTAGAAATGTTATTAAGAGTTTCTCTACATAGTGTTATGCTGCATATACTATATATTTTCATATTTACTGTTTTTCATACTGTGTAATTTAGAAATATGTAAAAGCAATTCAATGATAAACCCTACCTAAAAACCTCACTCAGATATGACACAGCTGAGATTGTCCAGTGTAATACTCTATCAATAGTCAAACTAGGCTTGTTTTTATGTGTGCAGCTCATCCAGAGTATAAACTGGTAAGTACATGTTCAGCTTTTTTCCCTTTAATGTATTTAAAAATGCAAAATGTATAACCCATAAGAGAACAGTACTGACTAATAGCTTTAGATCCTATTCATCATTTTGTGCAAAATTCTTATGGAAATAGATACATGGTGGTTGTCCTGTCATTTTCTTTACCTATGGAAGCTTTTATAGTGCTTGATACTAATATAAATGTAAAATTAACATACATATTGACAAAAATTGTACAAACACCTTGGTTACCAAGAGGAATGGTCAAGACCTTTATTTTGAAGATAATAAGAAATACTTTGTCATGGAGGTATGGAGATTTTGATGTGTTCCACTTAGATCAGTCCTTTACTTGGGTTTTCCCATTCCATCAGCATTTATTTAGGTACTGTTTGCCAATAATTTAAAGGTCAAAGATTGCAGCTTTGACAGAAGGATAGCTTTTTGCTGAAGTTTGTTATCAGTTTGAGTTTGGAAAAAAAGCAGGTTTAAGTCAGTAAGATGACTATGAATTGGAGCTACAGATAGTCCTCACTGATGTTCTTTTAGAATGAATTTTGTACTATTGCGTATTGCTCTGTCATAAATCTGAGAGCCACATTTTGTGTTTCAAGCAATTTATGAGTGCTTGAGAACTTTGAAAAGCAGGTAACGGTAAATCTATGTTGATCAAACCTGTTGTCACCATTCTTGAGGTGTGACGGTTGTTTTTAAACTGTAATATGAAGATTAATTTTTTTAAAGGGTCTGGGTAGGTAACTAGAGAAAGGAGAAACCTACTGTGAAGATCCTTGAATTCTCTATAAAAGCATTTGAACTTCTGCTGAAAAGTTTTGCAGGAGGCAACAGAAGGCTGGGATGTGCTGGAGGGAGAGGTTCCTCCCTCAGCCCCGAGTGGAAGGGGAAAGAGCAGAGGTTGGATGTGGAGGCACACTGACCGCCCGGACTCAGGCAGCAGTGCAATTAAAATGATCACACCTATGGCAGTAATTCAAAGAAAATGCTGAAGTATCAAACTGCAGAGAGCAAGAGGGAAACTACCCTGAAACAGACTTTTTTTTCTTGTGGATATGTCCTTATTGGGCATTGAAAGATGGCAATTCATATTCCTGCTCTACCTGATCAGAGCTGGTAGCTGAAGTTGGGAGTGTTTACTGCGTGTGAGTTAGCCTGTGGAGGGGTCTGTGGAGCTTCCAGGTACATTCAGATTTGGAGGATAGAGATAGGACGGATGGTCCTACCACAAAAACAGATGTAACGGACTACGGCTAAAGCTTCTGATCTGTGCTGAGCAAAGAAAGGATTTTTAACTTGAATATTTCATATGCATATCCTTTTTTCATACTTCATAGTGCATCTTGGTGTTTTGTTTTGGGGTTTTGTTTGTTTTTAGTTTCTGGGCATATTCCTTGCTCCACCTCAGCCAGAGTTCAGTTTTAGAGAAATCTTTTTTTTTTGATGATGATGACTCGTTCAGAAGAAAATAAGTCTTTCCAGTGTGTGCACTAGGTGCAATCCTGCAAGCACACAACTTGGTGGCAAAGTATCCACTGATACTGTGGCCTTGCTCTGATAGTAGTGTGTTGGCTGCCCTGGAGCTAGATTGGGGAATGAAGCCAGTCGGGGCTGAGAAACAAACCCCAGTGTCTCTCAAACTTTTTTAATGGTCTTGCACAGGAAGTTTGATAAAAGGGCAGAAGCATAGGGCAAGTTTTCTGAGGGTTGAGGCCTTTATAGAAGCAGACCACTGGTTTATTTTGAGGATGACTTTAATGAAGTCAACAGAATTAAATACTGCATCTCGAAGAAGGCTTTTCCAGTCGTCTTTCCCTACTTTCAACACAGTACATGCTGCTGAAGCAATGTCTTGATTCTTGTGTCTTGAAAAAGAAGAATAAAGTTATGTGTAACTGGTAGGATTTATTTATTTTAGAAAGCTTGAAGAGGAATACTGAATTTCAGTAGCTCCACAGTCTGACAAGCAGACTGACCCTGGCACTTCCCTTCATATCTTATTGCTTACTGATCTAAACTTAATTTTGGCAGCAGCAGCTAGATAACGCACAGAGTTGTGGAAAATAAAGCAGAAAAGAGCTGATTCTGAACTTCATTTACTTTGGTTGATCAGGCTGGAAAGTACTCTTAGCTTTAAATATTCTTTTAAACTTTCATCTATTCCCTAATTTCAGATATATTTTAAAGAAGAGAGGAAAACGATGCTGACAAAAAAACCCCTTATTTGATTGGAGCGATTAAATGAGTTTTTGTTATATAAGTCAAGAGAACAATCAACAAGATTTAATGATGGTTGTTTATATAAAAAAATTCTGGGAAAGAGGCAAAGATTAGGTTGATTTCCTTACTTTTTTGTTTAATTGTACTAACCTCTTTGAATGCTGTGCCTTTGACGTAAAACACAACATGAGTAGCAGGAACAGTCTTAATAACTCTATCAATCAAGAGCAATTATATTTACTGTTTTTACAGCAAGACTTGTATGTTCAGAGAGGAAGTTCAAGGTACCAGTTGTTCATTTTATGGGGTAAGGGGGAAAAAAACAGCAGAAGGAGGAGAATAAAAGTATGATTCAATGATAGGTGGCTGAAAAATGAGAATCTTTTAAAATTAATTTTGGAAGGGAAATAAATGCTAATTGAAACCAGGCTACTTCAGTTCTGAATCCAAACAAACGCTCTTTTTAGACAACTGTAAATTCATAACTTTTATTTCATTTTGGTTGCTTTTTGTGAGCGTCCTTGAATGAGAAATGTAAAATTTCAGAAGTGACATAGCTGTAGGTAATGACGTAGTTGTACCTCTATTAACATGAGTATTTAAAAAAAATACTGCACTCATCGGAGGTTTATTGCACGCAGAAAATGGAGTTTAAAAAGAAATTAGGGAGCTGCAGCTGAGAAGGCAGGAGGGAGCGCTTTAGGCATCAATGAATCTGTAAGGAGGATATCAAAATGATTCAAAGCATCTGTGTTTTCAGAGGAGCAGCTTTTATTCTGTTTGTTTCCTGATGCCAGTGGTAACTTGCACCTATATGCATAGAAAGGAGCCTCAAAGAAAGAGGTCCTTAATGTGCCAGCAGACCACCTTGGCTTTGGAGTGCAGTTTGTTCTCCGCACCCTATTTACTAACAGTTGGCATGTCTGCCCTTTCTGGGGATGTAATGGAAGCGTGTGAAAAAGCCAGTGTACAAACCCCTCTGCCCAATAAGTTCAGACAGAGGCAGCCTGGGTTTGGGGTGTTTTGGAAAGGAGTGACTACTCTGCTTGGCTGGAAGAAGGATTTTATAATTCATTGAGTCCAAGTTTATCAAGGTGTGTGCTCCCTGGGCTATGGCAAATATTTGGTTGAACTGAACCTTCCCACACGATTTAGCCTGTCTCTCTTCTCCTCTTGAATTATCTTACTATATAAACCAAATTTCCCAAATGGTTTTGCCTCTGTTGATGTGATTTTGTTTAGTCCTTTTTGCCTCCTGTTTTGATTTTTCTTAATGACAGTTGATAGAAGTTTTTGTATTTCTGTAGTCTGAGTGTCCTCTGTCGCAGTAGAATTCAATCAACAAAAACCTGAATCTGTGAAATCTTGATGCTGTTAAGAAAAAAAGCTTAGTCTTTCATACTTCATAAAAAAGAGTGGGACTAGTGATCAGTATGGAGCGGGATACAGCAAAGCAGGCACAGTATTTACTAATGCACTTTTTGTCCAGGCTTCACACTTTTATTACCAAAGGTTTGGCAAACTTGCTGTTGAATATGTATTTCATAGGTCGGTTTGCAAAGGTTTGAGATTTGAGGAGAGTTTTGTGCTGTTGTTCATTTATAACTATTTGAATCGCACAAATAAGGCATGCTTGGCCTATGTAACAGAATATAAAAAAATAAAACCTATATTACATAGCACTTCAATAAAGATATTCTGAAGAGAAACAGAAGAATAAAGGAGGCACTGTGTCATTGTTAAACGTCTTTGAGGAATACATGATGAACTGAAAGGAATGTGCAGAAAACATAATTGCCCTGGCATTTCTTACTGTTGTTCTTTTAACTGTAATTTAGGTGTCCTTCAGCTGTGTACCTTTCAATGCTATAAATTATTAGATTTATTAGATTAGTACTGTGCAGAGAAAACAAAAGGGTAATACAGAACGGGTCACAGTGAGTTTAATCTCATGCAGGACATTACACAGGGAGAGCAATTTCTTGGTGTAATCATTAAATTAATCAATATCAAACTCTCTAGTGACCTGGTTGCTTTTCTGTAATTCTGCAAAGAGACTAGCATCACCAACACCTTAAAAATCCCATTTTATCTCCTCCTATATCATGTTCAACTTTATGGGGGACAGGAATAAAATACTTTCTGCTTCTCCATATTTCTCAAGGCTCTTCAGGAAGCCTTTCCTGATGTTTGTTTTATACCTGTTTGGGGAAGATGGGGAGAACTAATGGAACTGGGAAATGTAACTTTTTTCTTGTTCTAGCTGTATCCATAATCCCATTCTTTGAAATATTAAGAAGTATTTTGTTTTCCCTTCTAAGGGAAATACAATTTGCAGAAAGAGATAATACAGGATTCAGTTTTGGGGACTTTCTTCAATTACCAGTTCCTGTGCTGATCTTTGTTTTCTATTAAAGAAATGCAGTAGTACATTTTCTCTGGAGGGATTTCAAAATATTTGTATATAAATTGCTTCACCAACCTCTAATATACATTTACCCTTGCAATGCATTATGTTAACTCTTTCACCACAAAACAGTATTTTCTAATGGGCTTAAATAAAGAAAATATACAGTATTTAGATAAAGAACAATGACATATTTATGAAGTGGGGTTGATATTATGCCATTTGCAATTTGGCCAGGGCAGCAAAGTCAGAGTTCTGAATCCTGTTGATTCATTGATGATCAGTAAACATCCTGATTTCAGTTAAATGTTTGTGCAAATGTCTACAGGATCAGAAAGCTTCTTAATATAATGCCAGAGCACTGCTTCAGTGTCTGCTCTTGTGGAATTTGTGAGTGATTATCAACACAGACATAGGCCTTGTCTGTGCTAAGAAATGATTAAAATCCCACAAACCTGTCTCTAGCTTTCTTTCTTGTAGACAAAAAGCCAAAAAAGGATTAATTGAATTTTTTTTCACAACTCCATGGGCAGCTTGAAACACATGGAGAGGTACAGCTTACTCCGTTCATTTCAACAGGACTGTTCTCTTATTTCTAGAGATCATAAGCTAAATGACATGCTAACTATTTCTTAGCTCTTTATTTACAGGCAGGAAGTGTTTTTAACAAGGATTGTCTTAGCCAATTATAATTAGAAAGCTGCCAGCAAACATAATGGATAAGAAACAGATTGTAAAGGTAAATGTTTGTCATTTCAGCTTTAAAGCACCTCATTAGTATGTAGGTTTTTTAAAAATTTGGAATATCTTGTTTAAAATGGTTTGGTTTTTTTTAAGTGAAATTTACACAAATGCATTTAGGCTTTTAAAAATTACACTGTTTTGCCATATAATCTATTCATGGATGCACGTTTTGCTGCGTGGCTTATATTGTGTCAGGAAGTTTTGGCAGAAGAGACCTGGGAGGATCTTATTCTGAATAACAGTCTTTTGATACTAACCAAAAAAATAATACTGAATGAATTCTCTTGTGGCTCAGTCAGTGACACACTTTTAATTCTTCCCTGATTGTTGCATGTGGGAAGAGGTAACATGTTCACACCACTTGTGTTACTGTCCTGTAGACTGTCTTATTTCTGTCGTAGCAGAAATCCCTTCTTACACCACCCACTGTGCAGAATGAAATCTTGTAGGCTCAGCTCCTGCAGACCTTGAAAAGTTCTTTTTCTCCAGTGCCATCTACATGCAAGACAAATAATGAGCCCAACTGTTGTTCACTCAAAGTTAAACATCACCTCATTCTACAAGTAGTTCTTCCTGGAGCTAGTAGGGTACTAGAAAGAGAAGGTGCTCCTCGGCACGAGCATCGCTGTGACCTGGGACAGAAGTGCCACAGTAATTGTAACAGAGAGGGAAGACTGTAAATTCGTCTGCTCTTGGTTAAATGCTTGTTTTGAGTCTTTTCAAAAGCTCAGTGAGGTGACTAAAAATTATCAACTTCTCATGTACTTTCACAAGTTATCATACAAGATTAATTTTTTTCTATCTAACATCAGCATCATTCCAGATTTAGATTTCCATTAGCTTCTCTGCAGGCTTAGTTTTCTGTCATTGGGGGTTGCAGATTGTTTTCTGTAGAAAAATACAGAAAACGGCATTTCTTCACATTCTTAGCAGGCAGCTGCTAGCAGGGCTGAATTTTCTGAAGACTTCCTGTTGTGTCTCTCTGGTGAAAACAATCCATCCAATTCTACCTAATTGCCTTCTGGGATTTACCAGAAGTTATGGCCTCCAGAGGAACCAAGTTGGAGGTCGCTTCATGATGTAGTAAAATCATTTTGCCTGGAAATCTCAGAAAATGACTGTAGCACTTCTGTGAATGAATTGCATACCGCTTTAGTTGCTTACCTTGTTTTAGCAGCTCTGGTAATTAGCAGTTTAGCAGTTTCTGGTCCTTTGCTTGAAGGATGACATCTTTCACATATACGTGTGAAATAAATACAAAGAAATCCTACAATTTTCTGTTTATCATTTTCCTTGTTCTTGTAGGTCTGAGGTCTTGTATGTTATTTGTGTTTACTGAGCAAGGTTTCAGAGAAGGGGGAATATCCAGGTCTGCTTTTACTTGCTGGGTAATAACTGACAGGCAATTGTAATACTGTGGTGCATATTTTAGAATAGGTTCCTATGTCATGAGCTTGCATAAAAAGGAGCTATTAGGTCCCTGTCAGAAAGATCTCCCCCAATTTCATCAAGTCTGTCTTATCTATTACAGACCATCCAAAATTATAAAGTTTCTGAGCACATTTCTCAGTGCTTGATCTGCTTGCGTTAGTCTTGTATATCAATAACACAAAAGCTACCGTAGCTACAGCAGAAAAAGATGGATCTTATTTCAAAGAGCTGCTTTACAAACCAAATCACCAGAAAGCACTTTGTCTTCCATGCCTCCTATTTGGACACCTAATAAAGTGACTCCTTTATCTGACAGTTTTATTTGTAGCGTAGGAAGGTTATCTGCACACCCATTTTTCTTCCTGTGAAAATCAATTTGTGTCCACACAAAAGTCCCTACATATTATGGAATTGTTATCAAACAAAACTAAACTTCAAGAAATTTCACTGTTGAGACTGATTCTTCCCTTCTCCCTCAGTTTCTGTAGCGCTCTTAAATTTACAGTCACATTTTTTTCCTCAGCCCTGTCCAGAGTAGTCTGGATTTTGCATCTTCAATCTCAAAAATGAAGCTTATCCATGGAATATATTCAGTGGTGGAAGTGGCACTGCCTGTAACGGTGGAGTTGCTGCCTCCTTTGACCTGAATGTCCATTCAGCCAGTGATTCACTCACTCTAAGCCCATCCTGCTTCTCTGCTAGACCCGTGTACAGGATTGCTCAGCCATTACGGATGCTTTTGTGCTTGGTGTTTTGGGATGGGGCTGACATAATCGCATTTACCTTGTGTAGTCATTTACCACTGACAGGTAGTACTGGCTTTTGGGTAATTATGAACAAGCCCAGATGAAGAGCTTCTCTCTCGCCTTTCTTCTGTCCCACCGGATGATGTTCATGACGCCTCCTTCCTCACATAATCCTAGCGGCAGGTATCTACCATGTGTGGTGTACAAGAGAATTGAGTGATAAGTTTGGAAAACCCATTGGTCTATGCACAGTCATAAACAAATATATTTCTCTTTTAAATGAAAATAGAAACATAAAAATATTTTTGGTCTTTATTTTAATAGGTATATGTTTCATGTTCTATGTTTTTTCTCTAAAGAGAAAATTCAGCTATTCCGGTATTTACCTAATTCAGTGGAGAAATAAGATGATAGTGCAGGATACAGAGATTTTTTGGTATCTCCACTTCTTTTCTGCTTCATGTTAAGCACACACAAAATAGAAAAAAAATTATTTTTGCATGGTATGTTGTCATGATTAAAGCAGGTTTTAGTCTTTCAGATAAAACTGCTGCTGAAACTATGTACTTAAAGCATACAATTTCAGTAATGAAATTGTTGTTTGTTCTTGAACCTTGGAAACCTGATTTAAGGAAAAAGATTGATTGGTAATATCAGCTCTTACTCATTGCATATGGATTTATAAATACCTAGAAGCTGAAATCGCAATTAGATCTTGAAAGAGATGAGGTTATTAAATAAATTGAACAGGACAAGTCATTATGTTGTATTTTCTGTTCCTGTTTGCTGAAGTTGTATATGATGATCTTCTTTCTACAATACAGTAGGGTTTTTTTATGCTAAGGTTTTTGAGAATGCTGGACAGTCAGTTGCCTTTACCTTGGCACAGCACCGAATCCAGATGCATCCTTTTTTGTTGTCTTGGCTTTGTGATTATTTATTGGTGTGCCCCTTCCAGGGAAATAATTGTCAAGCTACTTGTTTTTGAAATGGCATTTCTGGACAAGGATAAATGTAGTGCTGTTTTAAAAGTGTCTTTCTAGAAACTTGCAAAAACACTGTTTTAGATACTGGTATGCCATAGCTTTGGAGTTCAGCATATCAGAGCCTTGACCACCTCATTCAGAATTTGAAACATGAACTTAATCCACATGATATTATTATCAAACTGAAACCAAATAGAAGTTTTAGTTAAGGAAAATGTGTTCAGATGTGAAAATGTACTTCAGTGTTCTTCTGCATTGGTTTACTATAGTATTTCAGAGTTAATGGAAGTCTAACAGATGTTTTTTTGTTTGCACATTGTATATCTCTTTTTTGTTTAAATGTAATCGTGTCCAGGGCTATTCTCTCCTTTCAGTCATCTCCTAGGGAATAATCACAGAGAGAGAAAAGAGGGTTTGTACCAACTGTATTATTCATTGAATACAAAGTATGTATTTCCTAAAAACACATCACAAAGTTGTGATGGTGCCAGATATACAAATGAGCCCCATGGCAGAGAGAGTTAAGCCTAATGAGAGAAGCTGACTGTAGAGACCTAGACCATACGCAAGGCTGGAAAGGTCACAATGGTGAAGCGGGGATCGTATCCTCAGTGCAGAGACCCAATGCACACGCTTTCCACTAGCGTATCTCAAAGGGTAATGCCTCCCTTTTGTGGTACCTGCCCTGTATCTGTAGTGCTTTGGAAGAGGACCTTCTATCCCATTTGTTTTGCATCACTTCATATAAAAGGGTTCATTCTTGGTTGGTTTCTCAATTTAAAAAAAATATAATTATTGAGCACCCACTGAGGTACAGCCATTTATATATACCAACAGATGCTACAGTCCACTATATTTAAGGGCAAAGTGCCATTTAAAGCCATTATTTACAACCAAGTACACCTGTAGGTGAGAAAAAAAAGGTGTGTGCTTTAAATGTTTTTAAATAGAAACAAAGGTGAAATAAGTAGTATTCTCTGCTCATCATTGTTAGATTTGCTAATCTAGCATAATTTAATTTTCATTACTGACCTTTAAAGGGTGTGCTATGATCTTTTTAACACAACTTCTCTAATTTTCTTACAAATCTAATTCAAAAGTAAAAGTGAGGCAAGAATATGCAATCATTCCGGCAATTAATATTCAGAAACACAAGTAAAAAGTGGCTTGACAAAAGGGAATTGGAGATTTCAATAGACCTGACATAATACACATTAACCCCTACATCTGCATACCTGAAACCTTGGTGAATTAAAACAGCAGTGCTAAATCATGGGTTAAGCAATGCTGCCTATTGAATCTCTCTTCTGTGAGCACTAGTGTAGAACACACTCCCTAAATGAAGATACGTATTGATCAGGTGAATGAAGAGTGATCAGGCTTTCCATTAAATGAGTTACAGGTAAAGTATAAAACTGTTGTATGTGTTCTGATACATATGTTCAGATATGCAATGAAGTCTGAAATAAAACCTCAAAGCTTTTTATTTCTTAAAGTGGTTTTACAAATATTTTAATTGTGCTACAGCAGCATGACATTTTGCATTTTTACCTTATCAGTGTGCCTCTTAGCTTCAGGATCAGAGTTCAACTGATAAATTCACACTTAGAAACAAAAGTAAATACTGTTAAATATGGGTGGACTATTGTCAAACCTACTTTGTGATTAAAAAATCAAGGAGCTGAGTGGCACAGATCATGTATTTTAATTAAAGAGTTGAAGGGTTTCTTGCCACTTAAACACAGAAAATCAGAATGTCTTCGGGTTTTTGTCCTTCACATTATGTGTGTATGTGTGTTGCCTGAAACTGATTACCTCATTCCTTTGTAGTCATGAGACACAGACCACCTGTTGGGATCATCCTAAAATGACTGATCTCTTCCAGTCCTTAGGTGAGTTTATTTCTTAAAATGAACCATTATGTGATGTTCATTCCATGAGCAAAAGCTTGCATTTGTCTGCTGACCACATCTGAGTTGCCATGAACTGTGTGTAACAGAGCATTTCCCACTTTGCAGTGAGACATGCTTTGCAAGAGACCTACTGCCTTGATCACGTCATGTTTATTGCCTTTCACTAATTTTAATTCTGAACAATATGCTCTGACCCTATACTTTAATGTAGTATCTTGCTTATTTCTCTTAAATCCATGAGGGATTGTCCAATGATGCGGGCTGCCTGCATGTTTAAAGCAGGACGCTGGTCTGCAGGGAACTAATTTTTGTAATAAATCAGAGCAGCTACACTATCAGTAGAGGCTAGACCATATTATGGTACAACTAGCTCAACATGCCCTGCTAACATTTACATGTACTGTGAAATCTCCCTTTCTAAGGAGTGAAAGGGTATAGCACTGTTACGTGAGCTTTATTCTAAAATAAAGCTTATGGCTAGCTGACTGTCCCTTTCAAAGCACTGTTTACAAAGTCATGGCATAGAAATTATGGCTTAAAAAGACATTTGTTTCTCTGTTACTGTGACCACTGCTGCACTCCTGTTCCTGTATGGTGCCTGATGGAGTTGTAAATTTTTGAGAAACATACTGCATTTGAGCACTTGTATGGAAACTACTTGATACTGCATAATATATATGTAAAACTTTTATTCCATGTATGTATATTACATGTACCAAGATGGTGCCAGGATTTCTGGTGTGCCAGTCTCTGAAGGCCCTGGATTGTCAGAGTCAGGAGGCTTTCCCTGCAGGTGGATTGGACTGAGGTCCTGACTTCTCAGCTTGTTTTATTTGTTCTGATATATCTTAATTCATTGCAGAGAAGAGAATGGATATCAGACTTCTTCCAAAATGTATATGTAAATGAAACTTATGGACTCTCTTCTTAGGGCTGCTCATATTTCTGTTCTGCTGTTTCAGCTGACTTGAACAACGTACGCTTCTCTGCCTACCGTACAGCCATCAAAATCCGAAGACTGCAGAAAGCACTGTGTTGTGAGTTTGGCCATTGAGAAAAATTGTTTTTCTGCAGTATTTGGGGAAGGGAGGGTCAGCTTAAGTCTAACAACATTAATGTTTAACAAGGGACCGTATACAACCTTGACAGATTGTCAACCAACAAAATGGCAGGAAGAATTGCCAATAGTAGCTATCATTATTGCAAATAAAATGAAATAATGAAAAAGGGGCGCAGCAGGTAAGTTGAAATGGTATGCCCCCTAAGAATACGTTGAAAAGTGACAGGAAAATAAATATTGGACCTCTTGGCTATTGCACAATGTTCCTGATACAAGCTGATACAAAGCAATGTGATATGATGTGAGGTAAAACCCTGACTTTTGACATAAACTCAGGTATTTTATTATATTTTAGAGGGGTTTGTGTGTTTACTGCTGCTACATATAACTTAGAAAATATTCCTCCCTCTCAGAGAGAATATCTTGCTGTGTGGATTCTAGTTAAAGAGGAGATCAGGCCACTCAAAGTGTAATAGGAAAAGATACAGATCTCTGTAGTTAGTATTGCTGTAGATTTTAATCACAAAAAGCTAATAGGGCAAAACAAAATATTATAACAATGAAAGTATGTATATATATTTTGGGGATGTGGGGAAGGGTCTTAAATTTAGATAGGAAATAACAATGCATTTAGTATGCACATTGGATATTCTGCCCAGACCTGTGTTGGCATTTGTCTCTGTTCTTAAGCAATCTAATAATTCAGCCACAGTCCATACTGACGAGCACATGGATTTCATCAGCAGGAAAGGATAGGTGTCTACTGAGTAGGCTCAGCTGTCTAAACTACTTCATTTCCAAGGTTCATGTTTGTGTATCCTATTTTCTGTTATAGATTTGCTAGGTATTTAAAAAAGCCTTTCATATTATATCACAATTATGATTTAATTCAGCAGCAAGTTGCATGATTACCATGTTTAAAGTTTAGCAGCCTCAGAAGTGATGGATCAGGAAGTCTTGTCCTGGCCTCTGGACTTGGGACTTCTCTGAGTCACACAGCAAGTACCACGCTGTGGTTCTGGGCTCTTGCTGGAGTCTCCTGTTCAACGCAAACTCGGAGTACTCTTTGGAGTCATCCTGCCACTGGTATTTCTGCATTGTCCTTGAGAATCAGGCTGAGAAAAAGAAAGATGATACTTCCTAGGGGGAGCTGAGCTGGCTTGTAACTGTTCAATGTGTACGGAACTAATAGTTTGTCATAATACAGAAATTGTTTATGTTACAGATAGAGGCAAGATATGGAGACGAGGAAGATAACTGAACGGGCAAAAAGCTTAGAAGGAAGTGAGATTTTGCGAGAAGGCAGAGAAGAGAGGGTGTGTGGAAGAAAACTAGCTGAAACAACTGGGGAGATTAAGGTGGACAAAAAGAAAGTGCAAAATTGTTGTAGAGATAATGAGAATATTAACTTTAAAAATTATTAGGACTATGAATGGAAAAGAAAATACGTAGAAACACACATCTACTGGAAAGAAAATAGGGTGAAGTAGAAAAAACAGAAACTGGACAATTTTGGAAGGACATGAGTTGTGAATGAGTGTGAAGGTCATAGAACTTCAGAAAGGTATAAACAGCTGGTATAAAAATGTTGTACAATGCTAACAAATTTTCTTGTTTAAACTCGAGTCCTTGCTGTGGAGGGACTTTTCAGCCCTGAAGGGTGTACAGTACTGCAGTCTGAGTAGGAACACAAGAAGGGCAAAGCCATCCTAAAGATGCAAGCAAGGAAGGAGTTGTAGAAAGCAAGGTCCCTTCCCACCCTCCAGGTGGTTAGTTTTCCTTCCAGTCTTAGAAGACAGCGGTCTGGTCTTGGCAGTAGCTTCTTGGCTGGACTTCAGATATGCATTATACCAAATGAAGCTGTGCCTGAGGTGCTAGCTAGCTACTGCAGGAAGGTAGAGCACATACATGCGACAGCGCAGGCTCTTGGGAGTACCTCTTGCCACTCACTCATATACTCTGCTGGCTTCTCACAGACTTTCAAATCAAGTTTGTGATCTTGGGTTCAAGTTCTTACATTTGGGAAAAAGCAGAAGCTGTTCCTTGAAAGGTTTTCTGTTGGTATTGAAAGAAAAACTGTATTTCTTTGGCATGGCCTAGGGCTTTTCTGTGCAAGAGATATGGTCCCACCCAAGGCTATCGTTTCATCTCCCAGCAAGACACAAAAGCGTTATAGGCTTTCTGCTTATCAGTGCACGGGGTATAAAGTATGCATCAACATGTACCTAAAAATCAAAACCAAATCAAGAAACCAGAAAGCAAAGTAAAATTCTCATTGTGCATGCTGCTCCCCAGGGAAGAGTGAAAAAACAGACTGCCCATGATGGGTGCTAATCATGCTGCTTATTTCTGACAGGCATACAGACTGTCTAGCAACCTGTATAGAGCAAACTTCACTTTCATTGCTTCTTATAAGCTTTGAAGAGGATTGTACTTCCTGCTCTTGCTTTTACTGCAAAATATATCAGTTTCTGTAATAACTGTAATGGTTAGCTCTCCTCATTCACAGATTTCAAAAGTGCATTCCTATCAAAGTGAATATTGTCTCCAGTTTCAGGGGAGGGAGGTTGAATGGAGAACAGAGGGAAGTTTTTTAGAAGTAAAGAGAATATTCCCGTTTGAAAGAGCTAGGAGTAAAACTGTCATCTTTACAAATCCAGTCTGCCTCATTATTTATGAAGCCCTTTGCTTGCTCCATCTCTCTGCCGCATGGGATGCAAAACAGCAAAAAAGTCTTTGTCTTTATTACACATATTTGACAAAGAATCAGTGTGATTTGTGAGAACCAACATTGTGGATTTTTAAGACAGACATTGCAGGCCACAAAGCTAAATGCTACAACAATTTTCTGTCTCCAAACAGGAACTCATTATGATGACACAACTTTAAGACCACCTTCAAAAATATAATCAGTGCTGTTTCTTTTGTCATTGTTTTCTTAGCTGATTATTTCTTGCCGTAGAACAGGTCAAATTCCCTTTGACTGATGGTTCTTGGCCTGATTCTGTTCCATGAATGGCTGCTGAGACAGCCAAAACACAGCATGTGCTAGCACCTCCTCTCTGAGGAAGGGAAGAGCGGTTAAGCCCTATCTAGAATTCTTTTCTGGACCCATTTGTTGGTGGTTTTGTTTTAAGGTAGGGAAAGAGTCGTCTTCTGTGCCCCTGCCATTCATCCTCTGGTCTGAGTTACTTTAGTCTTCTGTTGCATTTCCTGTAATTTTGGCTGCGGATGGCTTTTAAAGATGTGTGGATGCAGAATGCTTCGGAAAGGCTTGTGCGCTAAGGCAAAGAAAATGTCAAAACAAATCACTAGAAAATGAGGTCATTGTAAACTGTAAAATGTGACAAATTGCTGTCGCAGCCGCAGTGTGTGTGTAATGACAAAGGCCTTTTTGGTGAGAATTTCAAGGGCACAGCTGGAGCAGGATACACAGTTCCACTTGCACCTTGATAGATTTTTGACTTTGCAGTGAGGACTGGTAACACAGTATTAGTGCTATACAAGCAGGTTGCGGAGTATGTAATTTGAGAACTGCACTTTGGAAAACTTTGCTGTTGCCAAATCTCTTTTCTGAGTCTTTGGTCTTGGTCAGTGTCAAAAAAACATGGTTGTGGGGAAGTTATTCCCTCCTACTCCTCCCACCCTCCTTTAGAAGTGGGAAATAGTCATGTTTCATCTTGTTCTGTTTATTTGGAAAGTAAATTCTGCAGAGACTAATATATGTGTGTATGTACCTACATATGTGTATTTCTTCTTCAGGAAGCTGAGGAAAGTTGCAGGTTGGAAAGAACAAATGCTTAGCTTCTGTCTCAGATTATGTGGGGCAGAGAGAAGAATGGGGCCAGAGAGATTATCCCATGTTGCAGTTGTACCGGGCAGCTATGTAGCACCAGACCCTGACTACAAATATTTTATTCTCATGCAGCATACTGTAGCTTGTTTTCAGGAAATGATATTGCCCCAGATACTGAAGTGTACTACTAGAAAGGAAAAAGGGAACAAAACCACCGTGTATATTCAGAATTCAGTCACTGAGCTCCTCTAGGTGATTTAAAATTTAGGAATGCCAGTAGGAATATCAACTGCACAAAGCTAAAGAATGAACATTAAGGCACACAGGACTAAAAGGGAGAGCTGTGTAGGCTTCCCTCAGCCATCCAGTCTTTTGCAGGAACTGCTATCATTCACAAGGTCTCTCTAATGCAAAAGCTCCATAGCAATGCCTGCCTATTTTCTGTGGGGTTACAGCAGCCTCAACTTTGCCATTAGCAACTGCATGTCATTACTTGGCCCTAAGTCAGTCGCTCACATCTGCTTGAACTCGGCTGAATGACGTGGTTTCTGTTTATAGTTTTCCTTTTGGAAAGCCTCTTCACTGCAGAAAGGAAAGAAATGACCCTTGTGTCCACTTGTTGGTTAACAGCAGGATTGGTCATTCAGCACATCTAAGCAGGTGCAGAATGATACTGCAAAAAACATGAAAAGCTGTGTACAGTAGGTTTCATGCCAGCAATGACATGTGAGTCTCAGCTTAGCTTTTCCCCATCTGCATAAACGCAGTTTGTTTAAAAACATTCAGAAGCAGAAATGTGATGAGAAAATAATCTTTCTTTACATCAGCCCAATCCAGGGGTGCTGCTAGTGGGTAGACCTTACCATGGCAGGATAACTGCCTGTATCCAAAGTTCATTCAGCCAGGTGAGTGCTGAAGTAAGCAGGGGTGGAAGTAATTTCCTCTGGTTGTTCTCCATGAATGGTGCCATCCAAAAGTGTAAGTTTTGCTTAATTTGCTTTAGTACAGCAGCAGAGCTTCCTTTTAGTATGAAAATACTGAAAGTACCTCTCCTAATTCCCTCTAGAATCCTTTGGCAGAAACATGAATTTGAGATCTTATGCTGGCAGATCAAGACATGAAGTTAGCAGGCTTACTCCAGTGCCTGTTGAATTGCTGTTTCCAGTGCAAGGATGGTTATGCTAAGCCAAGCCCAAAGGCTGCAACTTTCTGGCATTCCAAAACATTCCAAGTTTTCACTGGCTTTAAAAAGGGCAGATTTTGGGTGCTGTCAATCTCTTTTAGGAAGCGGCTTACCTGCTTTTAGCCAACCATTAAGTACATTACAAAAACAGGTTGAAAAAATATCACTGCCAAACTGGTTGCAATAATTTTGAAGTTTGGGGTTTTTTTTCCCCCTGTAGGTCATGAAGGAAAAGCATGAAAAGTGGCCATCTCTCCCGAATGCAATATTTATGTGATTGGATAGCGTGTTATAGTTTTGCACTTGGCTTCACCCCACACACGCCCCTGTCAAAAAAATAGCCTGTGTTGCATTGTGTGTGTGTTTTTTTGCTTTTGTTTTTAAATGTCTGTGAACCTCCTCCCAGTGTATTACATATTTTCCAGCTGCTGTAGAAGATTCTGCTGCAGTATACTGCCAAATACCTCAGGTCAAACTAATGGCAAGGTATTTTGCTGCAGTTAGCAATCTGCCTGTTCAGTAAATACATGGCTGGCATTTGTTTGCAAGCGCAAGAGATGGGCTTTTAGAGAAAAAGAAAATAAAAAACAAACAAACATGAAAGTCTGCAAATCTGATGCTGTAAAGTTAGAACAGAATGTACAGGTGTCAGTGATGGAGAGAAGTAGTAAGGACTGTGAGGGTACTGTTTCTCATTTTAGTTGATGTTAGGAAGTATAACAGTGATGTGAGGAAGGGTAGATGGAGGAAATGGGATTGGTAATGTGACCTTCTTTTGGCCTATAACCTTATCTTTTGGTAGATGCTCGTTGAGTTCTTGAAAGGATTGCTCGTAGTGGTTAGTGTCGTCTTGCTCCTGTTTTTTTCTGCTATACTTATTTTCCAGCCCAAGCTAGACTTGCCTGATTTGTACAGACTGCCCTTCTGGGGTCCTTATTTAACATTATCGGTGCAGAATAATTTACAACACATCTGAATTGTCATGTTTCGTTTCCTTTGAGAGATGACATTTATAGTGTAAATGTGTTACTGGCTCTCCAGAAACAGCTCTGTATGAGCTCAGAATATACTTGAACTTCATGTTGTATACACTGTAGTAAGCATACTGATATATTGCAACTATTTTTTTTTGCTAAAGATCTTGCTTCTATCAAAATATATCACTGAGGATTATACCAGTCTTTGTCTTACATTACTATTCCTTCTTTTACACCAAAATAAGTTTTCTCTTTTCCACTTCGTTTTGCAAAAGGAGTTAGAAGAACTCATCGACAGCTTTTTATTTCCACCATGGAAAACACAGATTTTCACAATTGCAATCATGTTTCTGTGGTTTTCGGGGCAAAACCCCTGTCACCTCTAAGATGTCTATAGCATCACAACCTGCTCATCGAAAGCATGCTGTAATAAAGGAGATAAAAATATTTTTCATGAAAGCATAGCATTTTGTGTTCTGGACAACTACAATGAATAATTGCCCTGTGCCCCTCCCTGCTTGCTTTTTACCCTTAATTTAGGAATTGCTATTCAGTTAATCAGGCCTCAGTACATTCCTACTGCATTTAAGAGAATATTGTTACCTAAGAATTTGCTTTGCTTTACATTTAATCAAAAGTGATAGTCATTTAATGGGTTTCTGCTCTATGGTAAATGCTAAGAATCCTTTAAGCCTAGTGGACTCCCAGTGTGCATACATCTGAAGTTAGGATCCTCTGCATGGTGGCTTTTTAAATGTTCTTCTGAGCTGTGCAGTGTCACTATGGTGTTCTTGTTCATTCTTTTTTTTTTTTTTTAATATATAATACCAAAATGCTGTTGACTTCTCACAGAGAACAGTTTTTCACTATAAGGTTACTAAATGAAAGCTGCTGCTTGGCTAATTGTTTGCGGTGTTTGCTACAATATGCACATGACAAGTATTGTGTGGGCATCTATATTCATGCCTTTTTTCTTTTCTTTTTTTTTACCACCTGTTGCTAGTGGACCTGTTGGACCTGAACGTAACAAGTGAAGTTTTCAAACAGCACAAGATGAGTCAAAATGACCAGCTGATTGGTGTCCAGGACGTGATCAGCTGTCTCACTACCATCTACAGTGGACTTGAAGAGAAACACAAAGATATGGTGAACGTTCCTCTCTGTGTAGACATGTGTCTTAACTGGCTACTCAATGTATATGATAGGTAAGTAACAAGTCTTTATTCACAGTGTGTACCCCAGGAATTTAATGTAATATTAACGAAGTATGAACTATGGAGACAGAATTCTTAATTTTTGCACATGCGACTTATCAAAAATATTAGACTTATGGGACTGTTGGATATTTTTTCTGAGTTACTTTCTTCAGGAAGTGTCTATGATAAAGAACTTCTTATGGCTTTATTTTTTTTTCTATTAATAAAAAGTTATATCTTTTGATATTTTTGCTCGGTAATGAAAGCGCAGTTGCTTGCAGTGAGATCTTTCTTACACTGTCCTGCTGAGATAAACTAACTGATGTTACGCTGCTTTTATGTTACTACCAAAGAAACACTGAAAGGATTTCAAGACATGTAGAGAACTTGATACTCTGCTGTCCTCATTTCAGCTGGGATAGAGTTAATTTTCCTCCTAGTAGCTGGTACAGTGCTGTGTTTCGGATTTAGTAGGGGAATAGTGTTGATAACACACGGATGTTTTAGTTGTTGCTGAGCAGTCCTTACACTAGACAAGGAATTTTCCAGCTTCCCGTGCTCTGCCAGGTGTACAGGAAGCCGGAGGGGAGGGGACACAGCTAAGAGAGCAGATTAAAACTGGCTGAAGGGATATTCCATACCATATGATGTCATACTCAGTATATAAACTGGCGGGAACTGGCCGGGGGTGGTGATCACTGCCTGGGGACTGGCTGGGCATTGGTGGGTGGTGAGAAATTTTGTCATGCAACACCTGCTTTGTATGTTTTTATTATTGTTACTACTACTACTATTTTAATTTATTTCATTTCAATTATTAAACTGTCTTTATCTCAACCCACGAGTTTTCTCACTTTTACTCTTCTGATTCTCTCCCCCATCCCACTGGGGGAGAGTGAGCGATTGGCTGGGTGGTGGTCCTACTGTAAATTCCTACTGGCTGTGTTCCTGCTGTAAATGTTCCAAATTTCCCAGATTGCTTGCCATTCATACCAGAACCTATTTCTCCACAGGTGGGGACAGTTTTGTTATTTCTTTTATACTTAGTTACTTGCATGCCATAATCCCAGCTGAGCTCCCTGTGCTGAATCCTCTGTCAAATAGCGGTTAATCTGATCTCAGTGCTAAAGCCTGTCTGATTCTGGAGGGTTAGTGGTGTCCTGGTCCTGGTTCACTTCCAGCAGAGTCAGCTCCTGCCTTGTATCAATTCTGAGTGCTGGTGCTATGTAATTCACGTGCCCTGGTCCTGGCAGCAAAGCTGGATCTCCCTGGTGGATTGTGAGTTTGCCTCAAGAATGTTTCTGGATGCTTACAGGAAGAACTTGTGCATTTAAATAAACCCACATCTGCTGTTTCTAGAGAGAGCACTGATTCTCAGAGGACATGAAGTCCACTCCAGCAGCCCCTTGTGGCTTTTGGCCAGTCCTTTCTGAGCCCCCAGACACTTCTTTCTTTTGCCGAATGTCAAACTCTGACCTCTCTGACCTGCCCCATGTCAGCCTGCATGACCTACAGGCAGTTTGTTTTTATTTAGTTGTGCCTTTGAGTCATGAGTTTGTTGCTCATTTTTCTTAGTGGTATTTACTATTTTTATCTCCCTTCTGTAGTAAAAACTGGGAAGAGACTCGGTTCCCATCAGCTACTCCATTCACTATAAGGTATAACCTTACATTGCTTGAGCAAAGGCATTTCAGGACTCTTCTGGAGCCGACTATAAAGATGCAGCACTGCAACACATGGGGTGGTCGCTTCAGTGTGTCTAATTGAATATAGGCTTTAGTTCAGAGTTATACACAGAGTTACAGATTAGAATTTCTAAGCTGCTTGAGGCTGGCTAGCAAATTTCTGTCCTTTCTCCCCATTTGAAGATGGAAAGAGCAAAAGTATTTCTTGAGTAATGATAGAAATTCTTATGCCTGGCTTTGCAAAAGAGAGCTGTTACTTCTTGGTGTATGTATTATCTTCACTACATTCACTCACTTAATCAGTGCCAAATTCTAACAGTTCATAGGTTTTTTGTTTTTTTCCCCCCAGAGGATTACACACCAGTACTGCTATACTTTGTGGATATTTTACTTTATTTTATTTTTATTTTAAATATTGTGGTAGAGGAGAGGGAAGAAGAGAACAAAGTACGTACCATTTATCATTTAAGTGCTGACTGCCTATTATACTTTGCCATTCAAATATTGCTTTTTATTATAGTAACATTTCTGTTAGTTGGACTCATCATTCCTGCTGGGAAACTGGAGAGCCCATCAAATGACAATTATTTTTATTTTGCAGAGCTCTGTATTGTGGGTGAATAAACACATCACTTGCAAATAGAGGAGTAGGTCAAATGGGTTGCTTGACTTAAATGTTATTGGTTATTTAGAATAAAAGACTTAATAATGTCAGATAACTTTTTGTAGTTACTGGTTGGGTTTTTTCCAGATCACAAATCCATTATATTTTCTATAGCTTACCTTTGCTTCCTAACTTCAGTTAGAAGTCAGTTGTTTAATCTGTTCATATTTAAAATGCATGTAGTAATCAACAAACCTTTCAGTAATATTTCCTCATGCTCCTGTTTCCCTTGATTATTATGTTGAAAGCATTAGTGTAGATGATTCTTCAAGCTGATGAAAGACTTCAATCTTTACTCAAACTTTGACTAATGGAGGATGAAGGTTTTCTGAGATAAAATTACCTTTTACAGCGTTTTCGCTTGCTCCCCTTTCAAATCCAGTCCAGGGGAAAAAAAAAAAAGCTGAAGGAACAGGCACAATTTTGAGCTGCCTTTTTTTTTGTTTGGCCTTTAAGAAAGCACTAATTTGTGTCTTGGCATTTCCACTGTTCGTTGCACTGGTGTTATACATGTACAATGTTTCAAATCGTTAAACTGCCTAAAAATGTTAGTTGCATGCAATTAACCTGAGATTTAATTACTGATGCACAGATTGATGGCAAACTGGGTAGTTCTTCAGATTTACCTACAGATTTCTTTGGCCCTTAAAAAGAACCAATTTATTTTTAGAAATGGTAGGCAAGTCTGTTGTGTTCTGGTATTTTCTGACGCATCAGGAACGATTTATTCTTCAAGCTGAGTGGAGGAGAGAAACACTACATTTACTTGGTGACTTTTACTCCCTCAAGGACTCCAAGGTTGTTGCAGGCAGCAACATCTGCCTGGTAAACTTTTGCCAACGTTAAAGCTCCTTGTTTTGGTTACTTGAGATTTTTTTTTTTTTTAATCTAATCATAAATGCGTTACAGTGTAAAATGATGACTGTGGAGGAAATTGCTCTGTGAAACCATTTGGTGAGGCCTGTGTTTGA
Organism: Phalacrocorax carbo; assembly: GCF_963921805.1. Lineage (NCBI taxonomy): Eukaryota > Metazoa > Chordata > Aves > Suliformes > Phalacrocoracidae > Phalacrocorax > Phalacrocorax carbo. The sequence goes on from NC_087515.1 coordinate 55,443,282, forward strand.
ATCATCCAAAAGCAATAGCTGGTGGTTATAGTTCTGGGCTGTATACTGCTAAATTTGCTAAAATCTCCAAAAATTGTTTATATGAAATGTAGCTTTCAGTAGTAATGGAATAACTCAACAGCCCTTGAAATTAGTTGGTTTAGATATTTTAGTCTGCTATACATAATATAGAATACATATACTAGTTGTGAGAGATGACTCATTATTTCAATCAAAATTACCAATGTACATAAAGAAACTTTTACATTCGCTGTTTTTAAAGTCTTGCAATGTTTGTCTGGCTTTTTGTATTTCAACTTTTAACTTTTGTTGATGATTTTTTTTTTTTTGGTAATGTTAGGATGCTTTTGATAATGCGTTCTTTTAAATTTAATTTATTTGGCACATTAATCTATGAAGGGTATCTATGGTATGGCACATATGCTAATGTTTTCCGTATGATCAAAGCTGTCATTTCTGATCGTTTTCTATGGCCCAGGTTCTCCCTGAAGAATTACAGCTTTGTTATGTATTGCTGCACTTATACACCTGACAAATTCTAATGCCAGGTTGAGTTAATATCCCAGGCCTTACCAGCATGTTAAGTTCAGCAAAATGTGAACTTCTGAGGAATGAGAAGGATGAGACGCCTGCTCAGTCAGCCCTAACTTTATGCCCTGGTTTTGACAGTAGCTGATGGAAATTTTCTGCATGCACTCCAGTTGCATTCCTTGTGTCGATTATAGTTGTCTTCGTTCATACAGGACGCTGCGTGAGCAGCTTGGGCAGGCTGTGATAGTAGTAAGCAGTGCTCTAGGAAGGACATGGTCCTCTGTAGGGCAGGAAAATGAGCTCCTTTTACTCCTCTGTGGTTGATCAAGGGGAAACATCTGTGGGGACCGTCAGAATCTACCAGGCTGCCTCCTGCTGCTGGGTTATGTAGATAACTGATAGCTGCTGTCCTTGGTAGTCCTTAATTGTAGTGTCAACATTGACTAGGCTTGACAGCTCTTTGATGGAAGTCAGAACTGAAGGGGGCTCATCATCTTACTTCTGCAGTTTTCCTTGCTAGTCCCTGATGTTTTTATGCTACTTCCCCCCCACCCCGGGGGACATAGGGTTCCTCTGGACTTGATAATGCTTATCTTGTTTTCTTTTGATTTGCTAGTCATCTTTATGTATTCTTGTTTGCAATCTCTTGTACTTAACCTTGTCCCCTTTCTGGCAACTTCTTGTTATCTGGCTAACTCCTGTGTGCAGCTGTGCCCATCACTGTTCATCCCTTTGGTGTTCCCGTTATTCACACACTTAGGTAAAATGTTTTCTGTTATGTCTGGTTATGCCATTGCGATGCTACAGAAGACTTGCATACCATTGCTGGTAACAAGTTTTGTACGTTTATACTCAACCATCTAATGTAAATTATATCCTGATTAGTACATTTACAATTTACAGGTGTCACAAGCCTCTGTTTTGACTATGGTGTAGACTCTGTTTGTGTGTTAAAGGAGTTTGGGGTCCTAATTCTGTATCAGGTTGTTAATTAGAGAAAGGAGTTAAGTTTGCATTTGACGGTTTCATGATTATGGAATGTTTTTGGAAAGTTCGCTAAACTCATTTTCCTGGAAAGATGCACCTTCAGATAATTTTAACCCTGCTTTAATGTCTGTCATTGAGTTTCCTAGGTGTTTGAGCAGAAGGTTCAGGATTTAGCATGCTGTTTTGCAGCTGAGATGTTCCTGTTACCAAGTAGTGCTAAGCTATATTATGTGATTCCAAAGTGCTCCACACAGCTTATGCCTGAGGCAGTGAGGTTTGGATCATAATTGTTTTGTTTGTTTGGAGTTCAGTTGGTATAGGATTAGCAAGGGAACTCGCGAGGCGTGGCTCATGTCTACTGCTCCTGTTAGCTGTGTGCTACCTGTTCTTCTGCCCCTCCTCTCTTCTGCATCCTCTAGTTTAAGTATCTCCTGTAGTAAGATATACTATAAGTTTCCCCTTTCTCTTCCAATACTACAACTGTTTCTAGCTTACCCCTTTTTCCTTCATTTGCTTATGTTATTGTACAGTAGTGACAGTCATCAGTTTTTATATAGAGTAGCTTTTTTTATATTATTTGCAGCTGTCTTGGGTCTCTGAAACAACTGAATGGTTGCTCTTTGCTTGGATGGAGAGTCCAAACTATGCAACAAAGTTGTATGTGCTCCAATCCCAGTCCAGCCTCTCTACCCATGCAGCATGGTACCATCCCTTGCCCTTGATCAAATGATCTAGTTAGCTGATTCCCCACTAAACTAGTCCTCTCTGTAGTATATGCTTTCAAAGCACTCTCCTTACCGTGCCTGGAAATGGAGCGCACCTTTTGTAACACCTATTTTAGCACGTGTGAAAGTTGAGTTACTTCTGGGTTCTGTGCCACCTCCTGACTGGAAGTGGTTGAAGGTGCGACAGGGACATTGTACGTGGGGCAGATAGGCCAGAGCCTGCCTGGTGCATATGTAGAGACAATGGAATCACCTACAAACCCAAGGATTTCTTTATTTCCTCATTCCCCTCACCTCTTTCCTCTCCCCGTCCCCACTAAAAAAATTAAATTCCCATTCATTTGGGGAAGGAGAAGAATGTCAGCATCACACTGTAAGGGCAATGAATCCTTAGGCTTTGTATTGCCTGGGGAAAGAAGGACAAATGGACTTTAGTAAACAAGAAAAGTGCTTCTGACAAGCAGCTATAATGATTTTGACATTTTTCACTTGAAGATAGGTCAGAGGTCAATAATGTGCCATTTTTGTACTGTCTTTCACTGGTGTACTGAGAGAGAATGGACAACTTTGCTCTCAACCAGTTAGTAGAGGTATAATGGTTCAGACTTCCATGCATCAGGATCAGAGCAAAAAACATCTGAGCTGCTTAAAGTGGTCTTATTAATTGACAAGCATGTATGTATTGCTATAGTGAATCTGAATAGTGTGCTGACACTTAATTTTAAATGCTTGACCCATAAATTTTGTATGAACTCAAGCATTAAAAATTTTCCTGAACCTTCACAGTGTAAGGCCTTGATTTTTAGACATTTGTATGCACACTGAAATTAGATGGTTGTGCTGCCATTCAGAGGCACCTTGACAGGCTGGAGAAAGGGGACCACAGTTATCTCCTGAAGTTCAATGAATGGAAATGCCAAGTCCTCCCCCAAGGAGGAACAAACCAATACACCGGTACAAGATGGGGGGCAACTCTCTGGAAAGCAGCTTTGCAGGAAAGGCCCTGGGGCTCCTGGTGAACACCAAGTTGAACATGAGCCAGCAACAGCTTCTTGTGGCAAAGTAGGCCAACAGTTTCCCAGGCTGCATTAGGAAAAGCCTTCCCAGCAGGTTGCGGGAGGTAATCCTTCCCCTCTACTCAGCACTGGTGAGACACTTCTGGAGTGCTTCTGTGTCTAGTTCTGGGCTCCCCAGGGCAAGGAGAGACATGGGCAAACTGGAGTGAGTCCAATGAAGTACCATGAAGATGATTAAGAACTTGGACTGTCTGGTGTATCAGGAGAGGCTGAGAAAGCTGGGACTCTTCAACCTGGAGAAGTTTCAGGAAGATCTTATCCATGTGCATAAGTACCTGATGGGAGCAGTAGAGAAGATGGAGCTAGGCTGTCCTCAGTGGTGCCCAGTGATAGGACAAGAGGCAGCAAGCAGAAACTGAAACACAGGAAATTCTGCTTAAACATATAACAAAGGATTATTTTTTTTTTGTGTGAGGGTGATCAAACAGTGGGACAGGTTGCCCAAAGAAGCTGTGCAGTCTCCATCCTTGAAGGTATTCAAAACCTGACTCAATATGTTCTGGGACAACCTGCTCTACCTGACTGAGCAGGGGCATTGGTCTAAATGATCTCCAGAGGTCCCTCCCAACCTCAGTGATTTTGTGACTCTCTAAGCTGGGCAAACTTCAACCATTGAATTGAAAGTGTCAATGCTACAACCTCTGTAGGTTTGGTGGAGGGATTTTGTTTAGGTTTGGTATGGGGTTTTTATTGTATATATAAATCCAGTGCTAATATTCAGCTATTTCCAAGAAAAATACTAGGGGAAAATAAGTTGCTCTTTAGGAAAATGTAATAGTGCAGGCTTTGTAATTCTTTCTATAATTTACTGAGGAAATGCATATTATGCAAATGAAGTTTTTCAGTCCCTTTAACAATATGCTGAAAGCTGGAGAAGTTTGAAGCCTCCACATATGTGCCCTGACCTTTTAGCTGCAAAGATTTTTCTGAGTTTCTCCCTTTTAATAAACAAATGCTCTAGTCAGTCCTGAGTTAAATCAAACCCAAGTGTATGTTTGGCTTTGTTTTTTTCCATTAAATACAAAGTTAAAAGACAGGCAACACTACACAGGAAAGAATGGGGAAAGAACTTTATCAAAGTTGCAAAATAAGCCGTTTACATGTTAAGGTATGCCAGAATGATGTAGTGTCTGTGATTGAAAGAGGTAATTGGAAGCGAAGCTTGAATGTATAAAATACGTGACACTTTTATAACATTCTGTAAAATTGGGTCCTGATTTTCAAACTAGGCAGTAAAAGTAATGGGTGTGTTTGATTAATTTAGCAATAATTTCTCTGTACCTGTGTTCCAGCTTGTGGAATGGAGAAAGATAATGCTGTCTAGTCTCACTAGATTAGGTGATGGTTGTGAAGACAAATGCATTAATTTTTCTAAGGTGCTTAGCTAATTTACCACAAGCCGTGGAGTAAATTAATAATTTTGTATTCAGCACAACATTTGTGAAGTAAATCAGACAGCAGACCATATGTTGAATGGATAGGACAGAAAGAGGTATCTAATAACCACTCCAGAAGTAATTTATCACTTCTGCATGACAGAAGGGACCAAAGTAATGTTTGAGGTGATACTAATTTTAGTATTATCTTACTTGCTGGGTCCTTCACCAGCTAACCTTAAATGCAGGGGTTTGTGTATGATATATACTCTTTAACTCTATTCTCATTTTTTTGCCATGTCTCATCTAAAGAGAAATTGTTATGGGTGTTTTGGTCTTTGAAAGAAGAAATCATCAGACGTTTTAAGGATATGGTTCTGCACTGATCTTTTGAACTTTAAAACTATCCTTTTCCAGGAATCCTGGGTTTATTAATTTAGTACCTTTTTGAACAGTGTTTGTCTGGCAGGTTTAAAATCACTTGCTTTGGTACCCGTTATTTCTTCTCAAGTTGCTTAAGGTTAACATGTGGGTTTTTGGGTTTGGGCGTTCTTTTTTTTTGCATGTTGGACAAGATGAGCCTGAAGTCATACTGCTTAAAAAGAACGACAGCTCCACATCATTTAATTACTGCGTGTGGTTGGCTGTTTATGTCCTGATAGACATGTATATCAGAGCATTTTAAACATAAAAGGAAAAAATGAAGTGAAAAAAATGAATAAATTACCGTGGTATGAAAAGTTGCTTTTATTTTGCAGTCCTTGTGTTTCACACTGAGTAATAGGCTTTCCTGCTCTGTGGTCGTGTATTTTTTCTATGTATATCACATTATTAAATCATGTTGAGAGCTTTACAGAGCTAAATGTCTCCCCTTTTGGAGTAATATGTACTGTTTTGACATGTATAAACCACTTAGAAGGCGAGCTGAGCTTTTGTAAGGGAAGCATTCTTAATGTGATTTGTAGTGTTAATTTGTTTTGAGATTTGAAGTGTATTTAAAGTAGAACTCACCAATGCCTTTGCATTTTTTAATAGACTTGAGTTGAAATGAAATAAAATGAAACTGTATTAAATGGTCTTATCTCTATAATTTCAGCGGCCGAACTGGAAAAATCCGAGTGCAGTCCCTGAAAATTGGCTTGATGTCTCTTTCAAAGGGCCTTTTGGAAGAGAAGTACAGATGTAAGGAAGAATGTATTTTATAAAATGCTTACTTTACATAATTGTCATTATCACAATGTTATATATATGTATATCTGTCATTACAACAATAACAAGACACATTGTAGCAGAATTTGTAGTAAAATATTTCTCATCCCTGTAGCAAGACAGTTTTTTTGTAAGTAAAACAGAATTATCGTCTTCATTATCATCCATGACAACGGAGAAAGTACTGACCAGAAACTACTGATGTCAATTATGCATTGTCATAATGCACAGTATTGCACTCCCCAAAAGCAAAGGAGAATGTAGCCATGTGGAAGCCAGAGAGTATTCTATTTGACTGATTGTTCTCTTCTCTGTGTGTATGTTTTGGTTAGGGAAAAATCAAGTCAGTCAGTGTTGATTGGAACAGATTGATATGTCTGATAAAGCAAGGCAATACACTAATATCCAGCAATTTTATTTTTGTAGTCTATGAAAAAAATGATCTAAACATGGAAAATAGTTTTCCAGTATCTGTGCTTCCTGCCAGAATTGTACAATGAAATTTTAAATTATGTTGATTTAAGTAATCTCACAAGCTTGAGAAATACCAAGTAATAGAAAAATATTTCACAAAAACAATTGCAGGAGCAGAATGGAATTGAGTAACTGTGGCAAAACCTCCTGACAAATACAGAACAAGAGATTAAGAGCATCAGAGGTGATGGCCAGTTGTGTTATGCACATCATCTTAAATTACTATTGTTTGCAGTAGTTCCCTGATACCTTTCAGAAACACATATAAAACGTGTAGAGACTGTATTTGCTGTGTACCATTGGAGCTCTGCAACAATTTCTGCTCTCTTGGAAGCATTTCTTAGGTAATCTTGTAATCTTGGTTATTAACATTGAGCAAAAGTACAGGTGTCTTACGCATTGGCGCATATTTTGGTACCTGAACTTGAGCCTGTACGAAGACTTCGGGGTTTTGAGTTTCCTTATGTCATGTGACATATCTGTGAGTTAGTCCATAACTAAAAGAACTAGGCAGACATTTGTTCAGTAATGACAATTCAGGAGTTGTGAATGTGTGGTGTCATTTGGTGTGAAATAAAAAGCTTTCATAAAGTATAGGAATTAGTCTGTGGATAACAGAATGATAACCATACGAAAAGATGGTTTAAAAAAACCTCCAAACCTCAGAATAAACTCACATTAAATTGCTATCAGTAATGAATTGGTATACATACAATTACTGAATACAGGAACTGAAGCAGAACAAGGAAATAACTGTCAGATTAATTTTTATGTTGTTGCTTTGTGTCTAGTAGCAAAATAAAAATGGCAGCTGATGGTGGCTACAGATTTGCACAATCTGTGTTAACAGGGTGGGCTTTTTTCCTGAAGATTGCTGTGAAAAGTCCTAAAAAATTAGTGCAGAAAAGGTCTCAGGAGACTTTTGTACCAAGCGATGACAACTTCAACCTGAATTACATCTGAAATTGAAATAGTTGCTCAGTTCTCAAAGCAGAGAATTAATAGTCAGATAACACATCCTGTGTTTTGTTGTTGTTGTTACTTCTATTCTGATCAGTGGGCTAGGCTTTGATATCTTTATTATCAACTTTATAGTCCTTACAAACCATAAAATTGTCACAGAAGAACCCTTTCAGTCTCAAAGAAGTTTTGCCAAACGAAGGAAGGAATGGTGTCATGCACTGGTTGGAGGCCTGTGGTGGCTACACAGTCAGTGTTTTGGGGTCCTCTGGCACCAGCTGTGCCACAGACTGATCTTTGGTGTGAGCTTCCTTGCTTGTTTTGATTTTGTCACATCCTACTAATCATCTACTGTTGAGAGAAATTTTGTCGTATCTATTGAGCGTTCAGATCCTCACGTGAAAACAATAATGGAAATGCTAAGTATTTTCAAGAAAAGATGCCACTTGGAAGAAAGAGTAGTAACCCCAAACATGGGTGCTTAAAATGAATTACCTGCCTTCTGATTTTTACCTTTCTCAGACCAGATCCTGATGTTTACTGCTCCTTCTGGCTATATTTCTTCTAAGCATTTCTGAAGCATTGTCAATCCCAGGCTTCTCTGAGAGTGGCACTCGTCCTATGGTTGCAGTTGAAGACCTTAGCAGAGCACAGGCCATGCCTTAAATGTGGTAGTCTTAGAGGGGCAAACTCTTCTCAGAGTAGTTGGTAGAAAAACAGGCAAGTTTTTTGTTTTAAAAACTTTTGGATGAACCCTTTGATCTTTTGTAAAATGCTTAATGAGACTGTCTGCTCAAGTGTTTTCTACCTCAGCCTTCCCAGAGACCAGTCTGTTGGGGATTAACTTGAAGAAACATAATTTCTGGGCTGCTGAGATACAGGGTTTATGAAATAATATGGTGAACTGACAGGAGACAATTTCAGTTTACCAGTACAGTTGACCTTCATCTTTCTGTCTTACCTTTTTAGGGAAATCAAAGTTTTGTTCTGTTTTCTTTCTTTAATGGGGAGCCTTTTTTTAACTGTACATTCATTTCCAGTATATGTAGGATCTTTTTGCTTGACATTTTTAAAATACATTTTGCCAGAGAAATTTCTGTGATTTCTTTTTTTTTAATTTAATTAAGCTTCTTTTTAAGAAGCTAGACTTCAGGGTTGGCATGAGAATGAACCTCTGATTTAAAAAAGTCCCAATTACTTTAGAAGAAACCTTGAAGCCTCAATTAAAGAATGCCTATTCTTGAAAATATTTGAAGATATACTTAACTTCAAGCACATGGCTGGGTGCTCCTGTGAGTAAAAATGGACCTGAAAATGTAATTGAGTTGCTGTGAGCTGGTTACACGTGTGTTTGTAGGACAAATAGTCTGGAGCCTCTTTTTGTTGGCGAGGCCAATGACCTGGTCTGGCTGTGTCAGTGTTATGCTCTCCTTTCTCCCCAAAATGGGGGCCACATGTGAGCTACCAATTGGAAATTATCTCTGATGCTACCTAACTCTCACATCATTCCTGGCTATTTTGGGGGTGAGAGTCAGTTGTCTTTGATCAAAAGCACGATGGATATACTTCTAGCAGCTTAATGATATAGGTGACAGCATTCTAGTGTTTGGGCTTAGACCCTGATGTGCCACTCAGTTCGCGGGTAGAGAAGTAGCCTTAAAAAATGGAAAAGGAAAAAAAAAAATGTGCCCATGACAAAAGATATAATAGTAGCTTAGTTAAAAAATACTCAGAGCACAATAAACACAACACTACTCCTTTTTACCACTAGTTGTTCATACATTATTACAGAACTTCTGAATACTGTGGAAAAATTGAATATTTTTAACCACTCAATTTTAGTATCCCAAATATTCTTGAAAGGTAAATTTAGTGTGTAGATTTGTAGGTTTTGAAGGGGAAGAAAAAAGAATGTGCATCCTGTTTGTAACAATGCACATGAAGAGACGATGGCAGATTTTCCATTTGGCATATTTTTAATTATATTCCAGTGTAACTATGGTGTCTTTATGACTGGATTCCTTGGAGCTGCTTGGATGGTTGAGCTTTGACAGTGCTAGGTTTGTGATGTGATGTCTTGGCAACTTCAGCAAAAGACATAAGATGTGTGTCATGGACATCATACTACTATCTTATTACCATTTTGGTAGGAATTTAATGAACTATTCAACATTTTCAAGTGTCACCTTCTATATCAGCAAGTAAGTACATTTTTTGGTGGTTGTTGTCCAGCAAAGCTGCAGTTTGAGTCCTGCTGGCTGTCATCCTCAAAATACTAGTGTGAGGCTGAATTGAATTTAAGGTTAACTGATATTTTTTTTTTTGTTATTTCTGGTTTTTTCCTATGGCTCAGATCTGAATAATCTTTTCTTTGACTTCCCCAATCATCCTTGTCCTTTTGGTAGAGTCCCTTGTACAGTTTAGTCTCAATACCAATGTATTTTATGTATAAATGCATATCGTATATACGTGCATACTAACAAACTCCATTTATAAGAGTTTGTGGCTTCTGACATTACTGGTGGGTGATGTACGAGGTCCCTTTTCCCACTGGCGAGGATGGTGTCTGGGTGCACCCTGTGAGACCTGGAACGAGCTCTCTTGCCGTATGTCTGCCACTTGAGAGCTGCTCTCACCATGCCTCCTTTGGCAGGGAACATCTTGTGGGTTACTTTAAGGAGGTAGGCCAGATAGCAAGAACATTTTGGCTTTCCATGCCTTTGGTTGAGGAGCTTCTCCTCCCATGTGTCACACTGAAGGCATTGAGGGTTTTGGGAAAAGAAGATACCATCCATGAACTCCCTTGCACTTGGAAACTCATCGGTTATGGCAAGGCTACCAGCATTAACTTTTATTTGGTTTTTAAGTGGAGTGTTTTGGAGGAGTTTGAGCTCTTCAAAGGTATTTGCTGATTTCCTACGTGGGTCAACCCTAGCTGATCACTCTCCCTATTCCCTCTCCTGCCATATTGTTTTTCCTCTACTTACTAGCCACCCCATCAACTGAAGGTTTAGGGCTTGGGAAATTACTTCATCTTCCTCCCAGCTACAGCAGTTAATTAATTGTTCTTCTTGTAGTGCCAGTTTCTACTGTAGATTGATGCAAAGAGAATAAAACAGGTGTTTTGGTTTTTTTAATCCTGTCAGGTTTTTTTTAAACTGCATCTTAGGAACTAGAAAACTCTCACCTGCAGCTGAAGAAGCTAGCCAGGATCTGGGATCGCCAAGATGAGCCTGCAGCCATGTAGTACTAGTTCTGTCACCACTGTTGTAGGGTTGTAGGGTGTTTTTCTCATCACTGAAGATGCTGTAGCATTTGTTTGACTAGGCAAGAAAGGGATGAGAAAAATACAAGAAACTAAAATTTCAGTCAGCTGGATTTCTATTTTGTGAAAATCCTTTCTTCTGCCTCAACCTCCTTTGACAAGAAGAAAAGTATCACCAGACTTTCTGAAGCATGCTGACAAAGCTTGACAGTTGCTCCAAATGAAGGGCAAAACAATTTCCAGAGTATAATAAAAGAGTTTCTCAACAGTGTTTCTGAACAAAGCTTGTCTGTTTCTCAATCAGAAGTGCAGTCAGACTGAATTTTCAAATTTCACTTATTTCTAATCTATTAATGTGTGTTCTGGTAGGAAACATGAAAAGTAGAATAGTATAAATGGATTTTTTTCATTTAAGATTACTTGGAGCTTTAATCCAAGCCGGCCACTGAGTGCAAAAGGAGAATGTAAAAGCCATCTGGAACGAACACAAAGAATTCAATTCTGTTTCTTCTATAATTTATACCAATCACAGAATTTAAAAGTATTTCTAAGATGAACTCAGTGTTTAAGATATTTTCAGGAGATATTAATCTCGTGACTAAATATTAATGTACGCAGCTACAGAGTTCATAAAATAAAAAAATAAATAAAAGTGTTGTTGGGAGAAACACGTTAAAAATTTTAGTTGTCAGTTTTAACAACTAAAAAGGTCCAATCAAATAAATGTGTTAAGAAAACACTTGAGAAATACTGTCTGTACTGCAGACAGGCCTATTAATTCAATGCTTTACTGTGACTCTTAAGTAGGTACAAGCAATATCTTTCTTCCCCATAAGTGTCTGTATCTGGAACAATTTTCTTGATCCTTTCAGCCTCAATTTTTTCTGTCATTACAGTTGTCCCAGAATGCCTGCTTATACTACAGGGCTTGACACCTACCTTAGGAAAAGGGAATCAGAAAAGGGAAAGAACATGGAAGCAGACATGGTTACCTGCAAGCAAATGTGATTAATGTTAAGCAAAAGTTGTCTTGCTGGCTGCTGCTCTTGCTTTAAGCTGTTTCACATGGTCAGCTGTGACTTGTGGTAATTTCTAGTCTCAGTTCAGAGCAAATGTGCTTCTGTCCCCAAGCAGCTGAAGGATGGCATAGATTTTAGCGTAAGATACGGATTTCTGAAATACTATTTCCTTCTTCTCTAGTGATAACGTAGAAAACTTAGTAAATATCAGGGTAGCAATGTGGTAATGGTGGATTAGAACAAAAAGCTATTCTGATTTTTGTGGTGTCTTTTTTTATTATTTTTTCATACAGCTGCTCCTAGGTAAAACAGGAGCTGCAACGTACAGTGTCGTAAAGAGATGCCATAAGAAGCTGTATAGTTCCATTCATTTGGCCTTCCTTTTCCCATTTGTATGGTTGTGGACCAAGAAAACATAGTCAAAGTAATCAAGATTAGATGAGGGTAGACTGTTGTAAGTGGGACAGAGGACATCTGTAACCATGTCTGGATTACAAAAATTATAAAGCTCAAGCTGCAGCGTTACTGAACAAAAAGGGGTGTACATGGAAATGAAATGAGTCGGTGCTTCTTGTTGGTGTTGCAGATCTCTTCAAGGAAGTGGCAGGCCCCACAGAAATGTGCGACCAGAGGCAGCTGGGCCTGCTGCTTCATGACGCTATCCAGATCCCGCGGCAGCTTGGGGAAGTGGCAGCCTTTGGTGGCAGCAACATTGAACCCAGCGTGCGCAGCTGCTTCCAACAGGTAAGATAACAAAGACCTTCATGTGAAAAAAACCCTCTTTCTGAAGTCTTAAGATTCACTTTTACATGGTATAAAAAGTGAGGAATTTGAAAACATCCATTGAGTTTTTTGAAAAGAAATTAATATGTTCTGGCGACTAAATGTGGGAAGTTATTGTGAAAATGCAGCTGTAAAAGATGGTTTATGGTTTAGGAGAAGATCAAGCAAATTACTTTTTTAGCAAAAAGAATATATAAATCTTTGTGGTTTTGACAATATTGGCTGCTCTAAAAGCTGCTAAAAATTTTGTAGCAGCCAATTATCCTGCTTTGCATCGTTCAAAGCAACCTGGTACTGTGAGAACAACGTGCTTTCCCCTGCTGGAACAAGTCGTGATCTCAACAGAACAAAAGAACGACGTTGATAGTAATTTTTGATCTGGTGCATCAGGGAATTATTTAGCATTATTTTACTGACAAAAGAGCTCGCAGTTGCACAAAACTTCAAGCATAGTCATTTATATATTCTGAGTCTTTATGCAGCAGATCAGAACATGGAATAAAGCTGTCTTACAGCCTGCTGTTCAGCTGCACGCAACATGCAGGGGGTTAATGAGGCTGCAAGGAGTGTCTGTCTGTTTAAAGAAGATGAGAATTAAAAAGAGGATGTTGTAATGGAACACAACCTAACTCAGACTTCATCAAGGATGCCTGAGGCTCCGACTGTTTGCTAGTGATAACTATACTGCTTGAGTGTATTATTTCTGTGAAAGTGGCTGCTTTGAGCATTGTAAGAAATTATATACACCATACTGAATTTTTAATCCATATATTAATCTACTGACTTTAGTATTTCTGATTTTATTGACTCAAACATTAAATGTTACAGTGAACTTTCAGAGCATTTTTCTTTTGCCATTCTGTCATAGATGTTTCTACATTTTCATCCTGTGCTTTGAAAAATTCAGTTTTGCTAGCTTTTCTCAGAACTGTTAGATTCATTTCTGGAGTCTGAGCTGACTGGAATTGGAAGAATGTATGTCCAGATCATGAATAATTTGGTAGATACTTACGGAAGTTGGTTTGACCAATTAACCGTGTAAAAATTCCTCTGAGGATTTAACATTGCTTCTTCAGATGGTAAGGGAAGGTGCTTGGCATAGCTACCACTGGTCTTGAGTGGTTCAAGTCATACTGAAATAAATTATTCATTTGTTAGTGGCAGACTTTTTCTGCCACAGAGGAATGGTCTTCATGTCCCTCAAGGATCTGCCCCATCTCCTATGCTGTTCAAATATGGGTGAGGGGTACTGTCAAGGTAGTGTTGAAATACTTCATGTGATGGTATGATTATACTGATGATGAGGTTGCATCCCTTGTCTCAGGTGAATAGCTCAAGTTCAGTCCCTGGTCATTAAGAGAGCTTAGAGGAAGTGGGCAGCTGCAGGACAGAGTTATCTCAGTCTAGTGAAAACAAGTATTTTTCTGGTGGGGAAAGCACGTTATTCTTTTTCATGCTGCTCCTTTTTACTGGCAAAACTTGACTTGGACTGTGAATAGGTTAAGAAGCCTAGTGTTGCTTCTTGTCATGTGTTACTATTTAAGAATAACTTTCATTTTAAATTGAGTTCCCTTACTTCCAGTGAGCTCAGAAAGATGACCTCTGGCCTTACTTCTGACAAAGTTGATTAATATAGTACCTTTAAAGCTAGGCCCCTCTGGTGCTTGCAGCTTAAAAAAAAAAAAAGAATGTGGAAGTGTGTTTGCTTCTTAAAACAATCATGCTAATACTTCAGCTCTGCTGTATTCTTGCAGTGATCACCTATAAGTGACAGATTTTTCTCTCTCATTATTTATTTACCTGTTTATTTATGTCTTTGTTTAACGTGCTAACTTGAAAGAACACCATGGGCTCAGAATACAATACAAAAAATTGCATGAGTCTCATGGCAATTAGTAGGCACATGCAAGGACTACTGACTTTTAGCGGTCTTGCATCGATCTTAATTCAAAAGACAACCAGGTCTTTAGTGTGTCTGAACTGCAGAATGTTTCCCTTTCATGCTCCCTTCTTTCTCAAGTCCTTTTAGTTCAAAGTTGGCTTTACTATGGAACACATTACTCCTTTGCTATGTACTCCATATTTGTTACCATCTGTCTCCACTATCACAGCTGTTTAGTCTGTGTGGCTAAACTTTTCTGTTCTTACTGACTAGCTTGTTTTCTTTATTTGTATTTTAATTGAGGTTGTTTCTTGTGCCCTGTAAGTAGCTTTACATTAACCTGGCACGGAAAGGATTGACACAGATATTTTTTTGTTGTTGTTGAATTCTAAGATCTGCCTCTCTGTGTGTGTTGGTGTTTTGTTGTTGTTTTGTTGTTTGGTTTTTTTTTAATTTGGATGTTGTTTTTTCTCTCCATAGAACCACAATAAGCCAGAAATAACTGTAAAGGAGTTTATAGATTGGATGCGCTTAGAACCACAGTCTATGGTATGGCTACCAGTTCTACACCGTGTGGCAGCTGCAGAAACAGCAAAACATCAGGCCAAGTGCAACATCTGTAAAGAGTGTCCAATTGTTGGCTTTAGGTAAGAGAAGGGGAATTGTGTGCTAGGTTTCTCTGAAAATATCCACACTTGTAAATCTTCCAACAAGTACAATTCTTCCTGTTTGTTTTCCCGCTGTTTTCCTGCTTTAAGATGGGATCTGCCACCCATGGTGTGGCCACAGTGTGGCCTGTGCCAGTGCATTTCTGTCTCCTACAGTACCGCTGTTAGACATCCAATGGTCCTGTCGCTGACAGGTGTGCAGGGCAGGCTATCATCGGGTGTTTTGGCATTGGTGGATCCAATAGGTAGCAAGTGAAGTATAAAGGCACCCCATGTGTTCTGTAAGCACAAGACCAAAAGGAGCTGATCAGTAAGAAAAAATGTGGGTGGGCTGTCTGCTCTCCTGCATAAGGCTTGGGAAACTAACTCATTTACTATGAATTATCATCATGGGTCATGAGATAGTTGGTACCCTTAGTGTGAGTACTGTTACAACCAACATGCATTTATGAATTGATTGCTCCAGCATATAAAATGATGGTAAAAAAAAAAACAATAGGGACTAGAGCTAAACATAACTTTTTCCTCTGCTGTGGTCATGAGGCCGAGTGTATTATTTAGGAACGATATAAAGCAGTCTTTCTAGTAACTGATTCTAAGACTTTTCTTCAGATATCCAGTCAAATGAGTAATTTTTGTTCCCTATGCTTTCTGTTTCTCCTTCTTTGTTGTTTTAAAGAATGATAATATGAATCCAGAGGTCAGATTCATCTCACCTAGCTTTAGGCATGCTGGCTTTAATCAGTCTTATAAGATTGAGCTAGCAACCCTCTTCTTTTACTATAAATATAGATATGTGAATGCTTCCAAAAGTAATTCATCTGATCAAACTTTGTTGCCTGTCTTAAGAGGAGATTAAATTTCTCTAAACATCCTATTTTTATTAATTAATGCTTGAGGGACCCTAGGGTGACAAAGCTTCAGCTCAGATATCTTTCAGATGCCTGAGTTGGGGCTGATGAATCTTGTCTGAACTGAAATATTTTGAGTGGAGAAGGAGGGCATAGAGAGAGAAAAAAAGAAAGGAAGACAAAAGAATGGCTCATTCTCTAACTTCATTGTAGAAATCATTCAGATCTGTAACAACAAAGGCATCTAGCATTTTAGCAGATTTAATACACAGGCTCTGAGTAAAGATTATGAACAGTTGCATCAGCATCCTTAAAAGTGAACCTTTACATTTATAGACACATATTGTCTTGGAAAACAAAGCATAAAACTGATCAGAGGGAAAATGTGGGTTGGTACTGAAAACTGCTGTCAGGAAGCAATTTAAATTAAACTTCAGCTACTCAGTAGCTATTCAGTTTGGTTGAGTTGGCTCATTTTAGTTTCATACAAATGATATAACCTCTTCTGGTCAGAACAACCATACTATAAAAAACAGTGGGTGGAATCTGGAATGGAATTGTTGCTTTAGTCAGCTTTAGCTTTAAAAAAAAAATATCATGCTCCTGGTACCTACATTTAATACAAGA
The DNA here is from genome assembly GCF_963921805.1 of Phalacrocorax carbo. NCBI lineage: Eukaryota > Metazoa > Chordata > Aves > Suliformes > Phalacrocoracidae > Phalacrocorax > Phalacrocorax carbo. The sequence continues at coordinate 55,459,715 of NC_087515.1, forward strand.
GATACTGTATAAATTTAGTAGCTTGTTTATAACTGTACATGCTCTTAAAAAAAAAAAAGTAAATAAATCAATGTAATTTTAAAACTTAATTTTATGTTATTTTTACAATTCATGAATTCTCAGTTTTATTTTCTGAAACATGTTTAGAATTTCTGAGCATCAGAATAATGTAAAAACATTTAAGCTAACTGCTGAATGTAGAAACACAGAAAAGTAAACTAGTCTGGTTTAGAAATTTTTTTTCTGAGATGCCATCTGAATACGAGAGAGATGAAAAGAAAACTAAAACAACATAGTTTTAAATCAGTTTGAACTTGAATTATAAACCTTTCACATTCCATCTCTGAAGCTGGTGCCTGTAAGATTTTCTGCTTCCAAGCAACTTGGGCAATAGACGATTGTCATTGGCTCTCTATATGGCTATACGAGGCAGGAATTTCTTTTTAAAAACTCAGAGGTGACCTGTATAGTGTAGGAAGGTTGTGTGAAGTAGACTAAGAGGGCTGTGGGTTTCCTGTGTCCTGTGCCGCTGCAGCAGCGGCACCGGTGCCCCCGGGTCTGCTACTGTGCCGAGTGTTGGCCCTGCTGTGTCCCGGTTGTGCACCCCCGTGCGCTTCAAGGTGGTTTCTAAGCTAATCCCGACAAACTCACTGTGTCTTTGTGTTGCTGCTGCTGAAAAGCAGGTGACACTATTTCAGAGAATGATCTGCTTTGTGAGGTTTAATAACAAGTAAATATTAGAACTAAACCTAGGAAGCTCTAATCTCTTTGTTTAATGTCCCCATAGGTACCGGAGCTTAAAACATTTCAACTATGATGTCTGTCAGAGCTGTTTCTTTTCCGGCCGTACAGCAAAGGGGCATAAATTGCATTACCCAATGGTGGAGTATTGTATACCTGTGAGTACCAATTTACTGACTGTTCGTATGGGATTGGTTTTGCACTATATGAGGTCTAAATATCTTTCGTAGTCTTTTGTCACCTAGATATTTTGCCAGGATTTCTTTTCATATCTTTAGTGGGGCCTGTCTTTCTGCCTTTCTATCTGAAAGTCATCGGGGACTGTGCTAGTGCTGCTGAATTTATGTAGGCGGTGTTTGGGTTCTGTAGAAATTAGTAAAGTATCCACCTCTGAGAGAAGAACTTCATTTTTGTTTAGTAAAAACAAAGCTGGAATATAATTGCAGTACTTATGCGCGCACATACACACACTGTAAGGGTGAGAAAATGTCAGAGAAAAGGGACTCACTTTACTATTGCTATACAGTGATAAAGAATATTTAATATTCTAATAATGCACTTTAATATTTTTAAAGGTGCTTGATCTTTGCTTTCAGGTCCAACATTTTGCTTACGTCATGAAAATGTGGTTGCAATATGTTGTGCTTTATTCCCCTGAGTAATTACTCTTTATGGGGATATTTAAAAATTGGTGTGTAGCTGGAAGAAAAATGAACAGAATTGTCAGTTTCTAAGGAAAAAATGGTGTGAGAGGTTTGCCTGCATTAGCTAATAAAAATTAATTTTACAACACAGTATTTTCTTGATGAAATTTCAAAGGAATGTTCTAAGGAAGTTTCTAGGAGCCTTTAAGTGGAGGAGTGGGTAACTTCCTTCACACAAATACCCCTTTCCCTTTTTTTATTTGATAGTTGTTTATATTCTTAAGAATTTTAACTCTGTCACAAATAAATTCATGGGATATTTGGTATGTAAATTAAACAACAGTGATGAAACATCTGTATGCTCAGAAAAACAAATTCAGACCAGAATGTAACTGAAATAGAGCTGATTTCCAATAGTGTCACAAGATTCTGTGTATTCTTTTATTAGGAAAAAAATTCAGAGTTATTTGACTGTCCTTTGCTGTAGTAGTTGGGCTTATTAGTTGGTGAAGGGTTTAGAGGAGAAACTGTGTGAGGCTAAAGTCACTTCTTGGTTTGTTCAGCCTGGAGAAGAGGAGACTGAGGGGAGACCTCATCGAGGTCTGCAGTTTCCTCTCAAGGGTTGGAGGAGGGGCAGGCGCTGATCTCTTCTCTCTGGCAACCAACGATAGGACCCGAGGGAATGGCAGGGAGATATGCCTGTGGAGGTTTAGGTTGGATATTAGGGAAAGGTTCTTCACCCAGAGGGTGGTGGAGCACTGGAACAGGCTCCCCAGGGAGGCAGTCACGGCACCAAGCCTGACAGTATTCAAGAAGCACTTGGACAGTGCCTTCAGAGATATGGTGTGAATTTGGGGTTGTCCTGTGCAGGGACAGGAGTTGGACTCGATGATCCTTGCAGGTGTCTTCCAACTGAGTACATTCTATGATTCTATTATCTGTGTTTTCCTGCTCTTTTCTACCCAATGTGTCTTCTGTAACGTAATTCAAATTCTATTAAGTAGTATTTTCACTTTATTGTGATCAGAAGAAAGCATCAGTTATGTTGTCTTTCTTCATTAATTCTATAACTTAATGATAGGATTTGATTGATAAATTGGTATGCCAGGCTACATACTGAAGAATTTTTTTTTTAAGTTGATTGCAGCTTTGTTGTTTTTTCAGCAAGTTCTAATTTTTGTTATATTCTGTCACTGTGGTTTTTTTCTTTCTGCTTCCTCTTGTCCCTTCTCACCTACCTGAGACACTTACTGGCTGTTTAAAGGCTATGTTTTGAAATTACAACAAATATTTAGAAGGGAGAAAATGTTGCATGTACAAAATATGAATGTTATGTAACAACGGGTGTGTTGAATATAAAAGCCTATATATCTCTGCAATGCAGATTCTTTATCTGCTGTAGCTACAAGTTTGATATGTTTCTTGACATACAATCTAATATTTTCTTATTGGAACTGAAGAAGTATGAAAAGATGTCCTGTCTGTCCTGCTGCCTGGGCATAGAAATATCCTTGGCATAATTCATAGCATTGCCTGGCCTCTAACTTTATTTATACAACAGGATTTTTTTTTTTCATTATTTTGATGGTCAAATATGTTGGTTTTGATACAAAATGGTTAAAGTAGAACTTTTTTCAATTTGTTTAATGCTACAGTGGCCAACAAGTTGACCATGAGCCAGAAATGTGTCCCTGCCACTAAGCAGGCTAATGGTATTGTGGGCTGTGTTAGGAGGAAGGTCACAGAATCACAGAATGGTGGGGTTTAGAAGGGACCTCTAGAGATGATCTTATCCAACCCCCCTGCTTGAGTAGGCACACCCAGAGCAGGGGGCACAGGGGCGCATCCAGGCGGGTTTTGAATATCTCCAGGGAAGGAGACTCTACAACCTCCCTGGGCAGCCTGTGCCACTGCTCTGGCACCCTCACAGGAAAGAAGTTTTTCCTCATATTGAGGTGGAACTTCCCGTGTTCCAGCTTGTGCCCATTGGCCTTGTCCTGTCATGGGCGCTATTGAAAAGAGCTTAGTCCCATCCTCCTGACACCTGCCCTTTAGATATTTATGGGTATTGATGAAATCCCCCCTCAGCCTTCTACAGGCTGAACATCTCAGGTCTCTCAGCCTTTCCTCATAAGAGATGCTCCAGTCCGCTGATCATCTTGGTAGCTCTCCACTGGACTTGCTCATGCAGTTCCCTGTCCTTCTTAAACTGGAGGCCCAAAACTGGACACAGTACTCCAAATGGGGCCTCACTAGGGCAGAGTAGAGGGTGAGGATAATCTCCCTCGGTCTGCTGGCCACGCTCCTTTTAATGCAGCCCAGGATATTGTTGGCCTTCTTGGCCACAAGGGCATAGTGCTGGCTCATGGTCAACTTGTTGTCCACCAGCACTCCCAGGTCCCTCTCAACAGAGCCGCTTTCCAGTATTTCAGCCCCCAACCTGTACTAGCACATGGGGTTGTTCCTTCCCAGGTGCTGGACCTTGCACTTGCTTTTGTTGAATTTCATGAGGTTCCCCTCGGCCCAGCTCTCCAGCCTGTCCAGGTCTCGTTGGATGGCAGCACAGCCTTCTGGCATATCAGCCACTCCTCCCTCTTTCATATCATCAGCAAACTTGCTGAGGTTACACTCCATCCCATCATCCAGGTCATTGATGTATATGTTGAACAGGACTGGACGCAGCACAGACCCCTGGGGATCACCACTAGTTACAGGCTTCCAACCAGATTCTGCTCCATTGTTCACAATCCTCTGAGTTCAGTTCTCTGTCCACCTCACTGTCCATTCTTCCAACCCACACTTCCTTAGCTTGCCCGTGAGGATGCTATGGGAGACAGTGTCGAATGCCTTACTGAAGTCGAGATAGACAACATCCACTGCTCTCCCTTCATCAACCCAGCCAGTCACACCATCAAAGAAGGCTATCAGGTTGGTCAAGGTCACCAACAAGGAGGCTGTCCTTCCCCTTTACTCAGCACTGGTGAAGCCACACCTCGAGTACTGGGTTAAGTTCTGGGCTCTCAGTACAAGAGAGGCATAAACATAGAGTCCAGTGCAGGGCCACAAAGATGATTAAGGGGCTGCAGAGAAAAGGCTGAGCGAGCTGGGACTGTTTAGCCTGGAGAAGAGAAAGCTCAGGGGGGATCTTATCAGTATATATAAATACGTGAAGGGAGGGTGCAAAGAAGAGGGAGCGAGCCTCTTTTCATCGGTGCCCAGTGACAGGGCCAGAGGCAGTGGGCACGAGTTAAAACACAGGCAGTTCCCTGTGAACATCAGGAAATTATATTTTTTTTCTGTGAGGGTGACTGAGCACTGGCACAGATTGCCTAGAGAGGTTGTGGAGTCTCCATCCTTGAAGGTACTGGAAAGCTGCCTGGACATGGTCCTTGACAAGTGGTTCTGGATGGCCTTGCTTGAGCTGGGAGGTTGAACAAAACAACCTCTAGGGGTTCCTTCCTACCATAGCCAGTCTGTGATTCTATAGAGTTTTATTTTCCTTCCAAACATTAACAGTTATGCCAATAAAAGGATATACCCACAACTGATTGTTTACTTGCCTCCTTAGCCAGTGTAGCCAGAACAGTCTGAACATATTTGAGATGTATTTTTCTTAGATTTTTTTTTTTCCTCATAAAGTTGTCTCCAAACTCATCTTCAGTTTATATCACGGTCATAGAGCAGAAATGTTCTTTGTTAATATCTGTAGCCTATAGAAAATTCAGAAATGAAGGCATAAGGTGTGTCAGAATAGATACTGCTGCTGCTCCATGTAATAAGATACCCTTCCCATTGCATTAGTCAAATACCTGTTGGGAAATTGAAGGGGAATAAAACAGATTATATCTAGTATGGGGTATGGTACTTTCCCTAGAACAGGATGGTATATTTCTTCTGATGTCTTCTGGGTTTTGTCTGAAGCAGCAGATTTGATGTCAGAGAGGAATTTTCAGTTCTCGTTAAACATGTTCACATTATGTAACTGAGCCATGTCATTTACAAGTAAAGACTGTCATACAGAAAAATATATTCTGAAAATGGCTGGAATCTCCACTGCCACTGGAACTAGGAACAGCTTGTCTTATAATGAAGATTTCTGTTCCTGCTGCAAAAACAATATAGTTCTAAAGCAATATTAAGTGCAAAATAAGGTGACCCAAGGAAAAAGTCCCTTCTTTCCATGAAATACAGGAGGAATGAGGTGAATCCACTATGGGATAATAAGGGGAATAAGATTACATTCTTGATTAAACTCATCCGATTTCCTTCCTTTACCTCCTATACACTTGCCTTCCTTCACTTACTTTAAAGTAGAGCAGAATAAAAGAGCTGGCATATAATATAGGTGATGCATAAAATTAGAAGTCCAGTACTACCCCCCATTAATTTGGAAGATGAATATGGGGGGTGGCAGGTTTTCTAGGGTCTTTCTGTAAGTAGATTCTGCTAGCTCCATTTCTGTAAGAAAAGACCCATTATATGAATAGACTACTTCTATGCCTCTGACTTCCATAGTCAGTACCTACATGCAATCCATTTTAGCTAATCTCAACTGAATTAAGTCAGGAATAAAGAATTGATTTCACAACAAGAGTCCAGTATTGTTTATTATTACTATTTGTAATAATGCACTGTTTGGTGTGCTAATTTGTTGCTCATTTAGCACAATATAACAGTGAAGGATTGCAAAATTCTTTGCAGTAAGTTAGTAGAACGGTTTATATGTTTAAATGGGATAATGCCCCCAAAATAGCATAGAGCTGGTTCTATTAAATAAAAAAAAATGAAAAGAAGGTACCAAAGGCCAATGAATTATTCTTTAGAATCCATTCTGTTATGGTACAGTTAGCCTGAATAAGAAGAGTGCATCTACTCTACCTTTTCAACCGAATTGAAAGGCCGTTGTTGTTAAAATGTCACTTTTGTGGCCGGTGTTGCAGAATACAAATACATGTACTCATCAAACCACATTAATAAAGTCTAGCTTCCCTTTTTTACTGTTAATGTATATTAATACATTAATATCAAGAGTACTAGCAATAATTAGGAAAAAAAATGCATCCCTGATTAGTGAAGCTGGCATTTGGAGCTGGAGCTTAGCTGCAGATGGAGAGACCTTTTAATTGTCTTCAAGTAAGCAGTTCAGTCTAGGGTATGAAGAGATTTCTCAGAAGCTCACTTACTTCTACTTAAATTTAAAATAATTTGGAGAATGGCTTAAGTAATCTGTTTTTAAAATTAAATTTGCAAGGGGGCCAGTCTCCATTTTAATGAGTTTCACAATACTTGCATCAGGTGAGAATTGCTTCTTAATTTCAGAATAGGGCTATTTACACTGGATAATTATGTGTAGTTATTGCATCCTAATCTGTACTGACATTTAGCGTTCATCCTGGCTTGCATTTTAGTGTTCTTGATGCTGGAAATACAAAAATTCATGATAATGGCTTCCGTTGTCTTTTTTCTTTCATTCAGGATTTAGAGATGGATGGTGTAAGGAAGTAAAAGCATTACTGTCTCTAAGTAGTAGAAATGCAAAGTTGTTATAGGTTTTTTTTCACCTTTAAATAGTCTTTTTCAGAAAAGATGGAGAAATAGGATTCTTAATGTAGAATTTGAGAGACGTGTCAAAATCTGTAAGGTTTTCCTAGCATCTAATCAGGAATATTCTTACATTAAATACCTACATGATTTACTTTTAGCTTTTTTGGAATGGAAAGTCTCTCAGTAGTGGTACTTGTGTTATATTAATATGGCTTTCTGTACCAACGGGTCCTTTGAATTTCAGATGGAAATAGTTACTGCATCAGTTTTCTTTCTCCAAACTGTTTCCACTTCACAACTCCTATATTCCACAGTAAAACCTTAAAAGCAGCTTTTCTGAGGTAACGTACAAATATCAAATCAGCAGTTCTGAAAATTTTCTCATTGCAAGTAGTCTTACTTCCTGACCTCAGTGAAAGTATAATCAATTTTTGTAGTTCTGTGCCACTACACTCACCTGGCACAGCTCCTTATTTTGGGAACTTTTTTTTTTGTAGCCTTTCTATACAAAATGATGGCAGCAAAGATTAACCCCTTCATCTGCCAGATAACCAGAATTCTATTTCCCTGAAAGAGCTCAGAACATGACAGGCGAGAAGTCAGAAATTTTTGGTTGAGTGATAGTTTACCCTAGACTGGAATTATTTTCCAGGCACAATAAAGCTTATCTGCAATAGTGCCTGTTAAGACTTCTCTAGGTAAGTCATCTGAAAATGTAATTGCTACTGCCATCCAGAGAAGACAGATACATTCCTGAACATTAAGCAGCCTCAGTGTTTTATAAGCAACAAACTGACATAAGTCAGTGGTTTCATCTTGACATGCTTATCAATGCACCCAGCATGATGCTTCACTGTTATCAAAATGGGATTGTTCTGTGGGGAAGATGAAAGAAAGCAGCAAGAATGGTTAAACCTGACTATTTTGCATGCAGAACATTGCTTCCAGCTGTGGAGCTCAGAGATTATTCTTTGCCTTGAGGAATAGGTATCTGGTCAGGGCAGTCTTTTATACCTAGCATCTGGGCAATATGCTTTCCTCTAGGTCTCACTCTTAGAGTTGCTCAGATAGCTGGCTTATGTGATCAGCTACACTTTTGCAATTTAATTCATTAAATTCTGTGAAATTCTGAGGTAAGTTAGGTATTCTTGAAATTAGAACTTGATTTCATTGGAGTAAACTAAAATATGCACACAATTTATAATCAGTCTCTTGGTGAGAAACTGCTATGAAATGCCTCTGTTCAGAATTGGTCCTAGAAGGGTAATCCTCACGATGTTACACAGCGGAGACATCGCCAATGTGGCAGTGGCAGCCATAAATGCAGTTGTTATATATTTAATAACCTAATTTTTGTGGTACCTTATCTCATGCATCTATCAAGGAATAAGGAATGCTTTTTAAAAGTGTGGGTGTTTTGTTGAATGGGAATGAATGTATGCACTTAAACAAGTGCTTAATTTATTGGTGAGTTGCATTCTTAAGTGTCAATTTTTATAAAAATAGAGGAATGAAGTATCTGTCTCTACCCCATATCCTCCACTGGGGACTTTCCCAGCCTCCCGGTGTCACCTAGCTGACAGCTGCGTTAAGATGCAGCTATCACCATACCTGCACATATTGTAGCTGTTACCATAAATAGGTCTAAGAATTTGTTTTGTTTTCCATTAAGAGCAGTCAGGCTCACGGTAGGGATTCTACCAAGTGTTACAGATAACTAAAATGTCAAGAAATAAAAATATGGAAATGTAAAAACATTTGTTTGGGTTTTGGGGTGGTTTTTCGTTTGTTTGTTTTTAAACCCCAAACCTTAAAATTAGCTAAAGCATTTGATGAGCATCAAATGGTATCAAATTCAGGTATGTCTACTGGGGCTTCTATTAAGAATAAACTAAAGTCCTTTTAAATGACATAGATGTTCTTTTGTACTGTAAATTTTGGATCACTGAGCATGTCTTATTACACAAAATGTATTTTTTTGGAACTTGATTATTGTGTGTATTGAATGTCTGTGTACATTTCTCTCCAGATTCCTTATAATGCACAGAATCTGGCTGGGGATAGTGGCAGTGTTCATTAGTCAGGTTCACATCTCTTCTGGGAATCAGTTTCTGTGTGTATGTCTTTGGTTTTGTGTTCGACATAAGAAATGTAATTAAGAGAATGATGAGTTAGGTGCAACTATTCCTTTCAACATAGGCAGGTGCAGTGAAAGGAATGGAAAATTGTTTGGGTTTTATTATCACTTTATTTTTTCTTTGAAAAAAGAGAATAGTGAGAAATGTAAATAAATATATGTATGTGTTGTAAGTATTATGTATTCACGTTTTAATATTTGTGTTTGTTTATTATAATTTTTATATCTTATTTTAGTCCTCTCCAATTGCTTTATTACATTCTTGGTATTACTTTTTCCCAACAAAGGCTTGTTCTGTTTCTAATATATATACCAACTGCTTTTTTAACCTAGATATGAAAACCATGTCTCAGCTTATTCTGTTTTTATCACTGCTTTCAATGTAAATCCCAGTTTTTTTAAATTTGCGTTGGTTTACAAAGAATTTTATCTGGTTTTAGTTTGTGATTTATGACTCCATTTGTTTTTGGCTGGTATATTGAAGAGTGCTAATGCCAGTTTTTCAGTTGTTATAGATTTTCTCCTTGAGACCTTCTGCTACAGAAGTTTTTTTAGTTATTTATGTCTGCCAGCCATGGATCTTAGTCATTCCTTCCTGAACTTTGTCGTCTTCTAAGAACGGAGGTTTTAAGTGGAGTTTGAAAACATCATCTTTTGGCTGAAATTTTCAGTGAATGAAAGGATTTTTTTCTTTGCTTTTGAAGTAGTTCTATAACTACGGTGGCATATATGCTATTGACTTGTGTGAAAATAGTCAACATGTCACGATGTAATGAAGTGTACAAGCTACCTGTTGGCTTTAATTTAATAGATAGATTCTATACAACGGTGCCTGGCTATTCTTTTATAAAAGTATAGTAAACCTCTTTTGGCATGATTTTGGATTGGGTTGTGTAGTATGGTTATATGCAAAAAACATAGGAGAAATACTTCTAAGAGTTGCGTCTTAGTTACATGTAAATTAAAATAGTTCTTCCAAATCTGCTCAGATGCCACTGTATTTATTGTCCTCAGTCAGTACAGAGTCATATTAGACTTTCCAAGGTCAGGCTGTCATACCAAATAAAGAATACACCAGAGAAAAAGTTTGGCAGCTCATTAGACATTTATTTCTGCAATGGGTAGGTACTAAAACTTTCATCCTTGGCCTTGGGACAGAGTTCCATCTGCTGGAGTTACTGGTGTGTGAGAACAAGCAGCCCTTTGGGCTGCCTCATGTTCTGTGTTTGAATGATGCAGCGATTGGAGTAGATGCTTTCCGAGAATCATTTTGAGCCCTCCCTGAATTTACCTGTATTAAAATTCAGGGGTTCGAACACCTCTTAATGCCAAATTTACTCAGTTTGTTGTTACTTGTTAAAGCCAGATGTGAGAAACTCCTACCAACATCAGTTTGATTACCTACAATTTTTATTGCTCTTCTGATCTGGATTACAGAGTTTGTAACTGTATGTATTATGCATACATTAAAATACATAGGTGAATAGGGAAGTATTTTTATGTTTTGACAATAGAGAATAAAATCAGAGTGTAGTTTGTCAGACCTGCTCCTAGGCCTCTTTGTAGTACAACATGGAAAAAATGTGCAAAACTGAAAAGTCTTTCACTCTGTTCTCCCTATGGATACCCATCCGCTTCACCATCCTTTTACGTTAACAGGCTTCTCCCAAAGCAGAGGGTACAGAAATACAGCCTGTAGTTTGTTACAAGTTTGGGCTGGAAATCTGTAGAAGCCATTGCAAATCTTCAGCTAATGTAGGAAGTCAATGGCCACTTTTTCTTTACTGCAGTTGCAAGAAGAAATGCTTAATAGTAACTGCTACATGTCATGGGGACCGTTCTGTTTAAGTACTCAGTACAGCCTGTAAGCACTTATACTTTAAAGGCATACCGTGCGCTACTGTTTTTTCCTGCCGGTATCTTTATTGCTGTTTTCACCTTGTATTTTATGCCTGCATGTTTTGCTTGTATCCCTACTTTTGTAGCAGAAGTTAACTGAATAGTATTACCAAAGCAGTACTGCCATTATTGCTGTGATTATTTCCAGTTAAATAGATCTTTAAAAGCAGATGCATCAATTTTAATTCCGTTCTAAAGAACACAGCTAATTTTATGTGGGGGTGAGAGACGGGGCTAAGCACTTGTCAGTTTTGAAGGGGCTGCATCAGTGGGGACTGGTAAAAAGGCTGCTGGTGGGGTAAGGAGTTGTAAATTTAGACTTGCAGAATCCTGTGGCTAATTTCTGTATAGTCTTACCCTCCAGTAATGAAGAGGGGACTGAATTAGTCTGTGAGTTTCACTTCAGGCAGTGATTGTTCTTATCAGGCCTGTCTCTGACTGTGCCTTTGAACAGTGCCTGTACAATGGCTGCACTTCACCTGGGGGGATACAGATACTCTGGAATGATACAGATAGTGGCAGAAACCTTGTAGGAAGAGAGCTGGTAAATTAAGAAAATGCTTGTAAAAAACTTGGCCATTGCAACAGAGAATGGTTTAGCATGTACTGCTCCCATCTGGTGGTAAAGTTTTCCAGTTTAGGTATAGAATGGGAGGCAGTGAGTATTTTGTGGCACTTCATGAACACGGAGAGCTGTGTTAGCTTTGTTTTTTTTTAAAACAAAGCCATTACTGTTAGCTGTATTTTTTCAGCAGAGCCATTACAGGTTTGTTCTGTGGGGCAAGTCACAAGCTCCATGTGTATGAGTCAAGATTACTTTCAGTGGCTAAGAGTGTCCCCTTATATCTGGCAAACTGATTTGCCTTTTTCTTTCCTGATAAATTAAATTTTTGTGTTTTGTAAGACTGGTTATAAATGCTTAGCTTAAGACTTGAACCTGTTTCGGTTTTTCTCTAATTTATAAAGTAATTGGTAAATCCAATGCATTTATTGCTGGGAATTTGAAACCTCGCTGTCTTTTCCAATAGAAGAGATTTTGTAGATGCATTACTGTTATTACTGTACTACAATTCAGGATGCTAAAAAGGCATTTTTAGCATCATTAACATTTTGAAGTTCTTCCATGTATCCTTTATCAGGACAGTAGCAGCACTGTTATCTCAATGCTATTTAGCAATGCTCAATTTAATTTCTTTTCCCTTTTTAAGACAACATCTGGGGAAGATGTACGGGACTTCACGAAGGTGCTCAAGAATAAATTCCGATCAAAGAAGTATTTTGCAAAGCATCCCCGACTTGGCTACCTACCTGTGCAAACAGTATTGGAGGGTGACAACCTGGAGACGTAAGCTTGATTACAGAGTAATTGCTCCTGGGGTCACTGGCCTATTTGATTAAAACAAAGAAGTGGAACCCGAGAAATAATCAGCAGCAGTTGTAGAGCCTTGTGCTGTATTATTTTCTATGTAGTGTTTCACGTTATTTGCAGGTCTTGCCTGTTTTTGAAAAAGTAAGGTATTTTATACTTCGATTTTTGTAAGCATTTTATCATAAAGCCATGGACTTTAGCAGGTAACGTTGGAGGGGGCTGAATGGCTGTTTTACAGAGAACAGTTTTATAGCTCGGGGAGACTGGGCTTTTGGAACTGCACTGCTTATTTGATTATCTCAAAGTTGCTGGAGTTAGAAATCTCTGAGCTAATTAGGTTCCTACAGGTTTCAGAAACACAGGTGGCCTAATAAAAGAGAGAACTCTCAGTGTCTCCACAGTATTACATATGGTGCTGGCAGAAATGCTCCACTTTGTTTACTTACTTGGTAGTTGTAAGCAAAGGAAACTCTTAAAAGAGCAAAATTAAGATGTGTTGACAGGGCGCTAGGAGTAGTTTCATGGATTGACTCTCCTTGACATCCTGGAGTCTGCGGTACTGCTATATCATCTGAACACAGCACTGCTTATCTAGCAAGAGCAAATTCAGTGAATTTGCTGAAAAATCAGTGAAAAATTTGAAAAATCAGTGAAGCTGCAACATATATGCTCTGCCTGCACGCAACAGCCTTGTGCCATTGTCCGTGCTCTGTTTTCATGACCGGAGGACTGTGCATTTTACAATAAACAAAGCCTGCTCATTAGTGGGTTTAAAAACGGGAGGAAGTTATCTGAAAATTGGCATTATTGATGGCTTGGCTTCTAAGGAAGCAACACACATTCAAATGTTAAATTGTTACTCACTGGGGCAGTCATCAGCTGGTCCGTATTTAAAAACAAAACAAAATGACACCAACACAGGAAGGCAAAACTGCTTTGCTGTGATGAAAGTTTGACAATGGTGCCAGAAATTGGAATGTCAAAACTGTAATCACAGGTCAGGATAAAACTCGCTTGGTCCAGTCATGTGGGAAATATACACATAAATTGCCAGCATCATGCTGAGGAAACCGTTGGTATTGGTTCTCTCCCCTGCAGGTGGCAAAACTCAGCAACATGTTCCCTTAAATTAAAAAATGAAAAAAAAAAAAAAAATCCTAAGCACTCAGGTGTCAGAATGTAATATGATATGTATTTACCTCTGATTATTTCTATACAGTAGGAAAATAAACATTGAGAACTCTGACTTACGGTGGGTATTTTTGGTGGTGGTGGTTTTTTTCCCCTCAGTTTTTTTGTAAATATATTTTCTTATTAGTTTAAAGAGAAAGCTCCAGTACTTGAGCAGAATTTAAATGAACTGATTATGGTTTACGTACTGCGATTCAACCAATAACACTGATTTGGTATTTTTTAAAAATTTATTTTTATTTAACAGAATTAAGTATGAAAGTCAGTCTCCTGTCTCTCCATGATACATGGCAGTATATGTTGCTGTCGCTTCTACATCAGTTGCTGCTGATTCGAATAATCTGGGCGGGTTGTTGGTTAAAATATTTTGTTTCTCCAGCTTTCTCTTGCTCAAATTGCACTAAAGTTTTTGTTTCATAGTTTCTTTCTTTCTTTCTCTCCTTTCTTCTTTTTTTTTTTGTCTTCCTTACAGTCCTATCACTCTCATCAGTATGTGGCCAGAGCAATATGAGTGAGTATGCAGAACCCCTTTGTCTGGAAAGCTTAGTACACTGGTTGTTCTCTTTTAGCTCAGTTGCTGCTAATCCGATGTGCATGAGCTACAGGGCATGGCTGACCCAAAGCAATAACCCCCTCAGCAATATTGTGAATGTATTTATTTGTCATGAGTCTAACTTACTTTAAAAATAATGTTGACTATATCATGAATTGCTTTAGCACCACTTTTTTTTCTTTTTGTTAAACTAGTCCTTCCCAGTCTCCACAGCTGTTTCATGATGACACACACTCCAGGATAGAGCAGTATGCTACTAGGTAAGAGATGCACAGTTTCTCATTGGTACACTGCATTTCGTGATTGATTCCTGCAGATTTTAATATACTCTACTGGCTGGGCATTATTTAGTAAAAAGATGTAATTCTCTGTGTTTTTAAATCATCAGCTTCTGAATACGGTCATATTAAATGTAAATTAGATGCATTAAATCTGCTGTCTGTGACACAGAATGGAAACTTGGAGAATTACTGTGCATTATTTCTAAAATGTGCTGGTTTCCTTTTCTTTCTTCATTTTTAACTTTTGGAAATAAACCGAACTTACTGGACGTATAAATTTTTTCTGTAGGATTTTAGACCCACGTTTTCCTTTTCTTCTACGATAGGTTGACACTACCCATTACCATTGACTTTTAAGAAAACATATAATAACTAAAAATGCTTTATGTTCTGGCTTTTAGGGGATCACCCTAGTCCTTTCATTATAAAATGTTGATTCTGCCAAGTCCATCTCAATGCTTCTGTGTTTTATTGAACAGTCTTCTGTCAATTAAGAGCTGGTGATAGTTAAGCACTAACCAGAGGTACCCTCTCAAAAACAAGTAAAAACACCTAACTTCTAGGCAACAAAGAAATTGGTACATATTACCATGGGAACTGACTTGGGTTTGCTTTCAGTGTTTTTATTGTTGTTTATTAGGTGTGGAGAGCAGATACAATGTTAACTTTTTCAGCTTTTTGAATAAAAATTCAGAGCTTATGATTAACTGAATTCTAACTTATGGGCACCATAAGAAAGCTTCAAAACAGTTGGTTAAATACCTGGGACACACAACAGATTATCTTTGTAGCAGGGGAAAAACGGGGCAGAAACTAACCCTAAAGGGCTGCCTACTGTCAGCCTCCATGTTTTCTTTCTTTTTTTTTTTTCTTCTTCCATCCCCAAATAATGAATAGTTTCGTCCTTTGTAAGTGGTATATAGCACATTGTCAAAGGCAAAGTTGTAGTGCTTTTCCATTATTTGGAACATATAATTCATTTAAATCACCCAACATTTCTTTGAATCTATAACTTAGATGTGAGAATTTTCTGTCTCCCTATGTACTTTTTTCAGCCTGTGGTGCCAGAATGCTGTGGCTTTCTGTGCCTAGATGAAGCACAAACTCTGGACCCACATTAAATATCAAGGGAGATCCCGGGTGTAATACCTGTTTTCCCTCTCCTCCGCCTCAGCTCTTAGCAGCTCTGCTCATGATTAGACTTGCTGAAGGTGGAAGAAGGTGGACCATGTATCTCTCTAAGGCTACAAAACTAAAATCTATACCTGCTCTGTGCAGCAGTTGGTTAACAAAACCACAAACTTAAAAAATACTAATTACTATATGCTAACTTTCTAAAGCTATTCAAGTGTTTTTCCCCTCTAGTAATAAAATCTAAGAAATGAAGACATAACTCCATCTGTATCTTTCATACGATTTTTATTGTGTGCTTTCTAGTTGCATCTGTTATGTTCATATTTTGCATATAAACTAGTTATATAAACTCTATAAACCTTCTTTGTCACTGATTGAAAAACACTCAATTCCCAGTTTTCTGTTAACAAAGCCCCCTACCTGCAATCAAGTTGTGTCTCCCTGTTCTGTTGCGCTGTGTCACCTCTGAGTTGCTTCTAATTCCCTTTCACAGCTTTCAGTTTGTATCCTGCCTTGAAGGCAACTCTGAATCCCTTCCCTTGTCTCCCTCTGCTCCGTGACCAGGGCTGTCTCCTGGCCTCACATGCTCTGCCAAGCAAATCCTGACTAAATGATGGAGTTTGAAAACAGGATGATCATGGTAGAATCTGCATTTGTGAGACAGGATATCTATTACTTGCTCGTTAAGAGATTCAGGGCAGGCTCTCCTCTCTGAAAAATACAGGGTTTGTACTACTTCCCTGTGTGACAAAGAGTCTGTAAAGATTGATTTTGAAAATGGTGTTTCATCAAAGACTTAGGGATGCTGAGCTAAGCAGCATTACAAAGGTGACTTGTATGCATCTAACTCACTCTTGTTACTCACATCAACTAGACCTCTCTGAGATGGCCCAGAGCAGAGATGGTCTGAATGTCTCTACTTACTTAGGAGTTTGTCCTTCCCTTCAGGAGAGGTGTTGGAACACGATGTCCCACCTGAGCCATGATGGGATGAGGTGATCAAGACAACTTCATCCTGTGTTTGCTTTTGTTTATCCTTCTTCAACCTGGAGGAATATTAACAAATGTGTGGATGGGCAAGCTTGCTCCATGCTAAAAGACACCAGAGATCCCATTTCTTTATGGGCCTTGCACAGTGCTTTTAAAAAGAAGCTTGAAGATGCCTGCAATAATGCATAACACACTTGCAAAAGCATACGTAAAATTAAGATACCTTTATAGTAAAGGAAATAGCTGTGTTTCTTGCAGTCCAGTGTATCTGCACGGCATTGAGCATTCCTAGATTTTTATGTATGTCTT
This sequence comes from Phalacrocorax carbo, assembly GCF_963921805.1. Taxonomy (NCBI): domain Eukaryota; kingdom Metazoa; phylum Chordata; class Aves; order Suliformes; family Phalacrocoracidae; genus Phalacrocorax; species Phalacrocorax carbo. The sequence continues at coordinate 55,476,507 of NC_087515.1, forward strand.
ACGTAAACAAGGTATATCTTTCCTAGAAAACTGAATAGGCAGAAAATTCCTGCTGCAATTTTAGTGGCATGGCCTTATATGTACAATGTAATAATCCAGTCCTTTTAGATTAATTCCTTCAAAATGAGAACCATAGGCCACGAATCCCTGTAATTACACTGTTTTTTTCCGATGTTGTCCAAGACTTGTCTGTCCACAGTGTGATGTTATTTGCCAAGCATAATTTCAGATGTTGCATGTGCTATATTTAAAAAATATTCATCCTCTTTTGTTAGTCCAGCTTTACAAAATTGAAAAAGAAAACCATCTGCAAAAACATCTCTTTAACTAATTTTACCATGAGAGTTGTGGTGGTGCTGAAGATAATTATACTAGAGATAGAAAATATACTTGTTCTTTGTTGCTTGGCAAGTAGAATTAGTTAATCATAGCACAAGTTTCTCATAAAAGTCTTCTGGATTATAGGTTTCTGTCACAAAATCTAGGAGTTGATTCCAATTTACGTATACCAAGGTTGCCATATCTGAGCTGTTTCTAAGTAGAATTGATCTTCACAGTGCTTATGTTTAAATTGTGCAGCATGTTCTGTGAAAGTCATGATCCTTCCCTGCCTTTCAGGCTCGCACAGATGGAAAGGACCAATGGCTCCTTCCTCACAGACAGTAGCTCCACCACAGGAAGTGTGTAAGTAACTCATACTCATTAAGGCTGCCAGGAACTTTGCTTATAGCTGCATGGTATAATCTTCATAAGTTGTAACACAGGACTTAGTCCCAGGGGAACTAGCTAGTAAGTATGACACTAAGGATGCCTGTATAAATGTCATTATTCCAAGCACCAGTTGTAGTAATTGGTGATGTTCTGATGATGTCAGGGAACGCTAAATTAGTCACCCATTCTGCTTCAAAAGGGACGATATTTCATATGACTGGAAAAAAGTCACAGTTCTATAGGTTCTAGTTTGTATTCCTTTTCTGCTTTTATCAGATTAGAAAAGAAATCTTTCTATGTCAAAGTGGACAATGGAGTGGGTCGATAGTTTGTGAGAAATCCCAGGAAAATATTCCCATTGAAAAAATTTTTTAAAATCTATATTGAAGGTTGCTGCTACTTTCTTAGATTTCAGTTTGGCAGCTGCTGATCTGTTTGTACTTGGGGATATAAACATAGTCCAACATTAATTTTACCAACACCATTTTCTTTTTTGAATTGTGTCACTTTTATGGTAAAAGCCTTCATTAAAATGCATTGATGAACCTGGAAAGCATAGAACCCCTTAAATTACTGATGAATTAAATATTATTTTTCTCAATGTAGAAATATATGAATGTTTTAACCTCAGTGTATCATCAGTTCTGTTCATTAAATCAGCGTAGTAGGATTCCCCCCTTTTAAGTTATTAATGGATGTCATCAGCTTTTTAAAGAGGAAACAGAAGTTGTTCTTGTTCAGCTTTAGTTAGGAAATGCTGTTGTTCTCAATACTTTCATTTACTGTTTTAAAATCTAATCATGAAATTATTCTACCCATGAATATACTATTTGAGATTTTAAAAATTTTCCTTCAGAGAAGCGCTTGTGATCATCTTTAAATGTTTCCTCCTTCCTGCTTAATTAACTCTATTTACATAACTAATAAAACTTTTTTCGTATGTAATTCTTCTCATGTGTTTCTGTCGTTGTTAGGCTCACCAATGACAGAAATGCAGCCAAACTATTCCCTCTTCATTTCCCTTCCAAAAAAAAAAAAAAAGGCAGCAAACATACTGCTACTTGGCAGGGAAAGCTGAAAACTTGAAAGCAGCTAAATACTCATACACTTGATCAAATTGTTTATTTCGCAATTAATGAGTCTACTCATATACAAAGACCAAACAGCCATCCATCCCAATGGTAAAAGGGGTGTATTCGCTTAATTTTTACTGGAAAATTAGCTGTTGATTTTAATGCAGTTTCCCCATTCACCTATAAAAGTGAACTTCATCTTAAGAAAAAGAATTAACATGGTAACTTATGTACCAATATGTGAGAGGGACTTCTGAATTTGGCTCTCAGTCCTGTTGTCAAAAGGGGACTGTTACACAAACCAAATATGCAGATATTTAGAGGCCAGGGAGGACAAGGAAGTAACATCTGTACCAAATGGCACCTTCTGTTTTATTTGCAAGTAATAATGCATGCTTTCGTTAAGGTACATACCAAAGAACTCACAGAATTCCATACAGCTGTGGTTTAAAGCTTGGAGTTAAACTATTGCAGGGATCTACACAGCTATGAAGTTTGGATCATAAGTCACCTACAGATGGAACATTAGTAGTTTAGGATTATAGTTATTCTTATTGTTTTAATGCAGTTTGACATAGAAATGAGCATGGTGTAATCTCTCTTTATAGACTGAATTTGAAGGAGCAATCTGAAACTTGGATGCACATTTTTTCAGCTCAGATGCCCATGCTGGAAACCTACCTGAGCAAAATATCATTTTCCTATGGTATTCTTCCAAACAGTCAGGAGATGATCAGTGGTTTGGAAATCAAATTCTCTGGTTCTCACAATTGGAGTTCTGTTCCATAATCTTATTTTTATCAGTTCTCAAGAGTTCTTCAGTTTACTGTGAACCTAGAAAAGAGGCATAGTTGCACTTAACATTGGAAAATTACTGCTTCGGTCTTGTCAGGTTAACAAGTTTGACAACAATAATTTTAACACTCTTCATGCTCCAAAGAGTATGAGTAAGAAGTTGTCTACATTTGAATGACAAGAAAAGAACTTCTACCTTCAGTTAAACATCGTGAATTTTTTTGCAGGAATGTTCTGCAATACGCCATTTGGTTAAAAAACATTCAAAGAAACTTCTTGGTTTTTAACTAACCTGTTCTCTTGAGTGTCATTATGACTACTTCTGTCTCCCTAACTAAGCCTTTCTAGCAGTCCCCTCCCCTAAGGGTATGCGAATTCCATTAAAGAAACACATTTCCCTCAATTGGAAAAATATTTATAGATAGCAAAAAAAAAAGTCATAGTTTCTACTATAATATGTCCAGCTTCTTAACAAACATTCTAATGATCTCATACATGGGTTTTCTGATAGAAATGCATTGAACAAAAATGTTCTTCCTTGATGTCATCTTCTCCATACATTAGGGAGTTCTAAATGTTTAGGCTAGACTGTCGTGATGAATTTTCTTTGGCTTTAATTCATGCAAAAACATCTATGTCTCAAAAGCAGACTGGCCTCTTCACAATTGAAGGTGAGCATAAAGAAGAATTGAAGACTTTGCAACAAAGAATGATAAATAGTTTTCCTAACAGAAAGCTGTGCCTCACAATTTGACAAATCATGGTGTAGTAGAATGAAAAGGCAAAAAACTTTGCTAGGAAATAGGACAAGAACGTAACCCTCTTATTCCTGTGTATGTGCAAACTATCCTATCTAGCCCATACTGAAGTTAAGTGCACTGGACATCGTATGAATAATTTCTGTATAAATAAGAGATCTTTTCTCATTAATGTGATTACCACCAGTCATCATCACGTCTGCAGCACTGTTGATGCCACTTTACACTCAACTGAAATTTTATTTGTTAGGGAGCTGTGCATTCGGGTGCAGGAGTAGGAACAAGCAGTGAAGAGCAGTGGTACTTTCAGCTGGCATTGCCACTCAGTGTGTCATAAGTCAAACCGGAGCCCCAGTATCTAGTACCTGAATACTTTGACATGATGTAAGTGGTTAAAAAGCAACTTGTCACAATGAGCAACTAGTTCCGCATGATGATAAAATTTGGACAAGTAAGGTAAAGACAAAGCATTTTAGAGTACCTTCTTGAACCTTATTCTAGTATTTCTTATAGCACTAGTAGGTCAAGATACACTTTATTTGGACTAGAATGCATGGTGCACATGGACAGCCACAGGAAAAATTAAAATGATCAGTGAAGGGGGATCACAAATACCCACAGCTTAATATCTGAAATCTAATTTAACAATCAGTTTCCTTAATCAGATAAAATAATACACTGATGAAAAGCGTTGTCAGGAAATCTGAATTTTTCTTTCCACAGTGTAGTCTTGATGCAAGGGAAGTTATATGCAACATTGACTCTTGTTTCCTCCATGCATAATGCATGCTTTGGAATAGACCTCTTGAAAATACATATCAACAAAAACAACAGGATATCTCAAAGGCCATTTCCCTTGGTTTCCTTGTTGGGGTGTTCTTTTCCTTTGAGATATACTTCTTTCAAGTCTGACCTCCTGGGATGTCATTTTTACTGCTTTCTACTATGGTGAAATGCTGAAAAGCAACTGCAGTCTCTGCTGTTGAAGGACTTCGTGTACTTCCAGCTTTTTCTCGAAGCATGCAGGGTCTCCAGGAGAATAACCACCAAGAGGGACGACAAATTTATTTTGATGTTGTGCTTTTATATTGATTACTGATTGCCATCTCCACCGATTCTGCAAAAGAGAGTCCCGGTTCCTCAAAATGAAAGTGTTTGTGTGCCATAGAGCATGTGTCACTCCCTTATGTTGTAGGTCATTGTGAAGCCCTGCCCTGGGACTCCTGTGCTACTAATGAATCTGTCTTAATTAGTCATGAGGTTTGCTGGTGCAGGTTTAAGGTTCGGGGTTTTTGAACCAGTAATTTTGCAAGACAGACCAGAGGTGGAACACATGGTAAAAATAGACTTTTCCTTCGGAAGACTTCTTTTATCAGGCACTTCCTCCAGCCTGCTGTCAGTTGCAAGGTGTGATCCCCAAAAAAAGATCAGTCAGTATTGACAGTCTGTCCTTTGCAGACTCTGAGACTCTGAACCAGTGAGAGAGGAGAGAAATGAGATTTTCTCTGGACTGAATAATTGGGAGTCCAAACTATTAAATTATCTAGAATCCTTCCTGAACAATTTGTATTTAGCTGTGTTGATCTCACCTACTCGACCACAATACAGACAAAAGTATCTAAGCATTAACTGGGTAAACTCTTTCTTTGCTTTATTAGTTTCATTAAAAAATGAAGTTACACCTAATGTATAATCTTGACAGAATTTCAGATTTAATGAATTCAAATAAATATAATAAATCCAGCTTTACAGAGCCCTATTAAAAAAAAAATCCATTTCAGATGACCTACATAGTTGTTTATACGTTAATTCATCATCTTAAAATGTAGACAGCAGCTTTTTGATGCCTAATTAAAACAACCAGACTAAACTACTTGTCAGGAAAAGTTCACGTGATCAACATCAAGACCCTTGCACAAAAGAAGGCTGTATGTGTAGCTACACTGTATCATTTAAATTAATATGTAAACAGTGTTTTGAAACCTGAATGATAAAGCTGCATTCTCTCTCTAGTCTGCTTCAACACACTGTTTCTGTGCTCGCTGAAGATGTGACACTGAATTGACAGCACTTCCCGGCTTAGTGCAGCTGTTCCAGTCACGTTTTGCAGGGCTGTAGGATCCCTGCTGCAGACAGCAGAGTTTGAAGCCCCAAAAGGGATTACTTCACTCTGGCAAAAATTTAATTATAAGGGGTTGGGTTTTTTTTACCAAGATGGTTAAAGGGTACAATGGAGAAGTACTATGAGTTTTCATTACCGCTTCAGGACCTGGTCCAAACTTCGTTAACTGCACTAGTACTTGCTTAAGTTTTGACTAATGCAAAATAACAAAGGAAGTGATGACGTGTTTCCCTGAGATCACTCAAGCAGTGGAGAAGAGAAAGCAGTTAGAGGCTTTTTTCTGTAGGTAATGGGAAAAAAAGGAACACTGATCTGTTTCTTTTTCAGCTAACACTGTCAGATATCCCCTGTATTTTTGAGGGACTTAAATACACATGCAACCTCAATTGTATTTTAATTATATAGCTATATTGAATGAAAAATTCATTACATTTATTCATTTGCATGGGAAGATCAGTATTGTTGTTTCTTCTCGTGAGCATTGTACTGACTACAGCTGAGACAGGTAAGAAATGAGGGAATGTGTATTACTTCCTTTAAACTTCCAACTCATTGTTAAAAGTGGAAGAACTCGCTAATTAGGTTCCTGTTTCAATTTTACATGTAAACTTCCTGCAAACCAGTAGTAAATCACAAACATTAGGATGAAGGAAAGTGATATGTAACCAGAGCTCTGTGGGAAGATGTCTTCGTACCTGACTGGTTTTAACCCTTATGTCATAAATGAACTTATGTGGAATAGAATGTCATGAACTTCTGAAGTGGGTAGAACTGTCACCGGCTATAATTTTCTTTTGCTTTGGTTTGGGTTTTTTACGTATAGTGTTACTTGATGCACATTTGTTTGATTATAATAGTCTAGATTTTCAAATCTCGTTAACAAGTCAGAAAGTGGAAGTCCACATGATAGCTTTGGGTAGATAGTGAATAGCTATCCTTGAGAAGAAATAGTTCATTCTACCACAGGATTAGTCTTCAGTAAAAAGGTGGTCTTAAGCAGTACTACAAAGAACCACATCACTTTGCTGCATGATAGAAGTGGTTTTCTGAGAGAGAGACACCATGAATCAGTTTTTATTAAATCTGTGTTTATTTTGGCTTGCTTCTAATACTGGTGATGCTTTTAAATGGGTATTGATGTACTGAGCTACCAAAAAAATCTTGGTTCAGCAGGATAAAATAGGGTCTTCCATTACACAAACAGTATGTTTGCAACTCTCATTTGTTCCTGTCACAGGCATCTACTCCCTTTACCCCAAGAACTTGAATTTATTTCTGAGAAAAATCCCAATCCATGTGCATGGCCTGTAAAACACCTGATGTGTTTTACTTGTGCATGCACTTATTTATAGATCAGTTGTCACCACAGAAATAACTTTTGTTTCTTCCAGGCTATACATTTCTAAATAACTGGTTTTACTATTCATTCAAATGAGACTGTACATTTGGATCTTTTGTGATGAAAGATGTTAAATTGACAGGCAATTTTTAAAAGCCTCTTGAAAAGCTCCATTATGCTTTTACTTGGAAAAGAAATACTTTGCATATAATTAACTTCCTAATTTTTTTGTACGTGCTTTCAAAGGCTCTCCTTGAGAATACTTTTCATTATGTCAGACTGCAATCAGTTAATAGCAGAATTCGTAGCTGCTTCTTTCCAACAATTGTAGGGAAAAGGTCAGCACAATAAATATTTTTAGTATGAAGAAGTCTCTTTTCTAAATGATATCTGAATATGTATATATATACACACACACACACTGCTTGTGTTTTTCTCTCTGTTGTTGACCATGCTTTAACTGTAGATGATCTTTAGTATAAAGTTTGTAGGGACAGTACTTCACAGTATTGTAAGGTATACAGTCTCTGTTTTGTAGTGAAGCAAAGAAGAGAATTTAAGCAAGGTTTTCTTCAGCATTCATACTGCTGCAGCAATTTCTCTCTTAAAAACCATGACTAGTGTATGTTTTTCTGCTGCTGATTTATCCTTTTTGAGTTAAGCAAGCAAGCGAACTATTTTGAGGACATGGTATCCTTCACTTTCTATCCATCTGACTTTTCTTATGGAGAAAAGCCAGCAACTGGGGAAGAAACACGCACCTATATAAAAGCAAACTCATTTGGACATTATAGCATAATTGAAACTGTCAGGACGTCTGTGTCTCCTTACCAGAAGGTAATTTCTGTGTGAGTCGGGAGGAGGACAGTGTTATAGGTTATTTCTGTTCCTCAATCTGTAAGGAGATGTGCTACCCTTGAACAGTTTCAAGGTACCACATGTGTATATCAAAACAAGGGAAAAAAACTGGAAATATAATGCTAATTCAAAACCGATAGCATTATTTTTGCAGCCTTGTCAGTCCCTTTGTGCTGTGCAGAGTGTTAGCTATATACTTGGTAATTCATTACTCTATGACTTCTTGAAGAATTCTATGGGGATTTTTTGTCTCTAATTTTATTATGTAAATTGAGAACACCAAAATTATTTTCTAAAGAATATTAAAAATGTCACCTATTTATGGGGAAAAAAAAAGGAACTATCAGATAGCTTGTTTGGTTTTATTTATTTTTAAGGCTTTCCAAATCAGTCATTTTTGGTTTATATTGTCTCAGATTCTTGCTTTCACTATTTCTATTCAAATAACCAACAGCATTTGTTCCTTATGCATACGTTAAAGTAAGCTGGTCTTCTACACTACTACAGATCAGTCTTTTTCCTGTGCATTGTATGTTTACATGCGTTTTGTAGTGTATTGTTTAGAAACAACTCATAAAAATTTTAATACAATTTGCTGGCACACAGATCTGAGACTTATATGCTAGATTCCTGCTCTCTTAGTCCTTTTTCATAAACAAACAAAAACCCTCAGCTTGACAAAGATGTTTGCTCACATAATAAATGTTTTACTGCTCTGTCTTTATCTGTGTCATTTTATTGCCCTAGAGAGGATGAGCATGCCCTTATCCAGCAGTATTGTCAGACGCTGGGCGGAGAGTCGCCTGTGAGTCAGCCACAGAGTCCTGCTGAGATACTGAAGTCTGTGGAAAAGGAAGAGCGAGGAGAGTTGGAGCGCATCATTGCTGACCTCGAGGAAGAGCAAAGGTCTCATAATCATCCTACCTGGTGTCTGAATTGTCACCTCATTTTTGTTTGAGCCATCCATTAACCATGTACAGCTGTTGGAGAATGAGAAGAGATGGATGATTTGGGGGGCGGGACAGACAGACACAAAAACAAAACAAAACAAAACCCCACACAAAAAAGAAAAAACATATCGAGGCATATGTCATGCACAGTTTGATGCTGTTAGGTAGAAGAGGGTGGGTCTGTGATAAAATACCTTCATTTCACCTCTACTTTATTGTTTGTTTTATAGGCTTTTTCCCCACAAACGCAGTCAAGACATTGTCTTTGTATGAGCTACCTGTGCTCTCTAGTTGGAGGTGGTGATCACATAATTTGATCTAAGGATGTTTTTTACTTTAATTTGCTTGTCATCATTCTCCTCCTCTTTTCAATATACCAGGAGTCTGCAGATAGAATATGAGCAACTAAAGGAGCAACATCTTCGGAGAGGAATAAACCCTCTTGCATCACCTCCTGACTCCATTGTGTCACCTCAGCATGCTTCTGAAGATGCCGAGCTCATTGCTGAAGCTAAACTCCTGAGGCAACACAAAGGTCGCCTGGAAGCAAGGATGCAAATACTGGAGGATCACAATAAACAATTGGAGTCGCAGCTTCACCGGCTACGGCAGCTACTTGAGCAGGTAAGTATACGCTGATGTCTTTCCCCCGTGTTGTTTCTGCATGATGGATTTCTTGGTGGAACAAAGGCACTGGAACTTTACTGCAAATATTTTCACCACACTAGCTTGGTCTGTTGCACTTAGTTATTTCTAGGATTAAGAGATATTCTTTCCTACCATCTAGTATAAACCGTGGTGAAAGTCAAATGAGCACAAGATGACTACAAGTGCTGGAGTGATCGTAGTAACTTCTGACGTATTGAGAATAACACAAAAGTATGCAAAAAATTTTCATTAATTAAAAAGCGGGGGAAGAAAATATATACCCTATTCCAAATAGTAGTGCCAGTCGCAGCCTGTATTTGACTTCAGTTTTCCAATTTTTCCTTAAATAATTTGTTTCTTTATTGTCATGGTGAGTTACTGAAATATTTCTTAGCATGCCAAAGACCCATAGCCAAAGATATGTCTAAAATGCAAAGGAGCAATTCATGCCATTAAAAATCCAGTTCCTCTTGAGTAGCAGATTTAGACAGATAAGCTACAGCAAAATGGCCTGCTCACAATTAATGCTGAAGGCAAGAGCCTTTTAGCAAATATCAGTGGCTAGAGATTGCAGGGTTTCTTTGGGGGAAGAAATGACTGCTTTTTAAGTCAGCGTACGCACATCTAGATTATAAAAGTAACAGCAGCAACATCTGCAAGGTGTTGTTAAAAATGTTAGTTTGCACTATATCATGTGTGGAAGCTTGAATGATGAAGAGAAGTTTGTACAAATGTTTCCTCCTAAGTAATTGTTATGTTTGGGTCAGAGTCCAGTAAGGCAAATGATTCGTGCCTTCCATGATTCAGGCTCTACATAGTAGAGGATTTAACTAAGCCAAGAAACATCACATAAACCAGGTATCAAAATGGCATAAATTCCTACTGTAGATGATAATCTTTATCACTGTGATGAGAGTATTGTTTGTTTGTTTGTTTGTTTCACTGGCTTTGTCATGTTTCTAGGCAGTTTTGGCTGAATAGCAATAAGATGCATCTGTTCCAATGGCTTCCCTACCCCTCTAGCAGGGTGTTTTTGTTGTTAATGTCATTCTAGTATCTTTAATCAGTATTTGAGTAGCTTAAATATTTAACAGGGAAGATAACAACTGATGCAACTGTTAACAGTCATTCACAAAATAAATATCTTGAGAACTGTGGGCAGCATTAGGTGTTTCAGAGAGGGGTGTAAAATCTCCAAAGAAACAGCTGTAGAACAGAAACACAGAAGTTCTTGAGGAAGGGCATTAGCTAGAAGCCAGCTGAGGATCTAAGTATATTTATTTGTTTCTTTTGCTTTTATTGGCTGGCCCAATTATTTGTAGTGGATATAAGGAATACCTTTTCTCATTAATGAGATGGATGATTTGAGTAGAAGATTCTCATAAGTCCCAATGTCAAAATATATAACAACTCTGTAATTTCTGTAATAATAGTTATCGTTTTACAGCAATTTCTTTGCTGTGACTGGCATTTCATGCCATCTGTGTTTGTCTTCTGTCAACAATGTCTCTCCATTTCTCTTCTCCACTCAGACTGCTGACTGTTGTTTAGCTTTATAACTTGCCACTGAATCGAAAATACAGGGACTTCTTTGTCTGAAAGATATGGAGTAAGTCTGTCTACATACAGATATCTGGGTAGAGAATTAATGAAACTTAGAAACTTCCCTGTAGTAACTGTTTAATCTAGATGAGAGCATTCTACGACATTCTTTGGGGAGCAGCTGTAGCGGAAATATGCTTGCCTCCTCCAGGTAACAATTCTGAGGTTACGATACTATTTTTATTTTAGCAAGCCCAAAGGATTGGTGGCTGTCACACGATGTTGCCATTTTTGTCTGCCTGATTGATTATAGTGCCAAAGAGGAAGGTGAAACAGAACTGACCTGTGACAACTTTGATATCAACATGTTAATCATATAGAGAAGAAAAAAAACCAAATCTATTTACACTTTTCTGTCTTCAGCCCTTTTAGATAATGCATGTGCAAAGTAGAAGTAAGACTTGTTATGAAGGTTATTTAAAGTCTGTTTGGATTTTTCTCTGCTTGTCTGAGCTAGTGAATAAGGGTTTCATATTGGATTTGATATTGAAGTTAACAGGAGCTAAAATCATCTGTCAATGGCTATATGATCAAACTCTCAAAGACAGTAAATAGGGACTGCAGCTCCCTCTCCAACTGAAAGCAGAGGAGTTTTATCAAAAGAGCAGAAGAGACTGTTTCTTTTGTGGCTGGGAGAGTAGGTCTGGAATAAGAAGAAAACGGGACAATAAGTCTGGAACAAGAAGAAACATCTGTAATGGATGTGGAAAGGGAACTGGCCTTTTTGATTCGGAGGTTGGGGGGAGTTTTCTGTTTTGTTTTGTTGGTTTTTTTTTTTTACCAAAAGCAACAGAAGTCAAGGGAAGAACAGGTATGTTTCATCTATCCATTAAGCCACAGAACACTTCAGGCTATTCTTTGGGAAAGACACCAGAAGGAGGGACAGTTAAATAAGGTGCTGTAGATCAAAACTGGTTAAAATAAACATCTCACTTGAAATGCTTTAAAAACTGCTGTAACACAGAAAAATCCCTCAATTTCAGAGTTTTCTGGAGAAGAACTTATCTGTCCCTTTGTATCTTTATTTGATTTTGCATAAAAAAGAAGCTTGAAAGCTCCCAGAAACTGGAGTTGAAACTTCCCTCTCATCCCTGTAGAGGTGTGCTCAATCCCTCTGCTTTTATTCAGGAAGAAGCAACAGGGATGTAGTAACATTTGGGGCTATTTTCTTATGGTTTCTGGCTTAAGGGCTGTCTTCTAGGTGGTTTTGAATAAGAAGGCATGAACTTTATGGTGCCTGAAGGAGGTCGATGATGGAAGTGATCAGATTTTGTAGATGTTACACAACTGGGTCAAGCAGAATATGATTTTCTACAGTTGTTTTTTTTTCCTCAGGTTCTGTCCCAGTAAAGCTGTCAAATCATGTAAATACATGCACCTATATCCTCAATGATTTTGCATTTTTCAGTATCTATTTATTATATTAAGGCATTTATGCCACTACCAGAACCCTTCCCTTTCTGCTCCAAACCCCACTTTTCATTTGCTTAACTGTATCATCCTGATTTTGGAAGAAGAGGGTTTTGGGTTGTTTTGCCTTTTCTTGTTCTTGCAGCCACTGGAACTGTGTAGTGTAACATTTACCAGTATAATTAAATGAAAATGAAGTACTCGGACACTGTCGTCTGATTAGAAGAGCATGTGGTTTTTAGGTTCTTGTTTTAGTTCGTGAGGTTTTTGGTGTGTGTATTTTTTTTTTTATTCCAACTGCAATATTTCATTCTGACTGCTGCAGCAATATATGTTACAGCAATGTAAAGTATTCCATGCATGCTTTTTTTGCTCTCAGTTTATCCACTGTTAGAGTCCTCATGCTGTGCAAGGTTTTTTTGTCATTTGCAATTGTACTCCTAAGTGGTACTAAATAACCTTCACTACTAACTCATCATTTCAGTTCGTAGGCATCGCCTTTCTATCCTAATTGATCTTGACTTTACAGTGCCTCACTATCCTTGATCTAGTCTCTGTGTTGCTGTACCACAGTTTTGTTCAAGTCCAGCACTGATCTTCCTTCCTCAGCCACCCCCAGTCACCTCTGCACCATTTGTTCACAGTTGCTGCTGGAAGAGGGACAGAGATCCAGTCCAGGTGCAAGTCTGTATTTTGGATGATTCAAATTCTTTCTGTCCATCTGTTTTGTGGGTGGGCAAGCAGCCACTCTGGTGCTGGAGTTAGCCTTGTTGTTCTGTACTGAAGTAACTCTTAACCTTTGGAGAGTTGGCTTCATCTCTTTACCATCTTGAACAGAGGTTCCTGGCTATACAGAATTATCCAGAGTTGGTTACCCCAGGCTTGGCCTCTTTAAAGCCACCACACTCATTTTACCTAGGCCCGGTAGCTGGGTTGAAGTGTAATGCAGGATAGCAAATTACTTAACTACTTGATAGGCATTCACTGTCCATAGGAGTTTCTTGATGGTAAAATCCTTGGCTGGCTTGAAAACATTTATATTTTTCTTTGTCTTCTATATGTAGAACAGTATTTCTTGATTTATTCTTTGTCAGAGCTGGAAGTTGGTATTGTCATGCTGAAAGAGATGAGATTTGGAGGAGAAAAAAGATGTTTGCTGAGTGCTCAAGGAGACATTTCCTTCTGTTTCTTACCACTGTGTATGGAAGAAAAAGTATCTTTCATTGTACAACAGTCTTCAGTTTTGCTGAAGATTTATTTTCTTTTTTACCTTGAAGTTGTCTCAAAAAATGAAATATTGCACTTAAGGCTCTGCAAAGGGGCAAACTTGTGTGCAAATTAACTGCCATTCTCTATATTACCTCTTTACATTAAGTCTCATAGATGTTCTAGGTACTTGTTCAGTGTCGGTTTCAAAAAGATCCTAAAGATTTTTTTTTTTTTAATTACTTCTGTATCTGCTTTTGACAGATTTACTTAAATAATCTGCTCTTTAAGCTGTCTGGAAGTAATCTGATGATTTGCAGTCGAAAAGATAAATGATAGGGGCAACCATTTTAGCTAAGATTCTATAACTCCCTCAGGTGTAAATTCTGTTTCACGTGCTTCTGTTTTTCGGAACAATGACTTCTGGAGCTCAAATACTGTGTTACTGCTCTCTTCCTCAAAGGATTTCTTACAAGAAGGAAGGAAAAGAGGAAAAAAATACCTGAACAAGATCGCTTCCGATATTTCTCAGTTATAGTGAAGAAGTCTTATGGTCTTTTCTTATTTCATGTCCATAAATGTATACTTATACACGATCTCCAGCACATACATGGTTGCAGCTAAATGTAATTTGGAACTTGTGTGTTTAATTCTTCAGGTAAATTTAAGAGTCCAGAAAGACTTGCCTACAACACAGTTCCTCCTAATAATTTTCTGGAGATTACATAGTACATAGTTTTCCTATAAATTTGGTGTCCTCTACACTATTGAGAATTAGCGTCAGCAGGAGCAATGCCTAGCTACCACTTTGTAGATTTAACAAAGTTCTCTTGAATCTTCTGTCTTCACTCAGCTTGATTGTGAAGGAGTCTAACAGCTGTTTCTAAGCATGATCAGTCATCCTAGTAAAGCTTCTTAGGGGACCTTAGCTGAATGTCCTCTGTTATGTCTATATCTGTACATACATATACAACCCAAATGATACCATTGTGTAGTCTTTCTGCATAGCTGGACCGAGAGCCTTGGCAGACTGTTTGAGTTGTACACGACACTGTGTTTCTATTGTGTGTTCTTGCAACAGAACATTGTTTTTAAAAAGACCATCAACTCATAAGAATCACACTTAAGCCTAAATTTTCTTTTAACGTGTTGTCAGTTAGGGTTCCCCCCCCCAGAAGTTGTATAGACCTAAGCCAACTTTCAATAGTTTGGAGAACAAACGAGAAAGAGCACATAAAAAAGGAAAGGAGCAGGAAAAATGCATAGAAGCCAACACTTAAATTCTATAGATAAGATTTATCTAAATTTGGGTATTATTGTCTCTATTATAGCCTGAGTCAGACGCCCGGGTTAATGGCGCCTCCCCCTGTGCTTCACCCCAGCACTCTGCCCTCGGCTACCCACTTGAGCAAGAGACAAGCTCACAGTTTCATCAGACAGGTAAGTATTTTGATCAGATAATGTGCTGTGTGGGTCTACAGGTGACTGCTGAGTAGTTTTGTTGGCCTCTTCCTGAAAAGAATCATAAATAAAAAGGAACTGATATTTGTGATGCTACTGGAAACAAGACTTGCTGGAGCTATTGCTTCCCCACACTTGCAAAGAGCTGCAGTATCACAAAAATCCATGTAACTCTGAATTATGGATTTCTGTCCATAGACTCCTTGGCCTTATCCATTTTGAGCAAGTGAATTTAGTGGGCAAATCAATCCTCACCAAAAGGGGAACCAGATTTCATTGGACTGAAATAGCCAACAGCTGTTTGTCCTA
This sequence comes from Phalacrocorax carbo, assembly GCF_963921805.1. Taxonomy (NCBI): domain Eukaryota; kingdom Metazoa; phylum Chordata; class Aves; order Suliformes; family Phalacrocoracidae; genus Phalacrocorax; species Phalacrocorax carbo. Next base: position 55,491,749 of record NC_087515.1, read on the forward strand.
CAATACACACATGCACCCAAGTAATCTGTCAGATACAGGAACAAATGTCCAAAGCTTGTAATCGAAGCTTCCTGATGGCTGCTTTAAAAATTCATGGGTATCCTCTGCTTATCCTGATATTTTGATAACCCCACCCCTCAATGACTTTAGGAATTATTGAGTCTTCAAGTATATAGCCTCTGCATGTGAGGGGGATTTCTCTCTTGAAAGATTATTTTAAATTCTCCAATATCAGAACTCACTAATTCCACTGGGAATTAGCAGAAATAACCACAGACCATTGAATGCTCAAAAATAGGGGAAAAAAAGAAAAGATTTTTCTCTAATTATCTTAAATGCAATTTCCTCCCTGTTTTTGTTTTCAAGCCTTTGTGTCATAGATGACAAAATTATTTTATTTCTATGGAAAACAGGAAATACATACTCTTGCATACTGAAAAGTTTTCATTCAGCATTGACATGTGTTTTTACTTTAATTTATCTGGAAATACATGGAACTTATTGGAGTCTGATTTAATGCAATGGTAGATTTATGAGAGGTGCTGTCTAATAACACTGCTAGGAACAGAGCCATTGTATTCCCTAACCATTTCCTTGGCTAATTTTAAGCAGCATTTTTAAAAAAAAATGGCAAGGAGGATACTAGCGAAATTGTTGGTGCATACTGGATAAAGACCATCAAAAGATTAATGTTTTTTTTCAGAAAAAGAATGGTGTATTCGCTCTGAAAGTTACATGACAAATTATTTGAAAATGGAACAGAATTTTAATTGAGCAGCTACTGAGTATAATTTCCTCATCTTGTAAACCTTTTATTTTAACTGTAAATTCTTATATACTGCTCCTTCTTGGCAATTTCTTCTGGTTAAATCTTGGGTGCAATGGTTAAGCTTTAATAAAAGAGAAATGAGTTCTGCTGCAAATCAATAATATAACTTTCACCTCCTCTCCCAAGGCTGGCAATTATCAATGACAGTTCCTGCACAGTAAGTTACAAAGGCTTCAGGTAGTGGTTTCTCTTGAAATATAAAGGAGTATTTAACTAGAAGGTTGGATGAGAATGACTTTCATAATGTTGTCTTTTTTTTTCTCCTCTCGTTACTAAATTCATTGCTCTCTTTTTGTTGTCATACCTGCAGATGACTTGTTAGTTCCACCTCATGATACCAACACAGATCTAACAGATGTTATGGAGCAAATCAACAGCACATTTCCAGCTTGCTGCTGTAAGTGTAACAAAATATGACTTAGTATTGAATTTGAGGCAGTCTTTGAAAAAAAAAAAGTAATTCTTGTGGTGTTGACTAGGAAAAAAACCTTCTCTCAGATTTCTTGACAAGATAGGCAAGCTACATAATTCTGTTCTTTAAAGTTCCTCAACCAACACTATTTGTGAAGGTAAATAAACAAATATTCTCACATTTTAAGTGGAAGTGATTCACTATAAGAAAAGCCTGGAGCTCCATAAGGAATTTCCAGCTGTGCCAACATAAGGGAAAAGAGACGTAGAATCCCATTAGCTGCTGATACAAACCTATGTAGAACTTAAGTGAATGTAGATTCAGAAATTCTGAATGCTGTTTCTCTAATATAACTTGGAAAAAAAAAGGCCTTAGGCAACAGGAGGGGCCATAGCCCAACCCTGACTGCCTGAACTAGTTATTGAACTAGTCATTAATTGACCAGAGGAAATAACTGTTAACACAGCACATAACACCTTTACCTGCTTGAAAGCATTGAAAGTTGATATTTTTTTGTTCAATGTCTAATTAAAGAGAGATCAAAAGGAAAACCAATTGGTTTCCTGTGCATGGCTTATATCGGGCTTACTTCACATTTCCACTGATCCTGTTCCTTGCAGAGTGTCACTGCACTTACAAGAGTGAGCAGCTCTCTCTGGTTCCAGCAGTATTTCATACAGATTGTTGGTTTTGGCAGGGGAGGTGAAGTGGCAACTTTGTTATTCATGTATTTTGTTTTTTTAAAAATTCATGCATACATATGCATCTTCACTTTCAGCTCTTTTGCCTTAGAAAAACAGTAGTGAAAACCCTGATATATTCTTAAATTTTCAACAGTTCTTTCAAATGAAATCTAATAACGATGGTCAGTTTTAAAAGGTACAAGTGAGAGGGAGGGTGTTTATGCCCAGTCCTTTTGGAAGCATCGAGCTTGAACTCTATTCTATTTTGTAAATAAATTTCATTAAAGTACCCCTTTTGTCTTGCATGTACATTGCTTGGCTGTGAAGAACTGCATCAAAGATGCACTTTGCACATTTTGAGAAAGCAAATTAGGATCTAGCAAAAAGGGTTTTGTTGAGGCAGTCCTTTGATATTTTCAGTGAGTTGAATAATTCGGAGCCCATTGCTTTGTAAATTAAGGATTTGATTCTAAGGAGCATCTCTTCTTGAAGTCAACAGCTAGCGGAGCTACTCACCACAGCTCAAGGGTGTGTATGTATACAAATCAGTAGAGAAAATGCAAGTCAAGTATCAATTTTTGTTTTTGCAAATTCCTGTCTTGCATGTATAAGCAGTACAGCAGCTACTGGACATTTGGCCCAAATTAATTTACAGCAAATTTACAGAAATACTCCCTTGCATTCCTGTGTCAGGGCAAGCTTGATAATGATGTCTGCTCTCCACTACCAGGAAACACGGGGGGGGGGGGGGGGGGGGGGGGAAATCCAACATCAGTAAAACAATATTCCCAGATGAGGCAGAATGGGACAGCAAGTGAAAACCGTGGCCCCACATCTTCTCATATTCTGAAGCATTTCTGAGCATTTAGGATTAAAAGAAGTCACAGTTTCAAATTTCATGTGATTTTTCCCTTTGTCATTGACATGCTGCTGTAGAAATCAAACCACACCAGCACGCCCTATCTAGTAGGTACAAGCTATGTTTGCTCTTCTGTCATTCTATAATATCTCTTACTTAGGAGATTTACTAGGAGTATATTTTTTTAACCATGTAAGATTCACATACTGTTTTAGAAGCCTGGAATGAGGATTATTAGTCTGGTCTTCTCAACAGAGTGCATTAAAGTCAATGAGTTTTGCTGGGGGAGATCATGATAGACTGTCTAGTCCACTATCTTTTCCTGTGGCTATTTGAGATGGATCTGTTTTTCTGGATGGGCAGTTGTCCAGCCTGTTCTGTAAGACTTCCAGTCACACAGACTCCACGGACTCCCTAGGCAATCTGTTTTAAGAGCATCACTGTATTCCTGATCTTAAAAAATAATATTCTTACCCTTTTTAATTATACCCACGCTAAATTTTATTCAAACATCCCTTATGTTCAATGTATCATGTACATTTAAAACAAACAAAAGCTATTTTTCCACCACCTCATCACTACTGATCTCTCCTACCTTGGCCGCAGCTTTTGTTAAGGACAGTTCCGAGCCTCTGAGCCTTACATAGGTCATTTTTATCCCATCTTGACTGTAAAATAAAGCCAGTCGTCTTATTTGCTGTATTTGTTTTGATGGCTTTCAAGTTATAATTAATCTTGAAATCAGCAATTCCACTTAGACCAAATATCCCTTATGAATCAGTTATTCATATAGTAAGGCCAGCACTGCTCTTAATGAGGTTTGGGGGGTTTTTTTTGGTCCCCAGACCCTTTGATAATGGATATAATGCCTCTTTTTCTGCCTTGTTTATGAGGTTGGCCTTCAGAACTAGGCAGGTGTGCAACACTGGGCAGAGTTCTTGCCTTTGCATCCGAGTGAGTTCCAGGGCATTCTGAATAGATTATATTATCATTCAGCACTCAGAGATCTATATGGTTGCAAATGGTAAAAAAGGAACAATTAATATAATCTATATATTCGTGATGCTATAAACTTGTTACAAGAAAAGTAAATTTGTAAAGAAAGTTATGTATAGACCATTACAACACACTTCTAGTTAAATGTTGATTTTTTTTAAGATAGGAATCTTTCTGTTCTTATGTAGTACATATTTTCCTGAAACTGGCTTTGTTTTTAAACTACCAAGATGCAGAACCATGTACATTTCTAACTTTCTTTTGTTTTTCCTATTTGCAGCAAGTTTCACTGGCAGACCACAGGTATGAGACATGTTTACATGCTTGCATAGCCATTGGAAACAAAGTACAGAAAGTGTAAAAGTTCCATTAAAGCCAAGTGGCAGGGTTTTTTTTTTCCTGTGTTTTTTCCCTAGAGGTCTATTTGGAAGCTAGACCAGTGTAACAGGAAGGCTAAATTCTGGAATATGCCAGTTAATAGACAATTCCTGCTAGTTCACGCATTACCAGAGATACTATGGTGTGCAGTTCTGGGTTGCTGACCAGATGGAATCAACTCAAATCTATCAGGGCCAATTAGTTTTAAGCCAGCATCAGCTCTCTGCAAGACCAAAACTAGTTCTTGAAAAGACTTCCATATCTCCTTGTGTCCTGGTGTCCATCGGTTCAGTTCCAAGAGCTATGGGCACCAGGGCACGAAGGTCGAGAGCCACACAGCATCTTAGGCATTAGATTAATATACCTTCTCCCAGTAGGCAACCGCTTTACAAACCGAAAGCAGCAATCTGGCTACTGGAAAGTCTAACTGGTATCAATGGCCGGTTAAATTTCTGCTATAAGTAACAGAAATAGGAAGAACACTTGCTATAGGTTTAGAGTCCACAGGTGACAAATAAAGAATGGCATAATCTTGTGTCATTGTAGAGTTCTTTTCATTGTTAACTAAGTTTTAAAGACTTCCACAAATTGCTGTGTGAGACTTGAGAAGAATTAAGTGGTAGGGAAAGAGTCTGCTTCCCCAAATTGCTTCACCTTGTCCCTTAATCCACAGTTTGCAAGGTCAGACCTCCCCAAAATGAATATCTAAAAATTCAGAAGTATTGCTGTGCAAAGGCTTTCTTGGACCGCAGTAACTGGGATAGTAGGGTTGCTCTCCCAAACAGGAATTCCTAGAGACTAGGATGAATCATGCCACACACTCAGTTAACTCAGACTTTGTGTTTCAGTCTCTGGATAAGTTAAATTAGTGAATTAAACTAGCATTTTCCAGAAATCCTTCCTCTAAGCAGGCACAGAGAGAGCTTTTGGTGTTACCAGTGAATAATATTAACTTTCCTGAAAAAGCATTTGATTATGTTTTTAAATACAGGATGATTCCCAAATGGTCTCACTGCAAATCTACCCTTCCTTTTGGAATGTGCCATTAGAGGAGGCACATTTGTCTGTTCAGGAACAGAATCCTGAAGCAGGAGCCTGGAAATAAGCATCGTCTTTGAAGGGGCCGAGTCCAAATCCAGACTCTGTATACTCTCAATTTTTACCACTATAGGCTTCAGATAGGACAGTAGCTTGCCTAAAGTTTTTTTCTATGGGTGCAGAACATGGAGAGTCTACAAGTTATATTTACTGCTCTATAGACTAACATCCTCTGGGCCTTACTCCACAAGAATTTTAAAGACTGCAGTATAGTAAAATAAGGTTTCTCTTAACTACCTGACTCAGTGATTTGCCGAGTCTTGGGCTAATACGTCTAAATTTTTAAAGTACAGTGTTTTTTTAAGATGATACTGGAGTCCCTAACTGACTGAGTGCAGAGTATTTAGAGCTTTCTCTGTGCATGTTAATGTGGTACTGACATGGTTATTTCTCATCGTGACAGGCAATGTGAAGCGTTCATTTGGACATTGACCAGTGCTTCCTGATGTGCAGTACAGCCCTTTTCTACAAACCACCAGTCGCGAGTTCCACTTCATCAGAAGGCTGCATGGGACCCTGGAACATGCTGTTTGCTCTGACTGCGTGTTCTACTTGAAATAGTAAAACACTGAATACCCAAAGACGAGGATGTTGTTTTTATAGTATTGGGGTTTTTTTTTTTCTTCTTCTTCCCTTTCTATGCAACTGTAAATTAATGAGCAGTGGAGTATTTGTCACTGATTTGTATAAATATACAGCCGCGGGAAAAGGGGCGCAGGGGCTTTATATACGTTCTTTTTGATAATCGTAAAGAGAACTGCGTAAGGAGTTTGGAGCAAAATGTTACATTTATACATTCCTTTCAGCTCTTTTCTTTTACGTTGTAAAATACCCTTAGTTATATTCTCACACATTTAATATTCTGTACTGATTATTTATATGCTAACCATCCAACCACATGGATTTTAGAGTACCCTTGAATTGTTTTCAGGATTGGCATATGAAGTTCCCATAATCTGCATTATTGTTACTGGTTAACAAGAATTGCTGTTGGGTGAAAGCTACAGTATTTTAACTCCATTAAACAAGGTAAATTCTCATTTTGAGTCATAATCATCATCCTCGTGCACCAAGATAGTATTTTTAACATTCTTTTCGTTATTTCCAGCCAACACACTCCACTTGGAGGATTATTTTTTAAGTGTTACTTTATTTTGAATCAGGAGATAGCTAAAAAGAGGACTTAGATGATAGCTTAAGTTGTTTTTAGTAAGGTCTGCGTTAGTGTAATCGTTCCCAACTTTGTTGAGAGACAAAACTTCGCTGTTCCCTGCTGTGCCAAACTTGCTTCAAGTTTTGGAGTTTGCAGTCTGTGAAGTAAGGCTGGTTTCCGTGAGATCCCCTTCTGATGATCTAAACACACACCAGTGTTTTGTCTGCCTCTTGGAAACGAAGAGACAATTAGAAAGCCCTTTCCAATACTATTAGCAGTGGAACATTTTCTTCAAAACTGCAATGCACTTAAATATTACCTTTTGGCATTGTAATCTTGCAACTCATCTTTATCTTTGAAATCATTTATTTATGTACTTCAAGTAGGGTTAATTAGGGAAGGTTATGTCACTGATCAGCTGATCTCAAGTTTTAAAATTATCACAAGAGATTTTAATGCCTTCACAGAGTTTACAACGCTGCATGGACACTTGCTTTAAAATCGGGACATACTTTTAATTGGTAAAACTGCATGCAATATACTTCATGTATAGTGGAGAGAAACTAAACTGTGATATTAATTATTACTGAAGAAAAAAAAATATCTCAAAATGGTATTGGAAGAGTTGTAAATTCTCTACTGCAACCGAAAAAATGCTAGGGGACATTAAGACAGCAGGTCAGGAATTTCTACTGTTTTTATGAAGTCCTGCCAGCTAGATTGTCCTGCACCCACAGTATTCGCTCTTGGGTGCTGCTGCGCAAGGAGTGATTTGGGCACAGCGCTGACCACATTCTAGTGTTGGCTCCGGTGACAGTTCTTTCTGAACCCTTTGGCAAATTATTTAACCACTCTGCCTCTGGTTTCCCATCTGTAAAATGGGGATGATAGTACTTACCTCTCAGAGGTGTTGTAGGGCTTGCTTAGTTAGTGTCTGAAAAGCTCTATATAAATGCTAAATATTACTCCTGCGTGAGTGGAGCAAAATTGTCAAGGTGGGAAGAGAAGATGCTGGCTCCTATAAATGCTTCATCTGTTAAAAAAAATAATAGTGTAGTTATTTTGAGAAGAAAAAAACCCATATTTTGCAGAAGAGGAAAGCCATGACCACCTTTCTACCTCAGACCTATCTTCATGAGTAGTATTGGAAATAGCTTTATATTATGTTCTCTGCAAAGTACTTCGCTTTTATCAAGCTACATCATGCTCTAGGCAAAGAATCCTTAAAAATATCCCCCTACATAAGTAAAAGAGGTCTCAGTAGTGAATTTGGTGGCTTTTTTTTTGTTCTGATATGAGGTTATGTATAAAGTTGTTTTTCTGCCTGTGTTTGTATGCATCCTTTGTCCTCTGCTGCCAAGTAAATGCTACTTCAAACACTACATTGTAACATTCTTCCTCTGAGACAATAATAAATAAAAGGAATATATTGCAGTAACATGAGAAAAAAGTACGGAGTTCTTTCAAGTTTTGTGGTCTTCAGGGATGGCTAAATGCTGAAAACTTCATTCTGAAAGAGATCAGTTTTAACACAGGAGTGCTCTTGTAGTCCATTTCTATGTGCTAGCACTTTTGGAGTATGGTTTGCATTTATAAATGAGACGAAGCAGTGTTCTCCCCATGAATCTGTGCATATTTTCTCCAGTTTTCCATCTTTAGCTATTTAGTCTGGAATCCTTTTCAGTTTCACAACAGATTTTAAATTTGATGACTGAGAGCAGACTGCTTTTATTTAAAAAATGCTATATATACATATTATGAAACAGCAATAATGTATGAAGCCCTGTCAAATTTTAGAACTGTAAATTATTCTTCAGGTCTTGATGGCATTAAGTCAACATGCTCAGCTGAAACACAGCATTAGGTATTTGTTCAGGAAATACATACTTTCTAGCCCTACCATGTGCTGGTTTTAGGGGTTTGCATTAAGCTAATGCAAATGGTCCTAATGATTGTGTTAGAACTACTGCACTTAAAGGAGAAAAAAAAAAAAGTCCTCAACCCTATCAAGTCTGTTTCCTTATAGTAATAGTTGGCAGTTTTCATGTTTAATATTTATTAAAATATTTTTCTTCAAACCCTAGCACATGTAAAATATGTCAGAGTAATGGCATTTTCCCTCAGTTTGTAAAAGGATGATTAACAAATGAGTTGTAAGGAAAAATCAGCGGTCTTATCTGGCATTTCACTGATTCAGCAGTTAAGAAGGAATTTAATTATAGAAATAGCGATATATTGAGTCAAATTAAGGTCTGCATTTAGAACAATAAATGTGTCAAAGAGGAGGAGACTAGTAGATTAAAGAATCTATTAAACCACAAAAATCTTTCTTTTTTAAAAGTACACCTTTTAATTAAATGTTTGTAGAGTTAAAAGCAGCAGAGGTGGGGCCTGGATCAGTACCAGGGCCTGACACTGAGAACACTTGCTGACCTCTACAGCTTATGCCTCCTGTACCCTGATTGCTAAGGTAGCAGTGCCAGAGCTCTGTAATGCTGTCATGTGTGAGGAAAGTACTCTCAGCTTAAAATCATGCTTCAGTACTGTGCCATGAGCGCCCTGGCTCTTGCCAGGGGTGAACCGGGTGGCACCTGCTTCCTACCAGCTTATGTGGGGCTTTTCTCAAGGAGTTTGGGGAAGGTCAGTGGCAGGGCATGGCAACCTCTGGTCCTCAATGAACAATGCAAGGGTAAGCACTCCCCCACTTCTCGGCACGACCTTTTCCTTTGAGCACTAACCACCCTCTTCTGCTGTTACCTTGTCAAGCAAAATAAATCCAACGTGCTACTTCTCAGAAGAAGAATTAGGTTCCTGCACCAAAAAGCTCTCAGTCCAAAATACATGTCTATCCATCTCATTGGGACAGGCACCCTCCTGGCACAGCCCAGAGTAGACGGGGTGGTTGACAGCATGTTTAAATTTTTATTACAAAACACCCTTGAGCAGAACCATTGCTATTTAGCACAGTTCATTTTCTCAGAGAAGATACAGGATTGATGCATCTAATTAAATTCAATGCAGAAGTTCCTCTGCTACTGGAGCTTCATCTTCAGGGGAACTTCCACTATGAAACAGCTCTTCTTGGGCCGTGATGGTACTATTATTTCTTCTTCGAATCATAGCATTATTAAGGTTGGAAAATACTAAGATCAGCAAGTCCAACCATCAAACCAACACCACCATGTCTCCTAAACCATGTCCTGAAGCATCACATCTACATGTTTGTTTGAGCACCTCCAGGGATGGTGACTCCACCACCTCTCTGGGCAGCCTGTTCCAATGCCTGACCACTCTCTCAGTAAAGAAAGTTTTCCTAATATCCAATCTAAACCTCCCCTGATGCAGCTTGAGGCCATTTCCCCTTGTCCTATCACTAGTGACCTGGGAGACAAGACCAACACCCACCTCACTACAACCTCCTTTCAGGTAGTTGTAGAGAGCCACAAGGTCTCCCCTCAGCCTCCTTTTCTCCAGGCTAAACCACCCCAGTTACCTCAGCTGCTCCTCACAAGACTTCTGCTTTAGACCCTTCACCAGCTTCGTTGCCCTTCTCTGGACATGCTCCAGCACCTCAGTGTTGTTCTTGTTCTGAGGGGCCCAAAATTGAACACAGTAGTTGAGGTGCGGCCTCACCAGGACCGAGTACAGGTGCATGAGCACTTCCCTGCTCCTGCTGGCCACGCCGTTCCTGACACAAGCCAGGATGCTGTTGGCCTTCTTGGCCACCTGGGCACACCGCTGGCTCATGTTCAGCTGGCTGTTGACCAGCACCCCCAAGGTCCTTCTTCTGGAAAGCTGGGCAGCTCTCCAGCTACTCTTTCCCAAGCCTGTAGCGTTGCATGGGGTTGTTGTGACCAAAGTGCAAGACACAACACTTGGCCTTGTTAAGCCTCATACAATTGCCCTTGGCCCATCAATCCAGCCCGTCCAGGCCCCTCTGCAGAGCCTTCCTACCCTCAAGCAGATCAACACTGCTGCCCAATTTGGTGTAATCCGCAAATTTACTGAGGGTGCACTTTATCCGCTCATCCAGATCATTGCAAAATATATTAAACAAGACCGGCCCTAAAACTGAGCCCTGGAGAACACCGCTTGTGACCGGCCGCCAAATGGATTTAGCACCTTTCATCACAACTCTCTGGGCTTGGCCAGCCAGCCAGTGTTTTACCCAGGGAAGAGTACACCCGTCCAAGCCACCAGCTTCTCTAGGCGGATGCTGTGGGAGACAGTGTCAAAGGCTTTACTAAAGCCCAGGTAGATAACATCCACAGCCTTTCCCTCATCCACTAGGCAGGTCACCCCTGTCATAGAAGGAGGTCAGGTTGGTCAGGCAGGACCTGCCTTTCATGAACTGATGCTGGCTGGGTCTGATCCCTGGTTGTCCTGGACTTGCCTGGTGAGCTCCCTCAAGATGACCTGCTCCCTAGTCTTCCCTGGATCCTCCTTCCAGCCCTTCTTGTAGACGGGCATCACATCAGCAAGCCTCCAGTCATCTGGGACCTCCCTTGTTAACCAGGACTGCTGATAAGTGGTTTGCCAAGCTCCTCTGCCAGCTCCCTCAGTACTCTTGGGTGGATCCCATCCAGCCCCATAGACTTGTTATTGTCTAGGTGGCTCAGCAGGTCATGAGCTGCTTCCTCCTGGATTATGGGGGTTTATTCTGCTCTCTGTCCCTGTCTTCCAGCTCAGGGGGCTGAATGGGAATAACTGGTCCGGCTATTTATTAAAGACTGAGGCAAAGAAGCCTCAGCCTTTTCCTCATCCTTGGTGGCAATGTTTTGGACGAAGACAAGGCTCTTCCGATGTTCAAATCTCAATATATGTGATGATGATAGTTAAATTATGAGACACTAGCACCACTAGGTCAGAAGTATTGGCCCCAGACACAAACTGTCAATATGCCCATAATTCCTATCCCCTGAGTGTCAAGGGTTCTGTCCTCTCTTCTGTTACTTCTATGGCTGAAAAAGCAGGGGAGGAAGCTGAATTCAACCAAATTAAAAATGTATTACTGTAACAGACAAGCTTTGTTATGCAAAAGACCAAAATATTTTAAACACAGTACAAATTGTGCTTTGGCGAAGGTTTGCTCATTCTGTGTATTTTTTTTGTTCTCTACTTTTGGTACAGAGTTGCCCTAAGAAAAACCTTTCTGTAGGTAAACATTCGCACCACTGCAGGACTGAGTAAGGGATCCTGTCTGCTGTCACGCAGAAATGAAGATGTCATGCCATATGGCTGAGAAGTCTGTTCCCACAACAGCAACAAAAATCAGTCTTACAAATCCAGTCAAGGTGTAAATTAATAACAGCAGGGTGTGTGAAAAAAAATCACAACATATTTGAGCAGGAAGAGATCTGTTCCATCTTAGAAGGAAACACACCTCTCTGTAGTCATCAGCTATATGCTCTGTTCCTCACAAGTGTTGTGCCTGTGATCAGCAAAAGGTGAAATCTTTCTTGGCTCACGTGTCTTTGGGAGCCTGTCTTCTGTCTTTAGTGCCGCTTACTTACATTTTCATGATGTGCCAGCAAGAATTATGCTCTTTGTGACTTAAATCTATGCGTTAGAAAGAACGGCCGCACGCAGCCACCTTCGGAAGGGGAAGGTTGTGTTTTCAACAACTGCTTTCCTGAGCGCCTCTCTCAGAGATGCCAGTGGAGGAGCTGCCAGGAGTGTGCTGATTCAGCTCGTTTTTCCTGGCATCCCAGCACTGCCAACACAAAGGGATCTTTTAAATTGAACACTGTTCTATGGTAGTATGTGTATTCAAAATGATAAACCAGGAGAGCTGAACGGAACTCCTAGGTGCCAGTCAAAGACAAATGCTTACACAGGAAAAAAAAAAAAAAACAAACAACTCCAAACCAAGGCACTGTCTTTTCTCATTGTCATCTCTGAAGCACACTGTTTACATATGAACTATTCATGCTCTTGTTAGCCACTCTTGTTATACCACCAAAATAGCACTTCAAAAATGTCTAGTTTTCTGACCTCTAATAACTAATATTTATTTTGGAGATACTATAGTTCTCAAATACTTATTTCCTGACTATAAAAAGAGAGGCTAGGGTAACTAACTCAAAGCAAGAGGTCTGCAGCTTACAAATCTGGTTTCTGGGGATAGATCCCACCTTGGTATTAAAGAAAACAATGGAGAATATAAAGAATTTTTAGTGTGGTGTTTTTACAGCTAGAAAAAGTGACATTGTTATTAAAATACAAACAAGAAAATCAGAAAGCCACAAAACAGCATTGCAGCAACACTACTTCTGCACATGACGGAATTTCTTTTGCCCCTCCCCCTCCCCCCCCCCCCAACTGACACCTCTTTGACTATGATTTAAAGTCTCTGGAAAATGAGAAAAAAATATAGAGGAAGGGACAGAATCCCTTACCAACAATTTGAGAGTCTTTTAAGCTAGATTTAATGGAGTTAGGAAAAAAGCCACATGAATGAAAGACTGTAATGATTCACCTGAAATTTATGTGGAAATAGGTTCCTGTATTTGATCAAATGGTTGCCTTTCTGGATCCCAACCCAGGTGAAATGGAAGTCCAGTGGACAGCTCATGTGACTACAAACCAGAATAGTCAGAGTGTAACCCTGGCCCTGTAAAAACAGGTAGGAAAACCATTGATTTTTCTTTACTAGACATGACACTCTGCATGTTGAAGGATTATTTTTATCATGAGTCATTCAGGACCGTTACGCCTCTCTGTATGCACTTGCCATGTGCAACTGCTGCCTAACCCACAAATGACATTCAGGCATTAATAAGAGAACAGACAGAAGATACAATAGTAACTGCCACTGACAATCCACATCCTTGACTTGAATGTAAACAAGAGGAGGGAAAGTTAAGGGTTACCCAGATCCTCCTTCTTGAAGATTGGAGTGACATTTACTGTCTTTCAGTCCTGGGGATCCTTCTCAAATTCCTATGACCTTCCAAAGATAATCAAGAGTGGCCTTGCAGTGACGTCAACCAGCTCCCACTGCACTTCCCCTCTGGCCCCAGGGACCTGGGCTTCCCGAAGGGCAGTCTTACCAGTAAAGACTGAGACGAAGAAGGGGTTCAGCACCTGGGCTTTTCTGTGTCCTTTGTCACCAGGTCCTCTTCAGCAGCGGACCCATGCTTTCCCCAGTCTGCCTTTTGGTACTGAGATACTTGTCGAAGTCCATCTTGCCATCTTTCATATCCCTCACCAGACTTTGGCTTTCCTAACCCTATCCCTGCACAGTCAGACAGCATCTCTATGGTCTTCCTGGTCCACGAACAGGTCAAAGTCTGCTCTCCTGAAGCCCAGGGATGCAATCCTGTTTTTTTGCCTTTCTCTTTTCCACTTGGGATCCTGAACTCCACCATCTCATGGTCACTGCAGCCACGGCAGCCCCCAGCCTTCACATCCCTTACCCTTTCTCCCTTCTTTATGAACAGAAGGTCCAGCAGGGTCTCTGCTCCTCAGTCACCTGTGCCAGGAAATTGTCATCAGTGCACCCCAAAAAAATTTTCCCTCAAAAGTTAGCATAATTCTGAGCCAATGCACTAGCTTGCACCATGCCATGAAAAAAAATCTTTTGCCAAGAGAAGTATGACAGAGGAGTAGGGAGGGACCTTTAAAACACAGATGCTTTGGCTGATTTCTTGTAATACCTCTCAAAGTATTTTGGTGAGCAGTTGTGATGAGCCTAATGAATGGCTGCGACACGCAGGAAGAAAAACTGTCCAGATGTATTTCTGTCTCTCCAGTCCCAGCAGCCCCTCTGGAATGGAATGCGTAGCTCTGACCTACTTGCTTTCAGCAGGCTGTAATTACAGGGCCTATCAATTTTCTATAAAAATACAGATGTGAACAAATGGAAGACCTGAGTGGCTGAAACATGAGCAGAATAAGAGTGTTATTTCATCCCCTAAATCCCAGTTCCCATAAAGATGGTGCTTGCAAGCTGAAAAGTAAAAGTAGCTGAAATGGCAGTAAACCATCAAAATAACAGTTGACTTTAATATGAAATATGAGCCAGGCTTTGTACACAAACAAGATATACCATGGTATCCATCTGTCTGCTGCCTACACTTGTATTTTTTCCTCCCCAAAATGTCTGCTTGCTTGCTGAAGAAGGAAAATTAATGATAGCTTTAGTAAAAGAAAATTATTTTTGGTTTTGAACTCTCATTTGGTTTCTCACAGTGTAGCTTGTGTTACCCAGTCGGTGGCAAGGGGCAGAGCCACGTGTCCAAACCTGGGCACAGCACCCCAGCCCATCTCCCCAGATAAAAGGGAATAGTCACTCCCTTTGATCTGTGGATTACAGTTTTGCCAGGACCCCCCTTTGCTGCCAGAGCACACTGCCTCAGGACAACACACAAGCCTCCACGGAAAAGGCAGGAGGTGATAGATGAGGCTGCTGCCTTCCAGGATAACTTACTTAATAGAGACTTTGCTAGCGCTTGGCAAAAAAACCTCAGCTGATAACTGTGTACATTCTTGTTATTGCAGACACTTTGGTTCTCTTTTCTTATGAGTCACAGTATTTGTAACAATATTTAGAAAAATGGGATTAAGAGATAAATATTTCCTAAAATGCCACACTCATTTATTTGCTTTTCTTATAGACTTGCTTCCCCAGGTATAGACTCGCATGTGGTTTTGGGTGGCTTCTTCCATTCACGTGTTCAGGGTTCATCAGCATTTGAACACTAAAAAAAAAAAAACAAAAACCCAAAGCACACCTAGATTTTTAATTAAAAATTCTGTAAGTGTGTGAATGTTGTTGCTCACTTTATTATTTATGACATCTCCCATGCCTCAGAAACTACTACCAAGTCAACAAAGCTGGTACATTTCCCATTTCTTGGCCCAAAGCAACGCTCCCATTGAAAGCTTCTTGGTAAGTTTGACTTAAAGTAACAACTTCATGGAGAGTACAATGTCATTATACACCGCTAAGTTACATTTCTTAAAGGCTGGTTACAAACACTGTCAAATGAGATCTCTTCATGTCACTGTTGATTTTAGGGCTCTTTATGGTTCAGTATAAGACAAACCAGGAAGGCATAATCACACCTTTCAAAGCGATTTGAAAAATATACTAGCATACATACTGCAGCTTAAGCCTGTCAGCCTTGTCTGCAGTCGCTGCATGTACTTGTTAGGTTTTAAACCAGTTGCAAAGGAAAGACAAGTGATAAATTAAGATTATAACACATCTGTTTCCTTAGAGATTGGATAAAATATGGCAGTTTAGTTGATGCAGGAAACAGCTTAAATAGTGAGAGTGATTTTTTCTTAATATATTTTGCCTGAATAGCTGATATAGACAGCTGCTTAAGAAAATTAGTGGTTTTTTTCTTCTAGTTTTTAACAGCAGTAGTAATAACTCTCTCAAACAATATGTACCTAGCAAAAGAATTAGATTAAGTGATGTAATTAAAACCAAGATATTCCACACCTATTTCCCCTCCCCTCCTAGACTGGCAGAAGTGACAAGGCAAAAACAGAAATATTAATGCTATAATGAAATACAGCTAAAAGTTCAGTCCTGCAGACTACTCTTCCAGTAAGAAATGCCTCAAGAAGCAATATAGGTGATGATATGACATTATTTCACTTATTTTACATATATACTGGAGACAACTGTGTATAACAGGACAGGGTTATGCCAAACATTTATCTATGGTAAAATAAAAATTAAAAACCAAAACCATCACAACTGGCTCCTAAGCCACCTGCCTTGGCACCTTCATGGAGCTCACTCCCTGTCATGGTCATGGCCAGTCTCTCCTGGCAGGAGGGGCACCACCAGCCCCTCAGGGCTCCCACCTCATCAGCCACCTGCCGGCCGAGGCAGGGAAGGGGGACATCCCAGTTTGGGCTTCCCCAACCCCAATCCAGGACCACTTAATATTCTTGTTCAGCAACACTTGAAAAGGAAAGCTGTGTTTATCTGGTGAGTATTAGCAGCATAATGTAGGTAATTAAGTAATAATCACCTTAGAAATGTGCCCTTATCTTAGAGCAGGAGAAACAGCAGAGACTGAAGGTTGGAGCAATTATCTCATCCTTTAGCTCCAGGGAGCCATGCGCCAAATAAGCATTCATACCCAAGTTAGTAAATAATTTGGCCAATTACCTATTCCCACATCCCCATTGAAGTTTCTTGATCGAAGATTGCAAACATTTATGTTTAGCCTTCAGCTTACTATTTAGAGTGCCATATAGGAACTGGCTCCGCATTAAAAATTTATCGCTGAGTTACTGCTTAATGTCAATATAATCTGTATTCACGCCTCTGCGAGTAGGAATGTGTGAGAAACACTATTTTTCTGTCATCACAAGCCATCTTTTATACATATAAGCACAGGGTCTGTCATGGAACAAATTGCCCTTTCGATTCCCAAAGTATCTTGATTTGACAGGGCTGGGTAGGCAAATTTATGGGGATGCTATACTAACACATATATTAGAGTATTCACTTTAGAATTCCAACAAGGAGTTTCAGCATCCACTAAAGAAGTGGGGTTTTGCTAGAATTTTCCTTACTGCTGTCCTCCTCCTCCCCCAAGAAATCCTAGAAATATCTCGGGAATAGGGGGGCATCTCTCTCCGTCCCCTCGCTCACGCAGTGCACAAGAGGCAGAAGACAGCTGCTCTGCCCGCCTGAGCACGTGCCTGGAACGACCCCCTCCTTCCCCCTGGTATTTCACCAGTACTGTACTATACTGCACATACTTTTAGTAAGAGTCAAGGAATGGGTTCACAAGCCAGCTCTGTCCCTATGACATTTTCAGCAGGCTTAAGCAGATTCAATGCTAATGTAGCTGCAAAGGTGTCAGTGAAAACCAAATTTCAGGAAAATTAGGTTGCCAGTGAGTAATTAAGGACATTCTAAGCCAGATTTTTGCCTTTGTTGTTGGCAGCACACAAGAAAACAATATAATCTCTAAATTAAATCTGATTTTTAAAAAATTAAATCAAGCATTTTTGATACGGCATCAGAGGGACAGACTTTTCAGAGATGCTCTTTTTACAAGGACTCTAAAAACCAGAGCTATGCTCTAGCTGTGGGTCCTGGCTATTCACTTACAGGCATTACTTGCCATCTGTCACTGCTGATTTCCTATAACCCACTGACCTAAGGGCACTGGACTTCATAATGATGAGTTAATTTCTGAGGTATTTACTTCTCAACTACAAAACTTTACACAGAAATACTTAGAAAAAAAAAAAAGCACCAAGAACTATACTGACAAGATTACTTAATCAGCACTGTAAGGCCCGGAGTCAAAAAACCGTTGTTCTCAAAGACTCTACCGAAGCCAGAGAGCAGCCAGCATCTAGAAATCAAGATTCATTACAAAGTTTCCCGCACTCTTTGAATTCTGCCTTTAAGCCCAAACAAGAATTTCTCACAGTAGCCATGAACAGGCAGAAATCTCATTTTCAGACTTGCAGTGGCCAACAAGCATCCCTCCATTCATCTCATTTGTAGGTCAAACTCCAAAGGCACTTGAAGAGCCTGCCATCACATCAGAGGCTTTACAAAAACAGCCCCCTTCCAGACACAGGCACATCTAACTCCAGACAGCCAACAGGAACAAAGGCGACTTCACCTTTTTGTTTGGCTTCTCAAGTAATTCAGGTACCAAAGCTCCCTGAAGGGTGACAGCTCAGGTTTCACTCCATTTTCCATCCAGAGGAGTTAATCCCACATGTATTTCATAGCCATGGTATATTTTCCTCAACAGGGCTTCACACAATAATTTCAACATGTTCATATTAGGGAAAAAAAGAAAAAAATAATCAAACCACCCTGAAACAAGAAGAGCCTAAACAATGTAATACTGATCCTGCTTCTGGTATGCTTTATCACTCCAGCTTTTTACACACCTTACCGTATCTTCAGTAGAAACATTGTACTGTGTCCATGGACGTTTATAACTGTTAGATTCTCCTCCGTTCATTGGTATTGCGTGCGTACTTGTAACTCTTGGCGTTCTCCCCGAAATTGGCGGTACTTAAAGCTTTTCTGTTAAGGAATTAATCTCAGAGGCTTTATACATCCAGTTTTTCCTCTTATGTTGCAAATACTGAAGGATAGAAGTATGGCAGTAATTATGACCTCTATCTATCTGGGAGATATTTTTAGTTTTATCACAATGACATACTGCAGTCCAGGATTAGCAACCTATGTCAAAGTATTTACAGGATATTTCACTTAATCACTCTGCAAGCAGCTAGGTAGAGGCTTAACCAGGTAATTTAAAGAAGTGAATGAAAAATTTTAAATGCAGACTTGATTTAATTTAGCACAGTTTTCTAGTAGCTACACATCCCATTTTAACAAACTCTCTTATGCCATTAAAAATACATATTTATATATATAAAATACAAACAACCTTTAAATGACCAAACAATCTTCACTGTCGACAACAACTACTACTGTCAGAGATGCTCCTCTAACAGAAACAATGGCTGGGAAGAAAGATTAGTTTGTCTCATTTAGAAAATGAGACCTCAAAAAAACCCCATAAATCCATGTATCAGGTGTGTAGACTGAAGAATCCAGGTGTTCCACAGAAAGAAATTAATCCTACTACAAGAGTCTACTACTGCCCACAAAACAGTCACTCCTTGTCTGCATTTGTTTAATGCTTCTGCATGTTAGAAGCTCTCTTTGCTAGTCTGTCTTATTTTAAGTGCTCACTAGTTTGTATGACTCATGTACAAAACCTGAATCTGATGCTTGGGTTGCCATCCATGCTAGCTGTTATAACTGTGGACTACCAAGGAACACAGTTCCGAGATGGCTGTGGGACTGGAGTATCTCTCCTATGAGGAAAGGCTGAGAGAGCTGGGACTTTTCAGCCCAGAGAAGAGGGAGCTCAATATATATAAATACCTGAAGGGAGGGTGCAAAGAAGGTGGACCCAGGCTCTTTTCAGCAGTGCCCAGTGCCAGGGCCAGAGGCAGTGGGCACAAACTGAAACACAGGAAGCTCTCTCTGAACAATAGGAAACAATTTTTTTTTTTTTTTTCAAACTGTGAGTGCGACAGGCACAGGTTGCCCAGAGAGGTTGTGAAGTCTCCATCCTTCGAGATATTTAGAAGCTGTCTGGGCATGGTCCTGGGCAACCGGCTCTGGGTGGCCCTGCTTGAGCAGAGGGGATTGGATAAGATGACCTCCAGAGGTCCAGCCTCAACCACTCTATGAGTCTATGGAAGTATCTTAAGTTTAAAAAGCTTTCTATTTAGTCTTTTAGAAGGCTTTATGCTACAAATAAGCCTTTGTACACAATTAAAAAGTAATGAAGTATGAAACCACATTGTTCAATGACATGCTTCGTAGAAACAGAGGCAGCCTTATCTCTGGTTGTTTGAATCATTGCACCAGCTTGCTAATGCATTCCTTCACTTCACCCATTTGGCTTCACAATGCAGGAAACACAACAGCTCTTTAGCCTTTGTCTTTCTTGCTCTTTGCCTTCCTCTTCACCAGAGAGGAAGATCCTGAACATCAATATATGGTGGAAGGGTGGCATACGCCAAGAATGCTGGTTGCCAGAGTTACAAAATTACTGGTATAATTTTCATATACCCATTCCCATTTGATATGGAGCACTTACATTTATTTCTACCTTCATACGTGAGAGGTGCACTGCTAACCAACTGGAGGCATGCCATGTCACACACCTGTAATTTTACCATTAATGATAGTGAGGTAGCCTCTTCCTCAACCCATGTAGGTGCAGTAATGGCACAGCTGTAAGTGAGCCCAGTCACTCTTCTGGAAGTGATTCAGGAGTATGTAAAAGAGGTGGCAATATAAAAAAAGCTAAGATACTTTCAGATTTTAAGAACATCTTCATACACAGGATAATAAAATTATTAAAAACAGAATAAACACCCCAATTCTTACTACAAATTATATGTTAACTATTTTGGGTTTCAGTATAAAATTGATTGCCATAAGATGTGCTAATATGAAATGAAAGAGATTATTTTTCAGTCTAGAACCTGCCTCAGTCAGTTTAGCTTCCAGAAAGCTAGATCACTGTCATGTGGATGCTCCTGTGAGAGAGGGAGGGAGGCAAATGAAAGCTAAGGGGGAGGCAACTGATGCAGCCTTCTGCTGCTGTCAGGTCCAAAGCAGTATCAGGCAAAAGCCTGGGGAAGCCAACTGCATTGTAAAATGCCCAGCTGCACAAAACTTACTAATTTGAGGCTCTCGTCTTCACCTGGGCCCCACAGCATAAAACAACTGTTAGGCAGAAAAACTTTCTTTGCAGATGCCCCACGGGCCGTGCCAGAACTTAACACCCTACCTCCAGCTTGCGACACCTTCAGTTGAAACAAGGGGAAAGTAACAGCAACTTGTACACAGAGCTGGTATTTTCCAGGGGTGTTACAAATTAAATGATTCCATTTTAAACCACAAGCAGCCCTACAGTTCCTCCTACTCTCCTCCCTGGCTGCCCAACACCAACCCAAGTCTTTGAAGTCCACTCAGTAAAAAACTGCTGAGAAAAGGTTTGCCAGATTGCACTTCTGCTTTGCTCTTGGGAAACTCAGTATCAGCACAGCCTCACGGATTGCCAGATTTGCCAGTCGTGAGCTGCAGCTCTCATTTAAATAGAGAAAGATACCAAAGGTGTAAAAGAGCCAATAGAAAAGGCAGCCCCTCCTTCACTTTAACACAAACTGATAAATTTCACCTGTACTGCAAATATCCACGTTTTAAATTGAAAGGAGCCATAAACCAGAGCCCTTTGACTGTCATGGGAGGTTTAAGAGGGATCAGACCTGATTGCTGCAGTACTGTAAGTTAGATTCAGAGACAGTTTTCTGGCTTTCACACCATCAACAGTTCACAGCTACAAGTACTCCCAGGTGACTTCAGTTTTGAGGATGTCAGACTCAGGGAAGGGGAGCTATTCTTACCAGCTCGTTATTTCAAGCCAGAGGGATTTTTGGAAAAAAATACAATATTCCTAAACCACATGATTTGTTACCAAATCCCACCCCCTACCTACAAATCTGACATGATTTGATCTTAGTACAGTCTATTTATTTTGTATCTATTACTGGTAAAGTCTGAACATAATCAGGTTTTGCCCTGCAGCAGTAAATAATCTCTGGAGGCCCCAAGAGTATATCATCTACTTCTGACTTCATCCTATAAGAGACCAGGCAGCTACCAAAACAAAGCCCTCTTATACATTAGTTAGCCTTACAATTCACTAGCACCGGCATCTGAAGCTACAAAGTACCCAAAACCATAGTGACAAACAACATGGACTTACTGCAGTTGGAACAAATTGTTTTCAGCTTTTAAATCTAGTGTTTTAGATAAGGGATATCTCAGCAGACACCACTTCTTCACCTTCTGTCTCCTAAAGATAAAGAGGAGGATCGTTGCCACACAGACACAACCCACTTTTCAGCCTCTGCACTCCCCTTCCAATCCCCATCCCCTTCCCCTTCTGGATTGGGCTGCTCCCCACTACCTTCCTCAGACCCCAAGACTATCACCCTTCTCACCTCACGGCAAGGCACTGGCCCATCTTAGCACCACCATCAACTCCATCCCCACGAAGAGCTGCTTGCACACAGACCAAAGCAAACCTCAGAACAAAGAAAGAGCAAAACGAGCCAGCGAAGGGCTAATTGCTGCTTCACCAGGCACAGCTGGGAGGTGGCTGAGCCCTCACAGCTGAGGCCCAGGCCAGCTGCCCCTGCTCTAGGACAGTCCCTTGCAGGGCTTGTATGAACCACGACAGCTCTTGTCTGCTTGTAGCACCGGTCTTGTCTTTGCTCTTCCCTACAAAATTTTTGTCCCCTGTGTGCTCCTGGCACAACTTCACTGTTTTCTGAGGAAAGTGAGAAGCTGGTGGCTGAACTGCAGAGTAAAGCTGCGTCTCTGCAGTGACTAAAGCAGATGGGAGATATATGATGTAGCCCTGTTTTGATGTCTGGGAAAGCTTATCTTGGTTCAAAACTCACATTAGAGCGTGCCTCTGAGTAAGCGAGCCTTCTGCCTTTCTCAGCAAACGTCAGATGATTTTTTCCGCCATGCTGGCACTGCAATGTCCCTGAGCTGTGTGCTGAGGGTTCCCGACTAGCAATGCTTATCGTAATGCTGCTTCAGCTGATTGAAGCTGACCCTTAATTTTGAAAAGTTTGGTGCTGGATTTGATTATCTTGTATTTTGTCTGTGATCTTTATTCCCCTGAGGGTTGCTGAAACATGCTTCTGATGATGAGGGTGAAAGACGTCACTGAAGATAAGGAGATTGTCCCTCACCAGTTATAAATTCAACTTGGCAAGTCTAAATTCCACTGATCTAGATTCATTGAGTGTAGTCTAATCAAGTCAAAATTGTTACCTTGGGGGTATGGATGATACATGTATAACATAAAGATACCATTTCATTTTACAGTTGAAGTCCATAAATGTAAATTGTATATTTATGTTTGTGAAGAGATTTACTAAAAATTACAGAGGTAATCTGAAACAAGCTCCATGAAAATCTATGTCACACTTATCGTCATCTAAACTATGTGTGACATACATTGCAGAAAAGTATTTGCATTATAGGATTTTTGCATCCACTTTTAGGGACAGTTTAGGGTTTTTTCACTTTTCCAGGGCCTCAAATGTGTCAAAAATGTTACAAAAGTGTCCTGAGCAGGGCAAAGCTGATCTGATGAGCCATTCTAAAGCTGGAATAAAGTGCTGGCTTCATATTTTTAAAAGCTCTGAAATGAGTTTGTTTGCTGCGATCTGTTATATGTTGTGCAGAAGCTGAGGAGCCAGAAGTACGTGCAATGAATCAAACAAGGCCCACCAGGCTCCGTTGGTCTGAGTGATCACTGGATGACTGAACCTGAAGCGTGTTATTCAGGTCACTCCAGTACTAGAGCTTAGAAAAAAGCAATCTTTCTTTTTCCAAGGCAGTAGATCAATACTGGCGTAGGAGAAACATCACCTTGCTTAGGTATAACCAGCTGTTCCATGCTAGCTAGGTGCCCTGCGGTATTCATGGATGGGAACACACTTTGCATAATACTTGTTTCTGCAAAAGCAATAAAGCAGAGTTGAGTAACGTGTACCAATCTGTGCTTGACTATGTAAGTAAAGGCTTCTAATTTTCTATTAATTCTTTTCTCCTTGACTTAAAAAACCCCCACAATTCAAAACATACAGCTGGGATTATTGTTCTGTGTTAGTGATATGCTTTTGGAGGATAGATACAGGTAAGGTTAGGTTAGCCCCTTTATTTATAAACCCTGTTATTCAAGGATTTCTAACAGAAGTGTAATAGATATTTGTGCTAGATACTGTATTATCTACTGTGCTGAAATTTAGGTAGAAGAACTCATCTGGGAGATATTTTTCAATGAGTTAGAAGAGAACAATTAAAAAGAAATGCCTAGCCTTCAGGCTGTATTTCGTGAACATTCAATACCTTCTGCTCCCTTGCTTATTCACTGTATATGAGCAACGTGTTCTTGCCAGTGTTTCATCCTAAACTCTTGTGTCTGGGAACCTGTTGATGCCTAAAATGCTCTGGTTTGGAAAGCCTACATTTATCAAGCAGGTGGGAGAAAGAATTACACTAAGTTTTGTAGTTAAAATGAGAAATTCCTGAGTGGTGAGTGTGGGTGGGTAATCTGCAGAAGAGCAGAGAGCAAGGACACCCGTTGTGTACTTGAAAGGAGCTTACA
The DNA here is from genome assembly GCF_963921805.1 of Phalacrocorax carbo. NCBI lineage: Eukaryota > Metazoa > Chordata > Aves > Suliformes > Phalacrocoracidae > Phalacrocorax > Phalacrocorax carbo. Next base: position 55,515,886 of record NC_087515.1, read on the forward strand.
CCTTCCTTGCTCAGAGCAAGGCAGTGCTTGGGCCTTCGGGGTCCAGCATGGCTGTGGGGGCACACAGCCATGGTTCATGCCACAAGGTCCAAGCTCCCAAGCCTGTACCCAGCAGGCCACAGCAGGGTTGGTCTGAGGAAAGCAGACAGCCAGACTTGTAACACTGGAACCTGGCAATGGGAAAGGAGCCTGGACACGTGCTGAGCAGGCACTGACATCTCAGGAGGCAAAAGCAAACCCCAGAGAACCAAAGTGCGGTAAAGGTTATGCAAGGGAGGATCTCAGAGTCTTGCTGCAGCCAGATCTGCAGTTCAGATATTACCAGGAACACCAGTACTCCACTGGCAGCAGAGCAACGGTCTATTAGTTAGTTAGTCACATTCTGGTTAGATGATCTCATAGGTCCAACATCACTGCTCCTTATTTTCACAGTGCCTGCTGTGCCCAGACAAGCGTGCTGCTTCTCTGCAAGCTTCTGGGAGTAAAGTAGGAGGAAGGTCACCTCTTGTATTCCCTTAACTCAGCAGTGCAAAAATGCCAGAGAGCAGTGATTAGTCACACTGTCGGCAGAAGTCAGCTGGGTTTCAATACTTAACGCGTTGCATTTTTAATTTGGGGTTTTTTTTTGGTTGGAGTTGTTTTATTTTTTTACCATTATGAACACAGGCAAGAGTCCCATGTGACTTAAAAAAATTATTTTGAAGTGTGAAAGCCTTGTGTACCCCCTTCAGCATAGCTTTGCTCTCCTAGGAAGTGTCAGAAAAACGGCACTCAACCAAACTAAAGTAACAGGTAAAGCAATAGCTGCATGTTACCTGGAGTCCTCAAGTACTCCTATTGTATTGCTAATGCTGCCTCCACCAGGAAGCCAGATGTGATACTTTCTGATGCAACTGAAATGTTAGCTAGACATCCCAGGTCTTTCATATGGTTTCATGATACACATACATACATATGTGAAAAAATGGCTTGGAGCAAAGTTCTTGTTTTGACTCTCTGGTTTGTGCGGGGTCTACTTAATAATAGTAATAGAAGCCCCAGGACAACTGGTAATGCTTAAAATGAGTCAGGCTTGCTCAGTAAGCATCAGAGATAAGCCAATATCCTGCTTGGAAAAGCTATGTCTTCATCTGGCTCCCTGCTGACAAAATGTGTAACACGTACTCTGCTTACTTGAGGTGCTTGCTGACCCCTGTCAATAAGCTATTGTAAACAACATAAGACTGTTGCTGTTTGTACATTGAAACGACTAACACCGTAGTAGCCTTTGGAACCAATATTCCCCTGCGATGGCTACAGATAGAGGACTCTCATTACTCCTGGTTTTTGGTTTGTGGATACTATGGTTGGGTAGTGGACAGTTTTCAGCTTTCCTTTGGAAATGGTTTTGCCATTCGCTAGGAACACTTTGCTGTGAAGCTATACAAATATTTATGAAGTATCATTAATAGCTCTGCTGATGCTAACAGGATTGTTAGAGAGCTGCTGTGCGTGCCAGTCACTTTCTTCTTATATATATATTTTTATACTGATGGGAGGGCAAAATATAGTGCAAATAACTGATGTCTCCCTTTGGCTGCCCCAACCCTTGACACTGTCTACACAGAATGAGTTGTGAGAAAATAACTTTAAAATCAGATATAGCTGAAGGTTATTTTGATTGTCAGTTACTTAATTTATGGTTCTGTGGGAGTCGTGGCTACGTGTAAGGGCAATAGCCATGGGGAGTGGGATGAATGAGCAGAATGGGAGCTATATAAATTAGTAAGCTGTTCAAGACACTCTTTTTGATGTGTCAGGTGAATTGAAGTAGTAAAGAGTCTGATGATCGACAGGGATGATGCAAATTATCACTTGGGTATGATAAGGCTCTAACTTCTAGGTTTTCTAAAACAGAGACTGCAAACTAGATTTACAGGTTAATATAACTATAAATGTTTCTTCTTTAAATAGTGCTCACTTAGAGATTATTTTGACTGAAGGCTAGGTTTAGTGATTTTTGAAGCTTGCCATCTTACTTTTAGCATGTCTGGCATCAAAGATTGACCCTGTCCTCATCTCAAGGAGGGTTTTAGGAGCAAGGTCCCTGGGACTCCCTCACAGAGCACACCTAAATTTGCAATGCAGAGGTGCAGGCCACGTTGAATTTTGTCCCCTGGAATGGGCCATAACCACTACCAGGTGGACACAAGAAGTGCGCCTTGCTGACAGCTCAACAGTGCGTGCCGTGTTTCACCCGTCTGTGCCGCCACACTCGATGCACAGCCTGAGGAGAGCCAGGGAGAGACACATCTGCAGCTCAGGCTGCTGCGAGGTGGCAGGAGGGCTGGAGGTTATCATGCAGGAGCCCAGCAGGGGAGTGTGACTTCCCATGCCATCTCCACTTTCTGCCTGATGAGATGCTGTCCTGGGGAGAGCACCTGAGGCAATGGGGACTTTTTTCTTGTTTATGTGGGGGATTTGGGTTCTTTCGTTTGATTGGGGTTTTATTTACTTTGCAAAATGAACCACATTTAGGAAAGTTTTGATATGCCTGATAATTTTCTTCTCCTGAACGTGGAGAGGGAGCATCTCTGCAAGGTATGAAGAAGACCCTTAATTGATAAAAACAGGTTAAGTCAGAAATTTGGAATAGGCAGTTTGCTGTAATGCACAGTACTGTGTACTGTAGTACTTCACTGAGAAACTCAAGCAAAGGCAGATAGGGTTGTTTTTCTTTTTCTCCTGTAATTAATTCTGTTTATCATTGACATTGATATGGACTCATATGGTTTTGTATGAATTCTTGTTATGGTACCTCACATTCATTGCCTCAGGTACAGTCATTAATCCCACACTCAGGAGAGACATTGCTTATTTATTTCAGGGTTGCACAACCGTGGGTGCTCGGTGGTTTTCCACAAGTCGAGCATACTGAAGCCAGCTCCTTCATTATATTTATACAATAAGTTCATACATATTCCACCTATCTAATAAATATTAATTTTAATCTACGTCGGTTGTGTGATGACTTTAAGTCACTCCTCTTGGCTCCACTTCAGATCTTTCTGCACATGTCTTCCTCTCTTCAGGGATCCTTGGTGGTCTCTGATGGTCTTCGCAGATGAAGTACCCTAACTGTTTTTATCTGTATATGGTCATGCGTCACCTAAGGACAACTCAAGGCTATTTTCTCTTGCCAACTCTCCTTTATTTTCTTCCAAAAGGAATGTTTGTCCTTGATTAAATGGTTAACGCTGATGGCCAAGATACCCTGTCTTTAAGCTCAGGTTAAATATGAAAACATCAAACACTACACAGCAATGCTGGATCAAAAAGGAGTTTAGATTCGTGCTAATTTAACATAGTCAATACCTTTTCCTTCCAAGGGAGGTTGTTCCCTTACAACATTACTGATTATTTCTGTAGCTTGCAGGTAATTGCACTTCCTACCATGGTATGACTTTCCTTCAGCCAATAGATATGTCATTTATGAAACTTAAAACAGTTGGTTTCATCTTTTATTCACTTGACATTACAGGTGTCAGAGTCGTCTAGGAAGCAGCTCCTACCCTTGCTCCCTATGGGAACATTGTTACTACCGTAGCACTGGGGAAGGAGTCCAAGTTCAGGCTCTGGCTCTGGCTCCATAATTTAATAAAACGAGTACTAGCTGCAAACCCCCCTCCCACCTTTGTTTCCTGGGTAAATGGGATTTAGACAACAATGGGATTTTAGCTTTATTACCTCTTCAAAGGCAAAGAGTAAATGAGGGAAGTTCATTTCTGCAAAGGTGATCAGTCATTAACTTGGGTTTGGACGCTCTGGCTTTTGCAGCTGCTCTGAGCAGATGATAGTGATGAATAAACACATAAATATCAGTGCAGCAAGTTGTGTCCTTTAGAATCTAGTCACAGCTATGCATCAAAACTGTCTCACCTGTAAACCTGGTCTGTAACCTGCTTTACTGTAGAAGGACCACAAAAGTTGTCCCTGTACGTCTTGGTAGCAGCAGTAATGCTGTGCTGGGTTTAGTTTGCTGCAAACAAGAAAGCCACTAGAGTTAAGTCTTAGAGAGACAGTTAAGCTTGGATTGTGTTCCCAGAGACTAGTTATTAAATTCTTTTTACCATGCTACTGTTTCCTGGACAACAAAAGAAAATTCAAGCCTTAGCCCCAAATCCAGCTTTTATTTTGTTTCTGTTTTCTCTTGAAAGAAGGATAAACAAAGCCTGCTTGCTGGCTTGGTTTTGACAGGACTTCGACTGATTAGGTCCCAACCTTGCACATAACAGATGGTGCCAGTGCCTTGAGGTATTTTCATAAATAGCCATTTTCAGAAAGTCAGTTGTAGAGTAGGGCTAAAAATACAAGTGGAGGAGACTAGAGGGAAAAACCCCAACTGCTAAAGTCAGTGAGGAAGTGCTTAATGCAATGTGCAGAGAAGTGACTCCTTAGCCAGTCAGCCAGCTGTCCGTGTGCAAGGAAAGAGGAGAGTATGGAGTTCTGGCTCGATGGGAAGTGGTTACCACTGATAGAAGGTCCCCTGGAGGAGGAGGAGGACTTCAGGGCCAGGCCTGCTGCTGGTGAATGTACTTGGTTAACCCCAGTGCTTGCTCCGCACGTAGAGACCCAGTACAAAACAATGTGCTGCTCCTGCAAAAAAAGGTGAAAAAAGCAGGGGGACTTATACACTTATATAGGGGGAGTCTTATACACTCAGGACACAGTCTTACTGGTGCTTGCCTTTGAGCAAGAACTGCACATCTACTCTTGGACCTTTCCAAAATTAAAACATAAAATCCTTTCACTTTCCAATAGCATATTTAGTCCAACGGGGGAGGAAACTACCTTGTATGTACTTGGGGCTTTAATGTAGGCAACCGTTTGAACGAGAAACAAACATCTTTTAATGCCAACAGCCGGAACTGCCAGTCTCCAGTGAGACAGGGTAACGTATGATTCTGTCAATCCTGTTTTGCAATGCAGCCAGCTTCTTCCTGCACCACCATCTCACTGCACTGCCAGCGCACAGGACATCTGAAATATCGCAGTCAAGTCTCACAAGTCAAAACATATCATTAATAATACAGAACATTCTTAGAAGAGGCCTAATCCGCTGCAGTGACAGGAGGGAATAAGATGTGGGAATAGAGATCTAAGGCATTCAAATAGCCTTGGATCTTTACAACAAGGATACTGTGATGAGGGGGGGAAATTAAAATTTGTTGTAATTAAAATAGGCACCGCAAATATTTACAGTGAATTATTCATAATCACATATCACTGCATAGTCTCACAACAGTTTTTCAAGCAGGCATCTTTTCCCATTGCTCTGTTAATGGAACAGATTTCCAGAAGGTTGCAATTTTGAATTGCTCTGAATTACCTGAAGTGATAGCTCTTTCCTTAGCGTATGAGTTCATTCTGATCACCAACGCAATTTATAACCTTTAACTTCTGATACACCTTCTTGTTCTGCAGTTCGTTCCCCACAGTGATTATCTGTAGGCATACTTTATAAGTGACTTGGAACCAGTATGATTTAGGCATGAATTTGGGCCTCTTAACAGATGTAATAAAACAATAATTTTCTTTTATTAAGTGGAGTGTGATTTTTTATTTGTATAACAGGTCTTTAATGAGTACACTGAAAAGGTATTCCTGAATCCAGTAGCATTACAATGGCTGATATCTCTATTTACTGTAATTATCCTGAAAAATAAAGCTTTTGATCACCACCCGTCGACCTGGCTACCATTAGTGGCTCTGCCACAGGCAGAGTCTCACCAGAGATTTATCTTGTTGGTTTTCAAATCGACCTGAATTTTCCTATCCATAAATAACTGCAAGTACAGACTTGTTAATATGAAGGAGTCAGAGCACATGTTATTCAGTTCAGATCTCTAATTGCTAGGCTTACAACCGAGAATTTTATTGTTGGCAATCACTTATGAGTTGTATAGAATATGCTCAGTTAACAGTTGATTGTTCCAGAAAGCTGGTGCAAAATTTGCACAATGCTTTAGAAAATCCCCCAAGCCCTAGACCTGATTTCATTCCTCTACTTACTCTGAAGATCTTTCTAAACACTGGCAATATCTGCCATAGAATTAAAGGTTGCAGTAAAATTATTTTGTAGCTGTCAATCAAGCTGGCTTTACCTGCTCCCTCTGTTCAGACAGAGTTTTATTTTCCTATCAAAATGTTCTATAACTCTTGGAATTGTAAAGATTGCTGTTTGTTTGTTTTTAAAAATGTATTATTTTGTATAACAATTTCTGAAGAATGCTAAACCATATTGAAATGCTTTCACAGCTGCATATCACAAATCATGTATGGTGTGGCACAACTTCCTTGAAGTGGTCCTTTGTGACCCGTGTTGAGCCTAGGATGGACTGCAAGAAGTGAAAGTCAAGCCTGTTTTCATCAGAAGGCATGATTAATTACCAAAATAAATTACAACAGCAGATTCTGTGTTTTCTTAAGTCCTCAAATGAAAACTGGTAGTATACATGGAATGGGGTTAGAGGGTCTAATGACCCTTCCTAATATTAAACTGAGTGGCAGCCTCTCCATGGCCACTCTGTCCTATTTATCCTTTGGAGTACCCTAAAAGCGAAGAACTGTTATATCTCCCAGTTGACTTTTGTTTTACTGAGGAGATTTAGCAGCCAGAAAACTATGACTTACACACTGAGAAACCTACCAAAAAACCACAAGTGCAGACACATGAACTCTGTGTAATATCTGACTTTGAATTAAACATGCAGCAGATCTCGGAAAGCATAAGATTAATTCAGGCTCAGAATACAAGTGGAGACATTTCAGGTGAATTTAAAAAGCCATTTGAACTAATGCTGTTTGCAATTGATCTAAATTACTTCTAATGATTTGCTGTTAGTCTACTCTGGCCAGAACCAATTTTTGCTGCAAAGGGTTATGGAATTAATAAGTTTTTTGTTCTGTTTCTTTGCTAAAGGAAGCTTTTATGCAAGACAGATGGAGACTTTTCTAGACCCTTCCTCTCCTTGCCTTTCCAGTCCACTCCTCAACAAGTTTAAGAATTCTGGATTTTGCTTTTTGCTAATCAGGCCTTTAGTAAGGCTGGCATATGGAGCAATATGAAGCTGCTGACTGTTAACTAAGAGGTCATTAACACAAGCATTCATGGTATCTGGGATACTTTAACAGACTCCCTGCTTGATCCTGGGCAAATATCACCTCTCAGCTTCCTTCTTGAAAGACTGCAGGCGAAATTCCTACGCAGCTCTAACTGAACTTTCATTTTGCCCTGGTGTCTGGGGTGTTAGCGTTTGATCATGGATGTGTTACCAATAAGGGCAGAGGGAAGTTGTCAATGGAACAGTTGACAGCTGTTTACAGCAAATCCTAGTGGTGTGTCCTAGATTAGCAGAAAGGCTTGACACATCAATGTTTGAGTCTTTTCTCATGAATGTTTCATCACTAGCAGTAATAAGACATTGTACATCAATAATTTTCTACTTGATGCCTCTGATTTTCTTCCAAATTAAGTCATATTCTCACTTGCACTATCACCTAAATGCCAGATGCACAAAGCCGTTTAGGCATATCTGTGCTGACTGTCACACCACTGGGTTTTCAAGCACCCAGGTTTTGCAGCAGAGCTCATGAATATGTGCTAGGTGAATTGGCTCCAGCAGACAGGTAGGCACGCAGAGAAGGAGTACACAGCAGCTGGTGTGGTGAGCTTGGGGGGATGCCCAAGTGACCCCACAGAGCAGATGTAGAAGGGACGCATATGGCTGAAGGCTGCTTGACTCACAAATGAGTACTGATGTGAGCCTGGCATCCAGAGCTCGGATCTATTTCATCCTAGAAGCTGACATCCTTTCTTTGGTCGTGGTCAACCATCTCACCCTTTTTCTTGTAATGCTGAGGTTTTTGTCAGTGTGCAGCAAGAGCTGGCTGCTCCCAAAAGGCAGGTGGGACAGCAACTGAGGTGAGTAATACTTGTAGCACTGGCCCAGGTGATGGGGTGCCAGGGTTGTCCTCATGTGGAAAGGAATCAAGCCTGTGTCATAACACTTACCTGGCGGCACTCTCAGCACCTTTCCTGGCTGAGAGCTTAGAGTCCATAGTGGAGGAGACAGTACAGACAAGAGAGACCATGCCTCTGACCCAGGGAAGCACCTGGTGGTCCATCATGCTCCAGCAAGTCACTGACGAAACGCACAGTGTGTTGGGGGACCAAAGCTCCATCTGCCTTAAAAGCACTTCTGAGTTTTTTTACTGACTTCTAAATGGTGTTCCTTTTCCCCAGGCAGTACCACTTCTGTAGCAGGGGAGAGGAGCCTTTCCCCATGCAGTTACTGGGCTGTTTTCCATCGCAGTGTATGCAGTTTAAGGTTTCAGACCCAGCAAACGGAAGAACTGCAGTAGGGTCCCTAACCAGACGCAAATAACATGGGGTGTTAAACATTGAAAGATGTTGAAGAAGGCTGAAGAAAAGGCAAACCATAATGCCACCTACAGTTAGATTTTTCTTTCTGATGATTTCACTTCAGATTTTGCAATTTAGCTCTCGAATCTTCAGATTAGATGAGCATCACAGGTTCCATTTGCTAAGACACCTTTTGAGTCTTCAAAACTGAGGATAAGAAGCCTGAGACCTCAAATGCCAAAGGGCAAGTCATACTTTCTTTGCCACAAAAAATATATTTTAAATTATTTTTAGACAAAATTTTTATTCATACACTTCCTTGTACAGGATGGTAGGTGCAGGAAGTGGCTTCTGAATATTTAAAGAAGCATTAATTATTTGTATGTCACATACCTGTGGATGTGGAAATCCAGCCGGTAAAACAAGAGACAATAAATGAGGAAGAGTTTAGCCTAAAGAATATAACTCATCATGGGACTTAGTATGTGAACCAAAGCAGCAGCAAATAGGTCAGCATACTTTCAACACAGTTTGGGCTTTGTAAGTCAAGTTTAAAAGAAACTTTTCAAACAAGTGGGTATTTATAGCACATGGAACTTTAATTGTAAGCTCCTGTTGTCCCTGAGTGTGCTAATCATTAATTTATTTTCTTCAGTACCATAGTTTCCTCATCTCACACCCAGGTTGTCAAAAGGAATCTTGTTTTTCAGATAGCATCCACTTTCAGGTAACTAAGCTGTTCGTTAACTACAGGTCACCTTGTGGATTTGTTACGGATGAATCAGTTAATTGTGTCTTTGGAGGGTAAACTGGCATAGAAATGAAGTAAGAGAGTAAACAGCTGTAGTGGGGAATACTACACTAGAGCAATTTGTTCTCTCTCCTCCTCCGCAGAGTTCCCATGTAAGCTGGCAAAGCATGTGTCAAACTGCCCACAGATAAGTGTACCTCTATTCCTTAGGCTGATATATAAGTGAAAAATATGGTAATAAAATGATAAGTTTCAGTAAGTTTCATCTACTACAAAGATGGTGAATGAAAACAATAAATTAGCCCCCACCATGCAGCCCTGCTTACGTCACCTCAGCTTGTACATCACTGACCACCACCCCTTGTACCAGCTCTTTGCGTGGGACATGCTCCCTTGGTGCTCTGCCCTGACCGGCCAGGCTACAGCTCATCTCTGTGGAGTGAGAGACCTGCTCTAGCTCAGGAGTTTTCCTGCTGTTCTCTGCCTCCTGGCAGTTACAGCTACAGGTAAGAAAATACCCTTTATGCATGCAGGGCACCCGGTAGTCCACCCAGCCCATAGGGAGAAAGAAGCTGCCATTCAGAGTAATGAAAAAACAGAGGGAAAACCAGGAAGGATTTGGGGATCCTGAAAGGAATGGGTGGCAGGTTTCTGCCGTACAGACAATAGCTGAGGTGGGAGTGAAGATGAGGGGAGCAGGGAAGAAGTAGGAAGTGTGGTGACCCACTCAGGGATCGCCACTGCTACTCGCACTCCATAAGCCCTACATAAAAAGAATATGATCATATGTTTTCTTGGTTTATTACACAAAAGCCACCAGGCAGCCATAATTAAGTTATTTATCAGTTTCTGAGGGCCTGATCATCATAACTGAGCTGCAACACTCTGTGAAAATCAAACCCATTATTCACTGTACAAATAGATGTAAATATAAGTACATATATTTTCTCATGAGTAGCCCTTGGCCCAATAATGATTCTGTCCAGCTGTGTTACATGGTATTTCCTTAATATATCTTAATAATAATATATTAGGGATTAAAGTGGTCTTGTATAATTACAGACACAATAAGAAGCATACACTTGTGATTTTACCTTCACTTCTGGCTCCTACCGGTACATGAACTGTTCCCAGAGTCTCTTTTAATTGAAAATGACCTACTAATATGTAGACAGCTCTGGGTAAAATAACTCAGATAAAATGAGAATGTATTTCATTACTGACCTAAAACAATTTTTTATGAAATTTGATGAACTTTAAGAAAAGGAAATTTTTATATGATTCTGTACTTTTGGGTTTCTTCTAAAAAATAATTAAATGTTGAAAAAAATATATTTCTGCATTATTCTAGATGAAGATAGAATAAAGATAAGCAAGCAATCTGGATCATAGGTCTGTCCATATAATTTTTCCAGGCAAAAATAATCGGGTATAAGCTTTGGAGATACTAGCTCCAAATAAATAAGGAAAGTAATTTATAGTTATTTTGAATCAAGAAGTGGAAATGTCTAGATTCTGCAAGATTCATTCCAGAGGTTATGACTGTATTTCCATACTTTTTATTCATAAGAAGCATTTTTCCAATGGAAAACATTTTCTTAGCCTTTTCTGGTTAATAATTTGTTGTGGGTGAAACAATAGCCTTCATTTCAAAAAAGTTTATCTTTGCTTCCCATTTCAGCTTTTTGTGACAAATATGTGTCATGCCTCAGGCTACTGCTGTTTTGTGTGACAAGATGCTGATGTTGCTTTGTCTGAGATGATACACCTGATTTCACTTTGGTGTTTCACAGAGCCCAGAAGCAATATTGTTCACGCAAAAGAGTAGTAAATAGAATGCAACCACTGAGGATAGCTTACCTGTTCTAGTCTGTGGGTGGGAAAGCATATGTAGCCTGGTCCTGATGTCAGTTGGACATACCTTTTTCTCTTTCAGGGGTGTTTTTTCAGTGGGTCTTAGGTCGCACAAAACCAGAATGAGCCTTGCTAACGCTGAGGTCACTGGGTAAGTTAGATTTCTTATGGTGCCCAGGAATTGCCTCTGAATGTCTTCCCTGGGATCAGAAGTGGAAAAAAAAAAGGAAATATGACACGAAATGTCAAAAGAGAATATACTATCAGTTGCCTTAGTGAACAAAAGTTGCTGCAACAGTGTCCTCTACATCACGAGCACAGATTTCTCATAACTTTAGCAAATGTGGATCTTGAACAGAACCTGGATGACTCAGGAGTGATCTTCATTTTGGCAAGTGAAACATCGTCATTTCCTTTCAAGGTCAGGCCCCTACCACAGGATGCAGTTTGTGGTGGCTCTACAGCAGCCAGCTGAGGGTCTTTCCATTGACTGCAGCACTAATGGTTTAAGGCTTTATTTCTCTAATCAGTTTTGTTCAGATATGTAAAAATATTCCCCCATATAAAATATTATCCAGGTAAAATATAAACCCACCATAGAGGCTGTGATTCTGGATGCTGGTTTGTTTTTACAAAACTCATCTCTGGTACTGCAGAACCAATATTTACTATGAAGTGGAAAAAGCAGTTATGTAGACTTTTGTATTTTTCAAGTTGAATACTTGTTAATATTTGTTACTGAACAGGTATAGCTGAAATTATGAGGAAGTCACTTGTACAGTGCCACAATTCTCAGCTAGTTAATTTTAAAATTGTAGTTAGATTCTCTCCAACATTCCAATTACTGAAGTCAAAGGAGCACCCATGTTACAAGAGAAAGATGCAGTTAGGTTATCTGCATAACTTACCTTCAGATTCTAAAAAGCAATGGAAAAACTTCTGTTCCAGTTTAGTTGATTCTGCTCGATATACAGGGTTCAGTCCCTTCACTGGATGGGTGGTATGGTAACAATTCCCTGCATTAACTGGAAATTAAGACTTCCTCAGGGAATTCAGAGCAAACACTGGACTGATCCATCCAAAGGAAGAAAGAGTGAAACTGTGACCTTATTTATGAATAAAAATCCCTTTGTTAATGTTAGAAAGTTTTCTTTTGCAATAAATGGAGTTTCTTTATCTGTGAAAAGCTGGATGGTTCAAAATATGCTTTTTCTACTCCAGTTCCCAGCACTTAATTCTCAGTCTACCACCTGACCGTATTTCATGGAAACCAGAAGATCTTTGACATTAGAGCCATATTCAAAATGGAAACAATGACTCCTTCAGCTAATCCAGTCAGGGGCACTAAATATAATGGTTTATTTTGTAAAAGCAACAGTAAGTGAGAACACCTGCCTTAAAGCTCCCAGGGGTCTCTTTTCAAAATAAACCTTCCTAATAGTTGAGATGAGCTCAGAGAAGCCATTAACATCTGTCCAAAATTGCACCTTAAAGATTACAGTGACCTTTGCAAAGCTTTCTGTTCTCTCTGCCCTTGCAGCTCCATTGGGATCTTAGCAGGGTGTCCCGTCACTGGGGCTCTGCCAGTGAGACAGCTGTAAATGCTGTCCCCTTTCGCAGCAGCCCAGGGTGCTCATACAGGTCCTCCTTAGCTGAGCAGTGCTGTGCTGGTGGGTTTGCTGTTTCATGCTGGGTCCTGTGCTACATCCACATTGGTCTATGCTTCAGTTCCATCCTTGTGTAAAGGAAGTACTTCTCATCTAGGGAAATCTGGGTGAGGACCAGAACGTAAGGCATGCTGAGGTCCAGACCATTAATACAACATAGATGCAACTTCTGCCAGGTCTGACTGTGCCCTGCTGTTCCAGTCCTCCAAAGATATCTAAGTAGTTCTGTGTCCCACACAGTGCCCCAGCTGCCTGTGTGCCTCATCCTTGGCCTCACACCACAGAAAGCTGGCCCTGGTGGGCTTTGAAGAATGCTGTCTCTAGCAGGATGCTGTGAGGTGATGCGATGTGTACAGAGAGAGATAATGGTGCTAATTAACATCTGCTGGGCCAGTGCCTTCTCCACAGATTATAAAGTCACATTTTCTCTCTGTCAAAGGCCAAGCAAGATCAGCTGCACAAGGGCAATCCTCTGGCATGACTCAGGAACCCAGCTTTAGCAAATGTCTTGAGACAGGTACCTGTGCTGATCACAGTAGAGACAGAGGGGATCAAGGACACGCACTCTGTATGGAGGGCCCTAAGCTGGCTAACACATTAAGCAGCCTCTAGTGGTGAGGGAATGCGGCAGCCCGATGTGGAGATTTCAGAACCACCACGTGCCTTCCTGCCCTACTCCACTGTTGGGAATGGAGAATTATAGGCTTTGCAGAGATCGTGGTTCATTTCTAGCTGCTTTGTGGAGGAGCAGTGTCTCAGTGACATTTTTGCACAGCAGTAAATTGGAGCCCAGGTAGGTTTGGTGGGACTACCAAATGAGCCATCCTCCACCATGTAGCATGCTCACGCCTCCCAGTGCACAAACATGCACATAATCTTATCCTCTTCACATGCTATCTGCTTGAACCTGTTGTCACTATTAGTACTCACACAATGCAACGACATTTGCCAGGGACACAAACCTACCTTCATCCTGCCCTGCCTGACTTCTCGCTCTTATCATGAGGCAGGTCTAGCTCTGCAGCAAGCATGGCTGGTACTCCAGCACTGGCCTCAGGTGCCTGCCTTGCACTGGGGACACCTAAGTCAGCAGGACGTTCTCCACCAGTTTTCTGTTATTTCACAGAGGCTCAGCAGAGAAGCAGGGTCAGTCTGGAGCTGGCAGCGAAGGCAGGGGAGTTCCTCCCACTCTCTGCTTGTCTGTGTTTGCTCGATCCCCAGCTCCTGCCACACTGCTGCCAGTCCTCAGCAAAAAACCAGCAATTTACGTGTCAACCAACAGAGAGCTGGGAGACTGATGCAAGGCATGCCTATGGCCTAAGCAGAGCTTGCAAGGCTCGGGGCAGGCAGTCACTCAATTAGACCCTGACAAGTAGGAAGATAGGGATCTGATGAACATCTTAACTTACTGAGGCAGGGTGCCTCACAGCCCACAAAGGAACTCTTCAGCTGTTATTTGAGCTGCCAGAAGCTCCAGAAAGTAGATACTCAAGAGGTGAGAGTTGCCCAGCATGTTTTCTGTCTGACTAGGCTATGGATGGTGGTACCAAGTGTTGGGAGGAGAAGTGGGAACACAGGGCTGCTTGTCTGGGGCTTTGTCCCTCATTTGCTTTATTTTCTCAGGAAAGCAAGAGTCAGCAAAAGGGAGCATAGCTGCACAGCACCAGCTAAAGAGAGGCTGAGGGGCTGTGTTGGACCCTTGTATAGTGCGTACCAGTCTAGTCACAGGCTGTGCTTGCTGGACGTGCATCGAGACGGAGTCTTGCTGGGAAAGTGCATGTAGGATATCTCTTGTCCTGTGGAGTGCTCTGCTATATGCATTTTGAGTATGTTGGTCAACCTATAAGGACTGAAGTTTAAACACTATAAGCATAGGCAGGGCCATCAGCCCAGGAACTGCAGGATCCTCTGCTGTTTCTAGCACAGACAAATGCTTCTACATTTTAGAAGTAACAACTTCCAAATCAGTCCTGGTCAGTACTCCCACTCCCATTTTCTTCGCTGTGCTCACTCACTCCCTGTGTTGTGCTGATCAACTTTGAGAGGTATGGGTGTTGCAAATTTTACTAGGGGAGTTTCAAGCCCTTTTCTGCCCACTGGACATAGCAAAACACTAACATATAAGTGTAGTCCATGTCTATGTCTAAGATACTGCAAATCACCACCTCCTTCTGAGTGTCAGGTAACAGCCACTGACACCTGTTCTGTGTCCCGTGTTTCCATAAAACCCATGGGTTGCATAAGATCTTCAGTGCTGCCCGTTGTTAGATTTTTTAAGTATCTAGGTATGTTTAGTGTGAACTAGAGGATTCTGAAGATGTGCATCTTGAGTAAAGTGCTCTGATATTTAAGTCAAATACTGTGTGTTGTAGCAATAGATCTTGCAGCTGTTTGCAAAGATATAGCGTTATTGTTCTGGCTTTAAATGTGGGAAGTAAAGTGATTTTCTTACGGTCACCCAGAAGAAAAGATGGTGAATAGGATGCTTTTCTCCTGATCTTAAAACTAGTACTTGTAATTAAAAGAACATGCTCCCTCTGAGTGCTATGATTTTTTTTTCCTACAAATACCTGCATATTCAAGGGCAGAATCTCGCTGTTATATTTTAAGCACATTCATGATTCTGTAGTGGGCAGGTTGTGTAGAGCTGGTCTGGATTTTTTATAATGTAAATTTCTGGAAAAGCCAATTCTTTGTAACCAAAATATTGTCTTTCAAAATCCATTTTGACAAATCTTTCACTGGTAAAGCTTAATGTCCAGGTGGAATTTGACAGGTTTATATTCTATAGGGCATCCTGAAACTCACAGTCAGTCATAAAAGCTACTTGGTTTTGCTCTTATGCTTCTTGTGGCTTAATGAAACCACAACAAAATGTGTTTACTTCATTTATATACCAGACTTAAAAAAATTCTGACATTGCCTTAATAGTCAGAACATAATGGCCTTAATATTCCATTCATTTGGAAAACATTCATTTGCATAGTGCTCACTGTTATTGTGGTGGAATTATTTGATCCCATTAACGCCTTGGGACAGTGAGCAGAGCTACTGTTGGTTGTGCTGCTTCTGTGGAAGTGCAGTGTTAGCTTGTAGGGAGTCAGGAAAGACCCCACTCAGGAATACATACTCTTTTAAGATAACTTTTATAGACAATCAAATCCTGAGTCAATACTGCAACAATTAAATGTTTGCTATTTTATGAATATTATTATATTCTTGCCATTCTATGAAGGTAATTAGAGATGTCTTGGGCTAGAGGGAAATTTTAATTCTACTATTGAGGAGCTCCGATAAATGTCATTAAGGTTAAAGAGATTTAATTATGGGTTTTGAGGCAAAACAAACCTACTTATGATATCATAACCTGAGGAAAAAAATTACACTAATTGGGAAGTCTAGGTGTTTCAATTTTAAGGTGTCAGGATAGCCATGAAAATATGAAATGCCTTGCAGCCCTCTGAGTGGGAAGGCATTCAGCTAGAGACATATTTTTGATCCTGCATATGTGCACCCTGACACACTCCTTCTCTAGACATATTTTCATCTTTCTTGGAAAGATACCATGGGTCCGTAACAGAAATCTATCATAAGTTTGGAAAGCCCTGCTTGCATGAACCTGTGGGAGCTCCCAAAAGCAGTGTGGAAAAGGCAGCCCTTTTTTGGGGTGCAGGGATATGGGGAAGGAGCATTCAGCTCTGTGGACATCATCTTCTTTGTGGAATCCTAGTTCTTTGGATGACAAAGGCAAAATTTGGTGAGTCAGGCTGGGTTCTCACTTTTCTTGGCTTGCACTGACTTTGGCCTGGCTTGCCCCCACAGGAAGCCTGACCCTGTTTGGAGACCAGCTTTGATGAAAGAGCAGTGCCATGAGCATGATGCCAGGGCATGGTGAGGGCAGCTGCTGCCGGAGGGCAGGCCAGCCAAGGTGACCTCAGCACAAGCCACTGTCCCCTTGGCCATGGGCATAGGGGGCAGAGCTGAAGAAGGCTCCTGAGGAGGCTGGGGAGGGTCCATGGGGTCTGGTGGTGCCCTCAGAGCCTGGGCAAGTGGAATGAAATCAATTCGTGGATAGGAAAAGCCGGAAAAGTAAATAATGCACACTGATGACCTCTCACAAAATATTATGCAGGATTATGCCTCTCTCAAAATGTTTTAAATCCCACCTAGTTTGTCTTTTGCATATGAAATGACATAGTGTCCAGCGGTGGCTCCTTCTCCACCTGGGAATAATTATTTTTCTGTCTTTATGTTAGCTCGGAGGAGATGTGAGGCTGTGATAAAGTTCCCTCCTGAGTGGTTTATACAGTCATGCAAATCTACCTCCTTTCCTCTTTCCTCCTGTGCTTTTGCCTGGAGTGAAATTGTTTCTTGGCCTTTCAATTCTATGTAATTTTTCATATTTTTCTTAAATTACAAAGCTTAAAATTGCCCATGGAAGTCATCAGTATAAGCTGCGGTGGTGCAATTGTTGCAAAGGATAATAAACCTCCTACTGCTCAGGATGGTTTTGAAATTTCTGTATCATCTAGGATTTCTATATTACCTAGGATTTGCAAAAATCGAGCTAGAAATCTCATGAGACTTTCTCTTACTGTGTTTTATAGAGGTTCTCCTATTTCCATGTGGAAGCGCTATGAGGACAATCTGGTCTGTTCTGGCTATGTCAATTTCATTATACTGCCAAACCCTTCTTTTCCCAGAATTGTGTATTTCTTAGACATGTTTTGCTGGCTTCATTAGAGCTAGGACATGACTACCCATCTTTGAAGCAAACACTAACTTTCACATGGATTTATTTATTATTATTAACACCAGAGTTTACCCTTATTTTTACATTTATGCACTAGAAGTGCTGAGTTCTGCAACAGATATCAGTGCTAGAGAAATGAAGTGTGATATTGTACATTCATCTCTCTAGAAAAATGGTTCTGTTTACAAGTGAAAGTATGCTCTATTTTGTTAATGGAGGGTGTGTGAGCAGAAAGTTAAACACAGAGCTCATCCCTAAACCCTATAGAGTTAAGTATGTAGTGAAGTTATGTGAATATTTTCATGATGAATATAAAGTACAGTCCACTCCTATTACAGCATATTGGAAAACTTGAAAAAGAAAGCCTGTTGAGTCTTTGACATTTGTTCCTACCTTATCAGATTTCATAAATTTTCAGCCAATCTCAGTCAGGGTACCTGGCCGCTTGGAGAGCAGTCTGTTTGGTTGATCTGTTGTTGAAGTATGGATGTTACCAGCTCAAAAGCTTTTTGCAGAGTGAATTTGCTTTTGACTATTGCTGAAACATTGTTTCTCTATTTTTGAGAGAAAAAAAGACTTATCTAGCTGACAGGATTTTAAAAATAACTACAGCAACTTCACTTTTTAAAGCTATGAAGCTCAGAAATTTCCCATGAATCAGAAACACTTTGTTTCAGTCAGTTGTGTCTTGCAAAGCTGTATGAATTTCCTACGCCAAAGCAAACGATAGTAAATACTTATTTGTATTTTCAGTCTAATAAGATAACCTGTCTAGAGAGTATATTCTAAGTAAGGAAAAGATATATTTTAAGGTCCTTTACTGACCTTATAATGATTTTAAAGTAACATTTTGAAAAGGCCTGTGTTACTATCAAAAGTCTTAAATGTGTCTTTTTAGTTAATTCTGAAATAACACCTTAAGGATACTTACCAAAAATGAACTGAATTGTTTAGTAATTTCTTTGAAAGATAAGACTTATTAATGATATACGTAAAATGTAGAGAAAGCTTCTGCTAAATATTTCACATGAATTACATCTTCATAAGATTCTAAGTCAATTACTTTGAATTATAATGTTGTATTTTGTTTAATAAATGAAGAAGTCTCTGATAAGAAAATGTGCAGACATATGGATGTTAAATTATCCATTGGAAAGATCCTATATTGTTCTTGAATGCAATGAGAATTGCGAGAATAATACAAACCTGTAAATGCAAAGGCCATAGAACTGGGCCTATTATCTTTTTACGTCTGTAGTGATTTTATAAAAAGTTTGAATGGAAATTTATATATTTCATATTCTTTGTATGTGATAGAATAAAAAGCCATACATAACAATTGATTTAAAAGAGACAAGATTTTTATTTGCAAAGAATATTCATTACATGGCAGTAACAAAAAATTACAAGAAGAGTTCCTCCATTTCAAGAATGAACAAAGAACTTTATTGCTTCAGTATCTTTGCAGTTTTCTCTCCATTTCTCCATAGAAAAAAATCAATAGGAGAGTCATAAAAGTGTTCACTTTTCACATTTCTCTCTTACCAGATTTGCTTACCTTTGGAAAAATTATATAAAAGGAAAAAAATCTTAGAAATTTGAAAATAAATCCCCTAAAAACAATCTTCAGTTATCTCTTGTTACAAAAATATGGAAAAATATTTTTAAAAACCAACTTCAAAATACCAAAAAAACATTTCATACCACAAAAATACTTCAAAAAAATGAATTGGAGAGGCATAGAGAACTCTAAAAAAGCTCAGTATTTAAAATTACTGTAGCCACCTGCTTTTTCCATTTTTAGAAATGTAAAAACTGTCTTTGTCTAGCTCTTCCTCTGAAGCAAACTCCTCTTTTCATGGCTTTATATTACAAAGTAAAAGGAATAGCTATCCCATCAACTTCTCACTTTGACATCTGCATTATCTGTTTTCTGTACAGCACATTTAAAAATAAGAAATAATATATGCAGATAAGCCTTCGGATTTGAACCTGATATCACTTTGGTCATTCGGCTTTTGAAGATATTTTTGTCTATTTTATGCACAAGTGATTATCAGTGCCCTGAGCTCCCACATATATAGAGAACTTCCTTTTCACTAAGAATTATTTCTCTTTACTAAGGCTGTCATGTGAATACCATTACCAGTAGGGTCTTACTGTAAATAATTTGGATCTGAAGCCCTCGAAGAAAGTTCCCTTTTGTATTGAATAACACAATCAGTCTGACCACGCAAAGACCTCTGGGGACATCAATACCTGGCAGCAGTGGTTAGTGGTCAGTACTTGCTGCCATTCATCTTTAGCCTTGGGCAGACCTTGGAGTTGGTCTTTGGTAGGCTTAAACCTGAATTCTGAGTCTTAAAAAAGAAAACTGCAGCTCTTAGAACTCGTGTCCTTCAGCTGTATGTCTTCAGGCAACTGAATTGCTCTCTCTTAAAGTGATTGAGGACAATGTTTTACTTGTAAGACTGACAGCATTTTCTCATCAATCAACCCACAAGAAACTCAGCTGAGCTTGCTCCGGTGACTGATCTGAGAATAGTCCTACAGGACAGCAGGAACTTGTCATCGCACAAGTCTCCTGACAGTTGCTCTTCTATTTTACACCTGTACGTTTCTCCAAACAAACAAACAAACAAACAAACAGGAGGAGGAAATGCAGTTGAAATCACAAAGTATTTAGTTGTCAAAACTATCCTTTTTCTACACTATTGTGGTGGGGGGAACGCATTTAAGTTATTGCTTGGCTTGCTGTTTCAAAGGTCTGTTTTGCTTACCCCCAGGTATTAGCTGAGAACAGAGAGGATTCAAGAATGTGGAATTTTACAAGAAAAGAAATTTAGATAACACTTTGAAAAACTCAGTAACCTGAGAAGACAAAAAACAATGCAATATAAATAAGACATAGAATATCTCAGGTAGTTTGGCAGTCATGGTATGTTTCAACTCCAGGAACACATGTAAAATGGTAAAGAAAAAGAATATAAGTTTAGATGAAAAGGAAAAATGTTAGGTTAAAGAGTGCTAGCAGATGGCCACCCCCCTTGGAGAAGAGATCTTATTTAATTAATTTAAGTGTAGAAATGAAGTTATATGGAAAGTCTTAGGGCATCTGTAGATGGGAACCCTGGATGAACAGTGTCTTGAAGCTAAAGCCCTCTTATTTTTATTTTTTCAGTACTTTAATCTGTACAAAGTAACTGAATATTGCTAGAAAAGTGTAGTCTTATTTTGCATAAAAATTGTCTTCTATGTAAGGTAAATTAAGTTGTGTTTTGTTTCAGAGTGGCAGTATGATGCTGAAGTGAATTCCCTGGCTTCAGTTCAGTTTGCAGAACAATTCTAATGCATGTGAAATACAGCCTTTATAGAGGAAACTGACTGGAAGCTTCGCTCCAGATATACATCAAATGCACCCCAACCTCAACGGTGACAAAGTGGTCGAAAAGAGCGTTTGGTCCTTTGGTGAGCTTCAAACTACCGGTGTGGTGGAGACATTTAGAACAGGCTCAGTATAGCAAAAATAAAACACCCAAACTCTCTATAGAGTTGATGTAGAAGAATCAGCATTTTCCTATCTACTGAGTATTACTTCTTTCTACCGATTCTCTCTTACAGCAACAAATTAATTGCTAACATAACCATTGAATAATTGTGTCTATTCCTAATCCAGTGCAATCTGGTACTACATAAAATAAATCCACGTGCCGCTCATTCTGCTTGAACTGACTTTCTGACTGTGGAAACGCCCAACTTGATTCTTGCTTCCTATCTCCGGGGGTTTCTAATCGCATAATCATTAGCAAGGCTAAAACCCAACTGGGCATACGTGTACTGCCTGCATTTCTCACTATTGTTTTGCTGAGCTCTATTTGTATTATTTAATAACATTTCTTAATGTTCTTAATGGTGCTTTAACAATTTCTTAATACCTTTCAATTCTTCATTTCTTATTAATAATTAGGAAATTTATTTTATACCACTTCCTTATATTATCTTTCATGTTGTACAATATCATAGGCTAAGTTTAATAGGTCTAAAGCTGAGAGTCCAGATTCCTAAAGATCTCTATGACATAGTCAGTGATTACCAGATAAAAAAACTTTTCCTTTACACAAGTATAGAGATATTGGCTTTTATAATTTAATGCTTTCAATGGAGTTTGCTCTCAGATCTCACATTCTCCAAGACCATAGTTTGTTATTGTCCTTGACTGATGTATCAGCTTGGAACAAGACATCAGGCTGCCATAATTCTCACTCTCCAAACCCAGGTTAACTGCTTCTTTGTTTTAACACAAGCCACAGGCAACATGAATTGTTTCTTAGATACCCAGGTCATCAATGCTTTAAAATGTGATATTTTTGTCAGGTTTTTTTTAACCCTAGTTGCTGGTTTTCATCCTGCCTTCTGTTCCTGGAACATCCTTGCTGACTCTTTTACCTGCTAATCTTTGAATTCTTTCTCAGGACTCATTTCTTTCAGAAAAACTTCCTCTAAAAACAGTTAAAGAAATGCATGCAAAGGAGACATCTTTCATGATATCTAAGAGTGGTGCCCCTTCTCCACCTGATCACTTTCTGTACCTACAGTGTGGTCCACTATCTTATTTCTGCTTACATTCAATTCAAGAATCTATCTTTCTTTTTTTTTTTTTTTCCTAGAAATTATTCATACACCCCAACTAGTTTAAGCGTATAGTTGTACATACATGCACATACATAAAATCATATTGGAAACACTTTATACGTCTTCTGGCTAAAGGATGCTCATGTTTCCTTATATTCAAATGACGATGTTGCTGCCATGGTGCTTTGTTTCAACTATCTTTTTGTTTAGTTCCTAAAGAAATAGGAATGTTTTATTGTCAAATAAATAAATAACTGAATAATGAAAAAATAAATTAAAAAATAAATAAACAAGTGTTTTATTCACTTTATCTGCAGTGTTTTTTTTCTAACTTTTCTCATTATGAAATACACATCTTTTAGATTAGATTAGTTTTCTTTACTTCCCAATTTGCTAGACCCCCAGGTTAATTCATTACATGTCACAACTAGAAACAGCAAATCATTGCAGGATAAAATTTACTCTGTATACTTTCTAACTTTTTACTTTTTTTGACAAGTACAAAATTGTTTTGTCCTCATTACCTGGATTAATATTGCAAGAATTTTTCAATCTGATCACCCTAAATAAATTGAAAAACTTCATTTCTCATTCACAGAAGCTGATACAGAAGGATTAGCCATTTCTACACAAATTTCAGCTCTTTGTTTCTTAAGCCCAGTTTTGCAAACTAATGATTAACTGTATGTCACTGATTGTCCTGTGATCTTGTTAGCCTTTCTTCTGCATGTATGTCTTTGGAAATCTTTGCCCTTCTTGGCCTAAGTATAAGGAAAATAAGATAGTGAGGTGAATGGGACCCTGGTGAGAAGTAGGAGTCCTTTGTGTTATCAGCTTGAATGGTAATTGGCAAGGTACAATCTCCGAGCATACTCAGACCTTTCCTTGCACTCCTCACAGTCTGGTTAGGTTTTCTTTCCCATTTCTCATCGTTGGTGTTACTTTTGTGTTTGCTAGGCCTTTTCTTTTCCCTTTCAAATAAGCAAAAACGAGCCTCAAGAATCTTCCCTTGTTTTTTCTCCCTTAACTAGTATCATCTCTTTAATTACTTTCACCCCTCTGATTATTCCGCTTCTGGACTGTCGTGGTTTTGCCTGGGATAGAGTTAATTTTCTTTCTAGTAGCTGGTACAGTGCTGTGTTTTGGATTTAGTATGAGAATAATGTTGGTAACATACTGATGTTTTAGTTGTTGCTGAGCAGTGCTTACACTAGGCAAGGACTTTTCCAGCTCCCCGTGCTCTGCCGGCTGCACAACAAGCTGGGAGGGGAGGGGGCACAGCTGGGACAGCTGACCCCAACTGACGAAAGGGATATTCCAATCCATATGACATCATGCTCAGCATATAAAGCTGGGGGGAAGAAGAAGGAAGGGGGAACATTCAGAGTTATGGCATTTGTCCTCCCAAGTAACCGTTACCTGTGATGGAGCCCTGCTTTCTTGGTGATGGCTGAACGCCTGCCTGCTGATGGGAAGTAGTGAATGAATTCCTTGTTTTGCTTTGCTTCCTCGCACAGCTTTTGCTTTCCCCATTAAACTGCCTTTATCTCAACCCACGAGTTTTCTCACTTTACCCTTCTTATTCTCTCCCCCATCCCGCCAGGGGGGAGAGAGTGAGCAGCATTGTGGGGCTTAGTTGCCAGCTGGGGTTAAACCACAACATGGACTATGTAGGAAGATTCCCAGAGACCTTTGGGAAGGTTCTGTCTATCTCCTATCTACCTCTTCCATCTGAAGGCAGTTTTACATGACACTACAATAACAGCAATTGGAGGGCTGGCTTATAGGTTGTTTTTCCAGACTTTCAGGTCAAGAGATAGTGATTTTGGAACATTCATTAATTTTAAAATGTTTTGGTGTATGTATGTAGTGCCTGTTGAAAGGCAGGGTCTGGAAGCTATGGAAAGAAACATAATTATTATGAAAAACATGTTGTATGTTTCAGACACCGTTAACTAAACCCTGCAACAAAAACAACAGAAAAATTACTTAATGAACCATGATTTTGGAAAGACTACTATTCACAGTCTAGGCTAGGTAAGCCTATGACATTTCCGCTCAGAATAGCAATGTAGCTCTCAGCTACAGTGTGTATTGGGTTTGAGTGGTGAGGTTTTGGTAGTGGGGGTGGCTTCTGCGAGAAGCTGCTAGAAGCTTCCCCTATGTCCAACAGAGCCAGTGCCAGCTGGCTCCGAGATGGAGCTGCTGCTGGCCAAGGCTGAGACCATCAGTGATGGCGGTAGCTCCTCTGGGATAACATATTTAAGAAGTGGGGAAAAAACCCTGCACAACACCCACAGCAGTTAGAAGAGAGGAGTGAGACTATGTGAGCAGAACAACTCTGCAGACACCAGGGTCAGTGAAGAGGAGGGGGAGGAGGTGCTCCAGGTGCTGGAGCAGAGATGGTAAATACCTTGTGAATTTTAATGAATATTGCATTTCTCCTAATTTTCTAAGTCCTTTATAATGCTGTCCTCTCACTGTGGAAGCTAGAGAAAGAATATTGTGCTTGCCATAGAAAACAAAGTACAAGGAAACATTTTCACCTTCAGTTTAGCAAACCAAGTTTTGGAAATTTCTTGCACTGTGCACTTGACAACAGACACCAGCAATTCCAGAAGCATGCAACGTATCTTGGTCTGACATGTTTTTGCTTGATTTTATATCAGAGGAACACTACTGAGGGAACTTATTCAACATTAGTACAAGTGAGATAAGAAGCTTGTATTAACGGAGCTTAGTCAATCATCAAGAGCAGAAAGGTGTCTGCACTTGGAGTGCAGCTGAATTATTTTCACAATGGGTTCTGTTAATTGAATTAATTTTCATATCTAAGCAGGATTTAACTAGGGTCATATTTGTAACTATCATCCAATTTAGTAATCAGCAACCAATTTAGAAATGCAGTTATTTCCTGTATTTTGAGTGCCAGACTATAGATGAGTAAACTCAAATCAGCCAGATTAATTTTGCTTGAATGACAGAGAGAATATGAAAACTAGTAGACTGAGATGATCACCTTCTTTTGTCCCATACAAAGGTTACGGATACAGTATTTACATATATTAACATTGAGCGTGAAGACATGTTTTATATTCTGGGAAAAATAGTTAGTCACATACAAATTTTTGTTTGGCCAACATTAACAAAAATTAATATAAAGAAAAAGAAAAAAGCAGCCCACAGATTGCTGAGCACACATTTTCCCAGTGTGTGCAACAGTGTACCTTGAGATCCTTCTCAATTCAAGCTTCTGACCATACTTTATGAGACAGTGATCTGAACTTGTGCAGCTGATCAGACAAAAACTCTCTACTCTTTGGAGGATTGCTGACATTGCAGTTACTACATGGTGCTGGAAACATTTGTCTTCTGAATTACGAATTAGTATTATAACATACTCCCAGCAACTAACCGATATATAGTGTTTCCAAGCAGTGTTCCCATACATTTAATGTTTACTTGCTGCAGTGACACTTAGGAATGAAGATGAGCTTCTGATTTTAAACACAAGTTGCTCCTTGAAAGACGGTGCATGACAGTAGCCCTGAATCCTTCAGGAACTTTATTGCTGATGCACAGAGGCATAAACAGGTTCTTGTCAAAATCAAAGAAGGGAAAATCTTCTACGTTATCCCCCAGTTGATAAGCTCTATCTCCCCTCTAAGTCAAACACTAATATTAAAGGGTAGCAGACAAGCTCTGATGGTTCCCTGGCCTGTTCTTTGTAAAGGTGTGAGGTTATTTTCTTCCTCATTTTGAAAATTTGTCCGTTAGTTTCCAGTGAAAAAAAGGGTTTTTGAGAGCTGTGAGTGGCCTGATCCAGTCACAAGGCGGGCAAGTAGGGCATGAAGGTTGCCAGTGCATATACCACTCACAGTAGTATGCTACAAACTTGCAGGCATCTACTTTTTTCAGTGCTTCAGCTCGCTGGAGTGCCATTATCTACAAACAGTACCTACAAAATGGGAACATCCAACACATTCTGCCCTGTACTTTTGGGAGAAGTTAATGTCCGATCTTCTCCAGTGCACATTTGCTTTTTCAGCTTTTTCAGCTAGTCTCGATTCTCTTACATTTCAGTCCTTAAAAATATGTGATCTAAAAATAAAACCAAACAAGGAAAAGTTTTTAAAGCTTCACATATTAAACATTTATGCCTAAGTAGGCTCTGCTAATGAGGGGCAGATTAACTGGGACTTCTTGGAACCAAGTAGAAAGACACAATCTGCAAAAATACAAATATCCTGTTTCAACTTTTCCAAAAATTGCAGTGTTCTAATTTCAGCAATCCCAGTGAAGACTCACTGTCAGAGTCACCCAGAAAAAATCCCGTTTTTATACAATATTCTGCTCTGGAGCTTTTGGGACTGGTTCTAGTTTTGCATTATAGCTAAAATATTTCTTTGGTAAATGTTCCCTGACAGATTAGGCATAAAAAAGGAAGTATAGCAAACTCCTTAAATACTTCAGGAGTACATCCACTTCTGTGAGTGAATATATGTGAGTGTTTGTTTGTGATAAAATTGATAACATGGTGAAAGCAACAAAAGAGAAAATTGAATACAATGACTGATCGGTTCAAAGACAGGTTTTTTTGATGTCTTCATTTCTCCATAAGAGGATGAGCTTGAGACAGGCTTGCAAATGGGAGCGATATATTTCAGAGAGCATACTGCAGTCACCTCAAGTGCTGTGGAAGCAGATCCCAGTAGCTTGTTCAGAAAAAGCTTCCCCTCTCTGGAAGACCATCTCAGAAGGGCACCAGTGTAAAAACAAGCTGTCAGCAAACAAAAGCCAATAAACATCTATAAGAATGACAGGAAATACTTTACTGAATGATTGGAAGATTAAAGGAAACTCGTGGTAGTAAGTTACTACTTAAAATGCTGAAAAGCAACTGAAGACTTTATCCAAGGCTCAGGCTCTTAACAGAAGCATAATTTTAACCCTTGGGCAACCAGCTTCTTCTGGAGTTTTGGGCCCTGTTACGCAGATCTGCAAGGTGAGAATCTCTCTGAGGGTGAGATTGGGCCAGGCTAGGACCTTCAAAGAGCAAAGACTGGTTTCTGCCTGGAGCTACTTTTTGGAGCAACGGTTAAGAGACAACATGTTTTGCCCAGCAAAGCCTCCCAGATACATAACTGCTTGAATATGTATGCCTGAAAAACTGCATCAAAGGCACATCCAGTGCAGGACTATTGATACACAGTCCCAGCTGGCAGAAGCTGTTGGACAGCCATGAAACACATTCCGGTATTTATAATTTTTGGAGCCCTCTGCTTAATTTTCTACATTGTCTGTGTTTCTTAATTGTCAGTATAGTCTACGCAACAAATCTGGCTGGCCAGAGCAGTCTCAGAGTCTGTAGAGTGTTAGGAATGTACAACTGGAACTTACAGATGGCTATTTTTAAAACACAAGAGAAATAAACAAACGGTAACTTTTAAAATGACTGCAGAATGCAGTGCAAGCTTTATAAGAAGAAAAGGGCATTCCACTGACCAAAGACTAAGCTTGACCAGAGTAAATCCTAAACCATTTGAAAACATCAGTGAAAGGGGAAAACCTGTCTTAACTTTGGCTGCTACTAAAAATTGTGTTGCGATGGAAACACAGCTGCGTACTGGAGCATACGCTGGTGTGAGCCCCAGCTAGCACAGTTAAAACATTAATTGTGTTCTGTAGAAACAATAATGAAAAGCAGACTAAGTAGTTTATTTAATATAAGTAATGTCTGCGAGTTCATATACACTTGTATAGAGTCGTTGTTAGTCTCTGAGCTGTCTTTAACACAAAGAATCAGTAAAGAAAAGCAAATGGGAATGAAAGTTTCTGACGCTATTCCCACAAAAAGAATTTGTGCAGTGCATTGAGGCAGTAACTTCAGGTGTTAAAGGTGTAGGCTAAGCAGATTAAGCATTCAGTGAAAAATGCTCTGATAACTTTGATCTGTGGCAGCGCAAATGGTGGCAGCTCCAACCAGAGCAGCCTCCAGTGGGAAGTTACAGATTCCTGTGTGAGAGCTTAAAACTGATATCTCAGTTACTTTTGATCAAAAGACTTAAGTAGCTGCTTAACTCAGCATTGAATTACTCTAGTGAATTGAAGCCCTAAATTCTGAAGAGTGAAATAAAGCTGAAGACATGTAGATCCACTGGACAAAAAGGCAAGGGACAGCCACACGTTCTTCATGGCGAATGATGGGGTGCATGTGCAAACAACCTGTTCCCAGAGTATGTTGCACCGATCACATTTTTGCTTGGAACTGGCATTAGGAATGGCTGAGTGCTCTGGGAGGCTGCCTCGAAAGAAGAAATTTAGTCATTTTAAATACTGCAACTCTGGCTGAAGCTGATGAAAAAAATGTCATTGATTATAGTGATTTTTTGGTTTAGGCTTTTAGGAGCTATAGAGTTTAATACCTCTGCACAGGCCTTTTTGTAACCCACCCATAAATGACTTTTTAATGGATTGCAATCTCAATGTTACTTTTTCTTTATGGCCATTTTGCTCACCTCTCCCCCAGCTTAAATATTGGATGTGTGTGTGTTAAAGGAGTTGCAAATAAACTGGTGCAATTCACAAAGATAAGACTTACTTTCCCAGTGTCTGTCTTTTTTTTGCTCGCTCACTCACATTTTTGCTGTCTCACCCTTTCCTTCTTCATGGCTGCCTTGTTAATGTGGCCTTTTGTTGCTCAGTAAACTTGAAGAAAAAATGAGAAATGGCATCAAAAGCATCTCTTATGTTCCACATGTTAATAATGGTAAGCTTTTCCAGGCACATCAGAAACAGCAGCTTGTTAGTCTTGATTGTTAATGGCTTAAAGGCAAATAGATCAATTTATGGGGGTAAAAAACAAAAGCTACACAAACATTAATTTTGCAGCTAAGTATACTTGTATTTTTTAATGTTAATCCTCTTGCCGAAGGCAGTAAGTCTGAACATCAACAGACAGGTATGTCAAATGCAGACATTTTATTGCAGCCTGAGTAGTCTGACATCTCAATATTTTCCCAATAGAATTCAATTCCTTTTTACTTACAGCTGTTGACTTATGTTCTGATGTTCAATATTGTTTGCATAGTCATCTTCACTTCTGTAAAGTGCAGGGGTGAATAACAGCAGAGGGAAGAGACCCCTTTTCCTCCCACGCTAAGTAGTAGCATCCAAAATGGCCTATCTTCCCAGGTGTTTGACAGGGCAATGCCACAGCCCCTTTCTTCCCTCTCCTCCACAAGCTACATCAGGCACAAAGGTAGGCAAAATACTGCCAAACCATAATCCTACCTTCACTCATGATGTTTTTATTATTTTCCAGCCAGACTGCACAAGCATAAATGGCTGTTAAAATGCAGGGCAACAGTGAATTAGACAGTATCTGTTTGGTGGAAGAGAGGATCACAGCAGAAGACAACCAGGGATGACTGCCCAGGGATGCAGGTATTGCCTATCATGACAGAATTTTGCTCCAGTGTGAAAAATGGCCATGGACAATAGACAATGCAGAGCAACTGCAAAACCTTTTCTTAGTAGAACTGTGGGCTTTCTGTCTTCTCAGATCTTTTTCTATTTGACAGTGCTCTGAATTAACCTGAATTCAAGGGAACGCACATCTGACCTTATTTGCAGATTAGAAATTTCAGATATACAACAAAGTCAATGTATTAATACATTCTATACCATAACAGATGACCTATGCCTCAAGCAGTTCTCTTCCTGTCTTTGATTTCTTATCCTCTAACCATTTTATGCTTGTAATTTCCAATAATTTTATTATGTTGCAGAGGAAAAAAAATCAAATAGTCACTCAGCAATGAGGAACATGTTTTCGCTGGAAAATGAACATTCTTTTCATATTTTTCCTATATTTTTTAGCATGCAGTTATTTGTATACAGAGATAGATAAAGCAGAGTTCATGAATGCAAATGTCGTTTCCTCCTTTCAACCAGACTTAAAATTACTTGATTATGTTTATACCAGACCCCTGAGTGAAACTAGGTATATTTTCTTTGTCATACAGTACAAGCAGGAACAAAGTGCCGAAAGTGATGTTTGCACTCTTGGGTTCTTGATTTAGCCCTTGGTCAGCTGGAAGCGTGCTGGGGTTCCGTTACATCGGCTCCAGCAACTTGTGCTGGGGCATAACCGCGAATGGCCCATACAGTGAATTTCACTTTCCTTAGTAGCACTACTGCCTCTCTATCCAGTGACGGGACTGTGTAGGAGACAGTGAAGAGCTATTTCTGACTCTGTCCACCAGTTACAGCATATTCTTCATTATTACTGTAAATTACTGCTAGCAGTTTCTGTTAGTGGCTGACACACAAAAGATCATTTGGCAACAGCTTCACACATCTTCTAATAGCAACTTTCTTTCTTCTAATGGCAATTTCCTTTAGGTCATACTTTTTTTTTTAAACTGAACTTCATTTATTCCTGTGGGTATTAGAAAGACAGGATGACAGGAAGTGGCACTAGACATAATATTTTACAAACCATTTGAGGGAAATTGTGTTAAATTCTAGCAGTTATTTACAGACATCCATGTAACTCCAAATTTGTAAAGATGACCCCTTCCCTATAGATTTATTTTTAGGGTGGCACTTTCAAGAAACATCACCCATTTCCTGTGAAAGAATTCTTAATGTTGCCTCACAAGGCAACTATGTTTCTCTTCAGCTATTCTTGTCAGTTTTTATTTTCTTCTTATAAGTCAATTATTTAATGGCAAAGAGTGTCAAGACAACAGGAAAAAGTATAGATGAACTTGTTACAAGCAAATACATGATTGATTCTCTCGTATTCTTGCCATTGACTGAAGTACTTGGCCATCCCAAAGTATTTGCTCTTCTTTCTCCCCACTTTCAAGCTTCCTAGTGTGCAAGTGTGAAGCCCCCCAGTGGGGCTGTTAAAGAAAACCTGCATTGTAAGATTTCTGTCATTTGCTTTGAGAAGCAATATGTTAAATTTTACTTTGGATGAAGAAGGTTTGCAAGGCATCACTTTTGACTGCTTGCTGCCTGCTCTAGTTGTGAAGGGGCAGTTCCTGCAGTGGGATGGTTCCCAGGACCTGGGCATCATGGGTTTGGTAGATGTCAAAGAGGGCATTGCCTGTGAGCAGTCTGCAGAAGGCACATCAGGCTCCACTCAAGTGGGAACTAGGGTTTTGTGTCACTGACTTCTCCTTTGGGCTACAAAACCTCTAAATTCTGCCACTAGTAAAAGGGGCAACACTTGTGTGTGGAGCAATGAAGGCCGACAGTCTGCTTAGGAAGCCTCAACTTGCAGAATTGGACATGAAGAGCTATCTATGCAAGTACGACTGATCACAAGTGATCTCAGAGCTGACCTTGAAAACTTGTCAAGTAAGTTCATGAATTATAATATTAACCTTTCTGTGTACTGTTTTTCCTCCTGACAATAAGCCACAACAACACCATATAAATATTTTCCCTAGAAACTCTCCCTAACGTTATGCTTTTTTCCCCCACCTTGGGTGTTTCTGGGTTGACAGGGACCATGAAGACAGTCTCCTGGGTTTTGGACTGATTCATGTTGATTTCCACCAAATCCAAGGCTGTCATTTGAAGAATGATGGTCGACCAATAAAGTGGTTACTTTATTTTTTGTTTCTTATTCAGGACCTGAAAACACCACAAATATTGACACAGTGGGAGGGATTTCATTTATCAGCTTTCATTGCTGGTGGTTTTTAGGGCCACTAGTGCTTATTTTCAGATAGGTTTAAAAAGCATTATTTTCATAATAATATTAAGTGGCAGGCTTTTCCTTTAACTGTTCTTTTTCTGTTCTCTTCTCAGTTTTTTATGATCTCTGCTTTAAGAAGCAGACATTCATCTAAGAACATTAACTTGAAAACAGGAAGTTTTAGAGCTCGTAATGGAAATTTCAGTTCATATTAATTAAGTCAGCCTTTTAAAACCAGATCTGTGGAGCTTCAATGATCTTGCAGAAACCGAATGAAACAATTTGATGGTAAAACTGTAACAGCATTGTATTCAGAGTAATTTGTTTTTGAAGTGAAGGCAACAATTTCTTTCTTAACAGTCCTATATTCATCTTGCATAGCCAAATGAAAATGAAAGTAAGATCAGCTGATGAAGGCACAAACCAAGACAAGAACTAGTACCTGAATTAGACAAAACTCAAGAAGGTATCCCCTCCATTTGAGAGACATTTCTGAAAGTGAATTTTTTAAAGAGAGTTCTTTTCCTGTACTTTCTGAGGCATGATGAAATAAGCCGCTTTTCTATAATGGATTTTCAGAAGGAAAATTGTGAAGCTGTGGTATCTCATGGCCTTGGAGATTTACTAGATTCTCATTCTCCATTGCCTTTCATTTTTTTAAAGACAGCCACCAGTATAAATGCTACCATTTCAGGAGGATTGCATCTTATATTGCTTGTGCATAGGGGTTAGCGGCTTCCCAAAGTTCAGTGGTTGAAGATCCAAACCACCCTAAAAACAAATGCAGAAACATCGCTTTGGTGAACAATGGTCTACCTGATGCTATTGCACAAGAAGGATGACATCAGCCACCTGGATGAAGCCAAAAGCAATGGAAGAGCTGGAAAAGCTAAGATCACTTTAGTGATATGGGTTGTAAAAGGAAATATGCAGATGTAATTTCCCCTTGTTTATCAGTTTTCGTGTTAATACTTGAATTTCTGCACAGGCCATTCCTGAAGACAGGGCTCAAGACATGGGGCAGTTCTCAATATTTTTACTTGAATGCTCCTGCTTTTGTAGGTTTTGTAACTCTTTTACCCAATACATTACATTAGTCTCAGATTATGGAAAATGGATATAGGTAAAAATTCCTGATTCCTCTATATGTTGTCTACATTGAGTGGTCAAGCTGCGAAGTTTCTGTTTCAAATAGAAGAGAAGTATTGTGCTGGTTTGAAATTGGATTTGACTCCCAATTTCTGATAATCAACTTCTTGCATATTAAACTTTAAGCAATTGTATGGGTTTGAGATACTGATTGCATGGTATGTGGTTATTATTATGTGAATATGTGAATATTAAGCTTTCCTGTTAATAAGATTGAAGGTCTTTTTCATTCATATGATACGTTCATACTAATGTGAATGGTATGATAGCTGGAAATCACATGGGTGTGATAAGTTACCTGAATTGGGCAAGGTGAGACCATGACTTGGTTGATTATCGACACTACAGAACCAAGCATAAAGCTGAAGGATGATCCTCATACTAGGGCAATATGTTGCCTGTGAGACCTTCAGATTCTGGCTGCAGCCAACAAAAGTTAAAACTGGTGATGTGCCAGTAAGTCAAGTCAATGGAGAGTTTTTTTAATGTGTCTGAACCAGTACTTCTTAAACTGTGACCTGTTTCCTATATTTGAAGGAATCATAGGTCTTCAGGAGATGGGTCAAAAATTATTCCAAGCAAAATAAAGAGCTACATTATACACAGTCCCCTGCTTGCAAATATGCTAACAAAATGGGGAAATAAAAATATTAAACAGATATGAAAATTTCACCAAACTGTTACTAGATTGTAACTGAAAACTTTTATGACAATTCCCCACAGGATGGCCTTTGGTATTTTCTGAAAAGTTTTGGAGGTTCCTGGATCCTTTGTAAAATGCAAGGGACCCAGGCATTAAAAAGGCCAAGCAGGGCAGTTTTAGAAAGTAATTTATGCTTCACAGAAAAAATAACTCCTCTTGCAGTTCTCTGCAAGAGACAGGATGATTGTAATTAATGTGAATTACCATCCTAGTTTTGTTGTTTGTTCTAATTAATTAATTCCTTTTTTTTTTGTTGCCCATTGACCTTTCTCAATCTAGTTTCAGGGTAAAAAATCTGCATGCAGACA
The DNA here is from genome assembly GCF_963921805.1 of Phalacrocorax carbo. Classification (NCBI taxonomy): domain Eukaryota; kingdom Metazoa; phylum Chordata; class Aves; order Suliformes; family Phalacrocoracidae; genus Phalacrocorax; species Phalacrocorax carbo. The sequence continues at coordinate 55,549,822 of NC_087515.1, forward strand.
GGATGCTGGAATCCAGACCCCAAGTCACTAGTTTGCTTTCTGAGTCATAGGATTTCTTGCGGTAAGCAGCACCCTTTTGTGACAGAGCACTGAATGTAAATCATAGGAAAGAACTCTTAGTAATATGGCTTACAGAGACCTTTATGCCTTCACACATCTTCTTTAGCCACTTAAAGATAACATTATGTGGCATTTCAGAAGCTGTGTGTATTTATAACTGTCCTCTTTCCTTTTGTGTCCCTGCATATTAATTAAATGTACATTAACTCAAACAGATTTTTTTTTCTCACGTTGCTATTGCAACATGCTTGAACCAGCTCCAACCAGTAACAAGTAAGAACCTGAAAACCTTTCTCTGAGGTCTAACTTGATTTCTGGTTTCAATTGTCTATGGTGCTAAAGCTGAGCAGAAAAATTCCAAAAGGAGAATCAGGAAAATGACACAGTATAAAGTGAGAAGCAAACCTCTGTTAGAGTAGGTAAAATCTGTTACCTTCCTCATCTGCCTTCTGAGTGCTGAAAACCTTGTCCACCTTCCCAGATTATTCCATCTGTTTCCATAAAAGATACTTCCCACTACTTCGCCCTACAAGCCTGACTTTTTTCATATATCAGAAGAGCACTGTTAAAATTACAAAATTCAATGGAGGATTTAGCATGATTAGCTAAAATGATCGTTTACTTTTGCTCATTATAGTCTGGAGGAGAAAGTAAAGATACTTTGCAGCAAGTCTGTGTCTGCAGGTTACTACAAACATTTCCCTGTTATGACTGCTTTCTAGTTTCAGTTGACAGATTACCTTTGTGGGAAATAGCTTCTTCCTTTCCTTTGCCTTTAATTCTTTTGAAAGGCTTTTTGTGCAATTCTCATCTAGTGGGTAGGATATACTGTATAATGGAAAGAAAACTTCAGGATTTACTACAATGAAACCAAAGACTTTTAAGTGCTTCGTAATTGAGGAAAGGAAATAATTTATTGGAAAAGAGATATCCTCTGGTTAAATGCTTAAACAGAATAAACAAAACCTTTTTAAGGTCCTCTAATGACTCCAGAAACACAGAAGAGCTAATCATGGTCAGATTTTTTTTTTTTACTTAGAAAAAGATATCTTCTGAAAAAAGTACCTACACATATTTGATTTTTGGTAGAAGCCCATAAGGAGAATGACACACCGGCAAATTCCAAGAGTAGTCTTGATGGTCAGATTGCACTAAATTATTTAAATTTTTAAAAATAGCACAAAGATATAGGCAAGAATTTTCATGAACTCTGTATATGAAAATATATACTCTCTGATGTTATGATAGGTCATCCCAACATTCTATAAACAGGAGTGTTTTAAATGATGTGTGCCTTCTCAATCCCAAATTAAATGGTATTATCTTCTAATAACTGGGGCTCATGGAATTCCCTTTTTTTCTGTCTGCAAATGATTTGTATAGCATTTTACATTCTGCAAGAGTTTTTATTTCTAGGTATCCATGGAGCACTGTGGGTATGTTATTCATAGGCTATTTATTTTAACTGTTAGTGAGCATTACATATGATATGCATCTGGTCATGAAAATAATATGATGTATTTTCTCTCCCATAATTTGGTGACTGAAACCTTAAAATAAAATAAATCAACATTAAAAAAAGACACAAAAAAAGCATTAAAAATATGACAAGGGTTTTACGTTTCCCCTTGTTGAAATTAGTTTGGATTTTTGGAAAATGTTTTTTTCATTTTTGAATAAAACTCAATGTCAGTGTTTAACAAGTGTATTAGTGAAAACCTGAGTCAGATTGTAATGAAGAAATTTAATAAAGCTTTTACTAAATGTACATATGTACTATTAAGGAATAAATATAAGAACAGATCTCTTGTTGCCTTTGCTCTGCTGGACTTCTATATTATGTTACCAAGTTGCAAAGTGACAACTAGCTGGAAAGAATCAGAAAAAATAGGAGAATTATGTAAACTCATAGTAAACTGATTTAAAATTAGGTGCTCTCTTAACATGTTCACCTAGATTGCTAGAATATAAGCCCAAATATTTCTGTGTCCATTGACTCAAGGTCACCAAGTGCAATCTGTGTTACTGAATAACCTGAATATTTTTCCTTTCACCAGTCAAGTCAATTTTGGGGGAAGAAATAGTCACAAACCTAACCAGGAAATGGGCCAAATCTTCCTCTCCTCTGGTTCTTTAAACTTTAGGAAGTGTTCTGTTTACCTAAAACTTGATCACAGTGTGTCTTTTTAAATTAGTGCTCATTTAATAAGCGACTTACTGTGCTACCCATGGTATGAGAAGTATTAGTATCAAACTGCTGGCATCTGTTATCGTAAAAATAACAGTGGAAAACATTATGTCTTCAGCTTGTCACAAACAGTTGATCATTACTAAGACAACGTGTTAATTAACCACAGCTCTTATCTGAAATGTAAGAAGTGCAGTAACTGTAATCTTTTGTTAGTAAAGCCACTTAGCATGACCTGAAGGGAAAAATAACTAATGGAAGGCGTTTAAAGTACACAGCATTAGATTTCTTGGTACTTGCCACCCTTTGTGTGTGGAAACATAAAGAAATGTTTAGATGTATTATGGGATTAATATCCAGTCCTGTTTCTTAATTGATTCAGCTCTATTGATGGATTTCCAAAGAAAAACCCTGTGCTTTACTTTGGGTTTTTTGTTGGTTTGTACAAAAAGAACTTTTCTCAAATGATAACTCTGTTACTAGATATTTTTTCCCTTCCCTGAATATGTGATATAGAGGGAGAAGAGCTCAAGGTTTTTGAAATCCAGCTGATATAAAAGTAATTTAATCCTGAGAGAAATAAGAGAAATATGAAGATAGTGAAAATGCTGGAGAAGGAAAGAAGGATTTATAGGAAGAAGCTAAACACTTGCTAGGAATATTGTTTTCCTGTGGTGGGGGAGAGACTAGCTGAGCACCTGATTTAGATCACTGGTATCCTGAGACTACCCTACGTACAAGACGTTTTTTATACCATCATTTCAGTCTTGTGGTGCTCCACTTGTTAAACCCTTTATTGTGTGCTCCTGGAATGATTAGCCCAATATCAAATGGAACTGAGCAGCAGCTTATCAGTTCCAAAGCACCTTAGATTGCAGTTTGAGGTGGATTGAGTAGGACAGCACTGGTGACTGTAAGAGGAGGCGTCATGTGGAGGGTTATGGTACTGTTCGTGGAAAAAAGTCAGTGGTGCTGAAGAACAGCAATACAATAAGAAGACATTAACCAAGCAGAGAGCACATGCATAGGTAAAAGCATGTGGCTGCTTTCTGTTGCTTTGTTCAGTCTATATGGCTGTGGTATGCTAAGAGTAAATAAATAACAACATTTTCTAAAATATTTATGTAAAAAAAGATAGAGTGCTAACAGGAAGGTTTCCATTCTTATTACTTTACACATTCTGTATTTGATGCTATTTTACTTTCTTTACATATAGTATTCACGCCAGTTTTAACTAACTTTCTTTTGATTTGTTCCTTCCTTTTTTAACTGTTAATTATTCAAGACCAATAAACCGTCCCTCTTCTTGACTCCTCTTTTTATGGTTTTATGTGGTTTTTGTTTTTATTTTTCACTCTGCTCTTTAATTTCTAGCCATGTTACTGAGGCTCTGGTAGCTCTGCAATTTAAAAGGCAATATATGCCCCCACTATGTTTGGTTTACTTCACTTCTGTTAATGAGATCGACTCAAAGAAAATGCCTCTGGCTCTCAAGTAAATAAAATTACAACTTATGGGAAGTCTTGAAAAAGAATAAACTTGTAGCAGGCTGTGTATTACTGAAGCCTTTCAAACTGCTTATGTCCTATCACCCTGCTTAGTAAAACTAGACTCAACTCAAATTTCCAAAACCCTCATCAAACAGGTCTGTGTTCGGAATGAAGCTCAAAAATTCCCCTCTTCATCTGCTGCTGATAATTAACGACAACCCTTTAGGAATATAATCAGATACTTGCCACCTCTCCTAGATATATCCCAACTAGCTTGAAGAAGTAGCATAAACATCAGAGCTAGAATTAGTGACAGACAAAAGACATCTGCACATTGAGCATTGATACAGCATTATATTGCTAAAATCGTGCTTGTCTCCCTGTTATTGAAGCAACAAATTTTAGCCAGGAAGGGTGAAAACTCCCCAAAGCAAAACCCCTGTAATGTGCTCAAAGCCTTGACGTTTCAGCTGAATAGTATTCAGCTCTGAGACAGCAGGTCAGGTAGATCTTCACTGCAAAAAGCCATAGTGGCAGGCACTGGATAAAAATTAATAGCTCTTAAGGTACTTTACTGAAGCCTCTGTTTACAACCATCTTAGAAAAGAGGCTGATAGATCTCCTTAGCTCTGCCTTTGTGCACAGGTGGTGGTTCTGAGTATCAGCACACGCTTCACAATCTGCACTAGAATGGATTACCAAGAAGCTCCCAGATCCTGTCCTTAGGCATTTTTGTTATCATTTATTGCTGGATGTAAGAATTTTTTGTGCAACTGTCTTGTTAATGTCATGGTGGATGTTAGCGCTGTGAGAGCCAGCATTATTGCCTGAGGTATGTTTAGTCTCATATGCTTCCTGACCTTCACACTGTGAGCTCCATCCCCACCAATGTCAACATTTTTCAGGGGATTTACTATGTTCCTATTCGTCATTGTTTGAACATTTCCAGTCACTTAAGAGGAAGAGGTCAAAGAACAGAGTGAGTGAGGCTGTTGCTTGGACACAAATGGCTGTTGCTTGGACACTGATAGCTCTTCTAAGGACAGCTTTTCTTACCGCAGAAGAGTACCAACCCTATGACTCTCACCTTTCCTGATTTGTTAAAAAAAAATCCCAACATATACTTCAGTTAAAGCTAGTCCAGAAATCATCTAATGGCTAAGTTTGAGAGAAACCAGGCAAATAGTATTGCCATTTCTTTATATCTCCAGTTTGTATAAGTCAGCAACAAAAAAGGACCACTTTTCAGGTGAAAAATAGTCCTGAGAATGCCACTTACCAATTCTCTTGTCTTCAAGACAACAAAGCAAGAGGAAATCAAATTTGAGCAAAGTGTGATCACACCAACAGTACTGTGCTTCAGGAGCCTGCATTTTGAATTTATGTGAATTAAGGATTTTTCCACCCACAGCTACTAAAGATGGAGAGTCCATCTTTGACTATGACCACTAAAAAATATCTTTATGTACTGGGGGTCTACATGCTAGGTAGCTATCTAAGCTCCTACTGTAGTCAATGGAGGTCTTGGACGCAAGATAGTTGCCCTGAGAGAGGTGCTTTGTGCCTTTTGGGTTACCCTAGAGTTTCTGAGACATTCACATAATCAGACACGAGGTGGGAACTACGAAAGACCAGAGCACCTCTACATAGGTGACTGAGGGACAGGAGAGGTAACCTAGGTCTTCTTAAATGGCACTTTGTGTCTTTATTTAAACAACTTGGTCCTACACGTATCCTTTAGGGAAAGCCGAATTGCTTGCTAGACTCCACTGACTACATCCGTATCTGCAACCCTTGAAGGGGTATTTTGGATTTCTTAAAGTAACTCAGAGAGCACTAGAGGTCTACATTTAGGCTTCTGAACTGAGCCCTAGGTCTCTAGTAATTGTAATGGAAGCTTGAACATAAGCATGAATTTGAGTGTTTTATTCTTGAAACAAATACCATCCAAGGTGCCCCACCATTTCCAGGTGGAGCTTTAATTGTTAAGAACCAGATGTTTTTCTATAAAAGAAGAAAAGAAAATAAAAGAACTTCAACAGCGCAGTTTTCCATGAAAAAAATCAAGTATTTAAAATGCTGAACCAAAGGACATGGATTGGCACTAGTTGCAGGCCATATTTTAAAATTATCATGCTGCAGTGGTCAAGGCTTTCCAGATCCTTTTATTAGAAAGTTCCAGTACTAAGAAAATACCCTTAAAGTATACACACCATAATTGTACTCAACAGCCTTTACTGAGATGGGAATAAGTATCCCATCCCACAATTATATTAGGAAAGGGAAGTACTCCAGAGTAGTTTGGCAGTAGTTGCTTTGCTTATATCTCAAAGTGGTTTGGCAGCGCCTCACAAAACAAATAGTGAATTTTGGACTTACGTTTCATCCCTTTCCTTCAGCACAGCCATTGCCAATGCTTTTTAAGATATTTAATCAATCTCTCATATTTTACTGCCTTTTTTGTCTGAGACTTTTTCTTTCTCCATCGTCTTTCTCCACTGATAATTGCCTGAACTGAATGGTGGGCAACCTGAAGTGGAAAAATTATAAGAAATCAGGAAGACCGATTCTTTTCTTATTGCCAGGTTCCCCTGCTGTTATTGCATATTCTGGCAGTTATGGGGCATCTCCTTTTATCTCCATCTTGAACTTGAAATAACAAAAAATTGGCGGTTCCTTTGTTTCCATCCCTAGGATTTTTTGCTTAATTCTAACTTCATCACTGAGCAAGTCAGTTATTTGTGGTAATTGTGCTTTTAAAGGCCCTGGAGTGATGCCCTCGTTCTTGCTATCATTACATGCATGCCAGCAGTTTTGCCTACTGAAGGGCCTTTTGGGGAGACATAATATTTCATATGTAGAGGTAGCAGGCAGCCACATACACAGCTGCATGTCAAACAGCTGTGTGCATCTAAAAAGGGACAGCAAACCATAAAATTCTTTAGTCCTATTGATTATTTTACTCTTCAGTGTATTAATCCGTTACCTCTTAATGTTTCAAATGATTTAACAGCTTTATCTGTGCCCTTCACGGGAATTAGATCTTTCATATTACACATTTTTTGCCAATAGCTCATCAGTATTATCAGCCTGAAGGGTTAGATTTCGTGAAAAGGATGCTTTTAAAATTTTTTCCAGAAAGCACAAGTTCTGATGTATTTCTTTCACCTTGGTATAGTGCCGAAGTAATTTGCTGAAAGTTATATGTATGTAATGGCCTGAGATATTGGGTGCCATGCTAGACTGAGAAGATCAGGTGACATTTTTATGGCAGACTGCTCCAGTACCATTAACAAAGGAATTGTGTCATTCCTGACATAACTGTTCCACTACTTGTACAGAAAGGGTCAATATGCTTTTCCCCAAGGCTGCAGAATAATTATAATACTCTGAATTGTTTTTTACTGTTTCAGTATAAAGCTGGAAGAGAGAAAAGTGAGACAAATCCAAGCTCACTCTTTCTTTCTCATTCTCTGCTAGAGAAAATATCGTGAGGAAAAACTCTGCGTACATGACTGGCATAAATTTGAAAGAATTTTGCTAAAGAGACTGGATTGTACAAGCCAAATAGCTATTTCATAAACCTCTCAGCTTTTGTACTTCATGTTTTAGGATAATTGAGTATATCATGTAGTCGTCTGTAATACAGCCTATATAATATAGGAGGATATAATGCAATATAGATCTTGTTAGGCTAGGATATTATATACTTCTAATAGGAAATAGAAAAAAGCCCGCACATAAGAGTGACTCAGATGCCTTACATAATGCTGTAATGGTACACAGTAGTCATGCAGTATTGCCTGTGTTACATTATGTAAATAAACATATATTACCCTAGTTACTTCCATACCATAGGCAACTTTAGCAATGCATTGTTTTGAGGATTTAAATCCTTTCTGAGGTTTTAAAAAAAGCAATCTCTTTGAAGACACATAATTCCACACTCTCTTCAGTTTGTCTCTATCTTCACTACTGTGTGGTGTTTTACACACTGTATGTTTCCCTACATAAATATGGGTTATATTTATATATTTATATTTATACACAGCAATTATACAACCATGCTTGAATTTCTTCTTTGGCTTCTGGCCTCAACTGAACTATCAAATTCAAGCTGCTGGGCTTCATAATGCCATCCTCCTATATCTGTGTTCATTTGTAGCTAGTTTTGAACTTCACCTTTTACCACCTCTCATGACTTCCTTACCACTTGTGTAACTCCTTGCATTGTTTTACCCTGTGTAGTGTTTTCGAAGCTGATATCCTTTCCCCTGCTAGCAGTTTCTCCTTCTTCTCATCACATAAGCCCATATGTTCTTCTCCAAAGGCAGTAATCACCACATTGTCTCTCTGTACAAGCCTACTTTTCTGTCCTGAGTTTTTCAGTAACTTGTTTGAGCTGGAGAATACGTCTCAGCTTATTTATATTTCCCTTCTGTGAGTATTCAAGAGATGGCCAAAGAGCATGCATGGGCAAGGAAAAGTACATGAATGTGGGTATCCATTGGACCTTGGAAGATGGTGTACTTTCTTTTCTGAAAGCTCAGCACTGCAATTAGTCATTTCACTTAGCACTTCATATGAACTGTCCTTTTTTAAAAAAAGGTGCTTTTTTTTTTCAATTTTGTAATACCCATTGCTTAGCTATTAGCACAGAGCTCTATTTAAACTAGTCGTTAAAAAATTCATATACTTTTCTGAGAATCAAGTATGATTCTCATACCTAAGTTGATTGTCCTAAAATAACTTGTCACTTTTGTATGTATTCAGTTTACAAAAGTAGAACAACCACAGGCCAAGAATAAATTTAATCCTATCACAGTGAAACCCTTCCACATGGTTATCAAATTTTGAGACAAAACCCCACATTCAGATGTTGGTCACTTGCATTGTCAAGCCTTTAATTTTCAAAAAGAAAACTCACACAGGGAAGCAAAATATTAGAAACAAAAGATGCTACAGCCAACTTTTTTCATATTACCCACACATTGTTCAGACAGAGAGGAGGAGGTAAAGAAAGGCAGTGGTCAGCAAAGGAAAAAAGCAAAAAAGATACTAGTTAATTGGGGTTGAGCTTCGAAGTGCTTTCTCTGATGGATAAGGCCAGGCTATAAAGAAACCTCAGAGCTTTGGTGCCTACTTCTTCTGTGTCAGAGATGCTCAACCAGAATTTCAGGAAGCTGAATATCTGAAGTCTTGTCATCAGTGCAGATAGGGAGAGAGCAAGGCAAAGCTGGGCAGCTACGTGCATCTTCTAGATGTCGGTAGATGTTGCTGCTTAGAGCCTTAAACCCCACAGTTACCAGAAAATGATACTTCCTTGTATAGGTAGTGAGGAAGCTTTTCCTGCCTGTCTACCTGTCTACATTTTCTGAATTAAGGGGATGTGGTTCTTCATTCATATTTGAGCACGAGCTTAACAATAAAGACACCTCTCCTCCCCCTTACAAATAACCAAGTCAATGAGTTAAGGTAACAGATATAAATATCCAAATATAAATTTCTCTCTTCTGCTGAGAAGGTGGTGAACTAGAGTCTTTGCAGCATTCATGAAAAGCCCTGCTGTGACATTTAATTCTGCATGGACTACAAGTCTAAGTATCACTTTGTGCCTCTAAAATAAATAGAAAATTGTCTTCAGTTCTTTCATTTTTGCTCCCTCACTGAGAAAGAAGGTTTACACCAGAAAAGTAGTCAGCAAAAGTCGGTTTTAGACATTGCCAGAGTATTCTCTGAAGGAGGGCAGTAGAGCCACTGCAGTGCAATTGAACTGGGAAATGAGTATTTTTATTTTGGGGAGCCTATGCCAATGCTGTTTTTAAAAACAAAAAGCTGGAGCCTTCTCACCACAACCTCTTCATAGGCAGTGAGTTCATGTGAAACTGCAGGAAAAGGGGTTAGATAGTCAGAAATCTTTGTTATCCAGCCCACTATTTGCAGCTTGGTTATTATCTTCAAATGTGTAAAGAAACAAAATGAACTATCTGCACTTTAATTTCCATCCAGGGGTAAGCAGGAAAGTGGGAATGAATTTTACCCCCATATTTGTCACTCTACATCTCTTTGCATTTTTCTGACAAGATTTGCCTCCTTGGAAAACAAACTAGATGCAAACCAAGCAAAAATTTTCCTCCTTGCCTCTGCTCCAACACATATGTGTCTTGCTCTCTGTGTCAGTGCTGCCTACTCAAAAGCAGTAGGTTGCTGGGCAGGTAAGGTGTAACTCCTGTAGCTACCTGCCCAGTTTGGGCGGTCGGGTCAGGTGGTGGGAGGATGTGATGTCCCTGCTGGGAGGACCACTGCCTCCTGCAGATTCTTGACCTGCTCTGCCCCTGCCTTGGCTGAGAGGAAGATGAAGGAGGCAGAGATGCCTCTTTTTTTGGTACTTTTTCTAAGCTTTTCCAAGCAGATGATGCTCACTAGTCAAAGCTGTCCCCAGGAGGGCTGAGGCAATTCAGTTCTCCAAAATTCTTTAGAGACAGATGCCATTAGCTTGTTGGGAACTCAGCTGCGTGGGCAGGTGAATGAACATGGGAAGGTTTATGACTTGCATGAACATTTCTGTTATTTTCACAAGTTAATTATGATACTGGGTGGAATAAAGCTGTGACCGAGTTACATACCTGAGAGTGAGAATGTTTTCCTCCCGGCCTTCCTCAGTTGACTTTGCCAGGACAAATATAGTTTTGTTCAAGTATGACAAAAAGTAACTCCTGTTGTTTTCCATTTATCTCTATCAAAACAAAAAAATAAAAAGGCAAGTAAAAAAGCATACAAAATGTTTATTAACCTGTTATAAAAATGACCCGTGTAAGTTATATGCCTCCGACTAATCTTTCATGCACTATGAACAAGTCCTCATTTGCTTCCGGTTATATTATTTCTTCTTGTTAATGGTGATTTCCCAAGTTAAAAACAAGCCTGATAGCTACCTCTAATCTTTATAGCAATGGCTTTTAAAATATTCAAACAGAGTAATTTATTTTTAATGATCTGTAGCTCTGAAACAGTTCAGGCAATGTGCTTTATACTCTGCAGAAAAATTCTCCTTGGTCCTCAGGGCAAACTTGCATTTTTTCAGGCCAAGCCAATTTTGACAACCAAAATGTTTATTAAAAAGAGAGAGAGACAAAGAGAGCAGGGGAACTAGTGTTAAAAGCAGTGACTGAAAACACCCCTGGTGACATTTTAAAACAGAATACTATTGAGACTGATTTTTAATTGCTTTGAAACCTCTCTATTCATTTGTACCTGGGAAAGGTTGGCATGACATGTTCTTAAACAAGAATTTCCTTCATCATTTACACAAATGTGAACTTAGCACACTGTGTTCACATATAAGTAAGTGCTCAAAATGAAGGGTGTTTGAGAACTAGACCTCTAACATAGAGACCATTGTCAAGTGCATCTTCTACTATACAGAAGCTCCTGTTCTAAAAGAAGTTGCATCGCATGACATCTTTGATAAAGATTTTGCAGTGAGATGCAAGTTAAATGAAAGACTCATGTGTTAAAACAATTTTTGAAAGCTCAGTAAGATGTAAATAACATCACCCAGGAAAGGTATTTACTGATTATTGAGCTCCTGAGTAGAGGCCTATTTAGCTTGTTCCCAAAGGATGCCCCAAACTCTCCTTCAGTTTTCTAGGTTGTGTTGCTTATATATAATTTGCCTTAGCTATTGAAACAAATCATTGGACTTTAGCCTTGATACCTCTACCTAGTTTTAATTAAGTGCAAGACTGCCTTATACACTTATGGTTTGCGTACCAGGCTAGCATGCTTTTCACAATGTTTCTGTGCTTGAACATTATCAAGCTCTCCCTTAACTGTTTGATTACAGATCTTTCACCTTGTCATGGTTTGGGGAGCAGAGACACTCTCCGGCTGGGGTACACAGCACTGCTCTGTTCCTGTCTTTGCAGAGGGATTATACTTACTGCTTACCTGCAGCCTAGGTTTATTAAGACTTTTTCAATAATCTCAACATTAATTTGGTAATCTGAGTTGATTGTGAGATAAGAGGTCACATTTAATTTGGTACATTACAGTTTCTATATCCTCCTTTTTCCAGCTGTCAGAGTTTGATATTCAAGCATCAAGTCTGACACTGCCCACCACTGACTCAAACCTCGGAAGGGATTGCTAAACCCTTAGTCCTTCTGTAGCAGATAAATTTAATTCCATGCAGTCATTTGTGGTGCCCTTCCCTTCCTTCTTTAGTCTGGAAAAAGATTTTTCAAAACAAAGAACCTGTATTCCTGCTCTCTTTGGGAAATAAGGACTATTTTTTCAGGCAGGCTGAGAAACACCTAACTGCCTGTGGCACAGCAACTTCAAACTGGACTCAGAGAAGCTGAGTCCCCCTTTCCTTTACAGTAGGCTCCTGTGCCAGAGGAAATGTCCAGGTTTACCAAGGCTAGGCACAGGGGTGACAGTATAGCAGTACACAGGCAAATGCGCTTTCCGACCATTCCAGACAATCTAGACCTGCAGTGCGAGATTTCTGAAGAATATACACAGAATTCTTCTTAGAAACAAGACAAATAATAAAGGTTTTTTCATTCTATTCATGTCCTACTAGGTTCTTATGCTACCCTCATCACTTTACTGTCTCTAGCAGTTTTGGTACATACATCCTGTACATTATGAATAGAAATGCTGTGTTGTGAGATTATATTTTTTGAAGTTATAAGAAGTGAATCATGCCAATTTCTTACACAGAAAATAAAACAGGGCTTGGGATGTTTAGATAAATTCAAACAGAATAAAGGAGTAAGAGTATCTCACCACCTGTTTGGCTTTTCAAAATCTTTTCACTTCAAGATTCACAGAGATAGTAATGGATACCATTCATCAACTGAATGAAGAATTAAGCACCAGCAGCACAAAACATAATTACATAAATATTATAAAAAATAAGCTGATTATTTTAATGTTGAGATCACAGTAATAATAGATGTGAAAAACACGAGGGAAGTGTCTCAGGAAATCTCCATGTAAATTTTTATTTGGGATGATGTTACTATTTTCACCAAATGAGTGGAAGAAAACCACAGTAAGAATTCCTAACATGAAGAAAAAAATTCTAAAATCCCATTAATTTATTTAAACAATATTATAATTAAAATTGTTCAACAATTTCAAGACAAAGAATTTTCTTTAGGAAAAAAGACATATTTGAAAAAGTTTTTAATGAGAAAACTAGAATTTTAAAACTTCAAATTTCTAAAAACAAATATTCTCAAATTTGTTTTTCTTCTTTTTTTCCTGTCGAAGACAGAATTTCACTTTCAGGACAATTTTATGCATACCAAAAAATCTCTTAGAATTACTTTCAGTTTGTTATAGTTTATGGATCTTTAGAGTTTATTTTTGACTAAAGCAAACATATGATTACTCTCCCCTCCCTTGCTACATCTCTCCAAAGTGTCTAAACCGTAATTTTGAATGTCATTGTTTACAGAGGCAGAAATTTCTTATCTCAAAATAAAAGTTTGCAGTTGTCAATGGCTGCTTTCTAATGACAATTGAAAAACACAATAGAACACCTGGTGTTCTTAAATTAGCTAGAGGAAGCATTCTAAGCTTGCAAAGAATTTTTTATTCCTTGGCTGAAGAACATAGAGAATTTTTTAATTATCAGAATGAAAAACATGAAGCTATGGTTTCTTGTATTTATTTTCTTGGAGCAGAGGAAAAAACAATGAGTTGATCATCTGGATTTGTGTCATGTACACCTAGGGGGAATAGGGAAAACATGAACAGCTCATCAGGACTGTCAGAACATGAATGACATCAGTTACAATCAAGAACCAGCAACAGCTAAATTTTAGCAACAGTAAGGCATAGAATGGCCTATACAAAAATAGCATCAATTATATACTGAGAGAGAGAACTGGCATAAATGGACAGATATCCCTCTCCACTGTAAAAGACACAGTGACTCTTTCCTCTTTATGGTGTGTGTTCATGTGGCCACAGATTACATTCTCTGCTTTGGCTTCTGTCATTTTGCCCAGCAGCAACATCGGACTTACTGGTTTGTAATTTTGGGGTTCCTCCTACGCTCCTTTTAAAAAATTTTTTTAAAGATTGGTGTCAAGTTTGTCATACTCCATTCTTCCGGCACCGAGGTTAGCTGAAGTCATACCTCACACACAGCAATTAGTTTAGCAATCATATATTCTAATTTCTTCAGACTTTTGGTGAAAAAAAGCACCTAGTTAGATGTTAACACAGATGCAAACCATTTTACCTGTACTTCTGTTGCTTTACCTTTACCTTATTTTTTCTACAAATTGGTCATCCATCAGCCCATCATCTTTTTGGTAGACCTCTGGCCACTGCCGTCACTTTTCTTTTTTTCAGCATCAATAAGCTGGTCTTCAAAATATTTCAGTCATCCAAATCATGGGACATACGACTTACTTTCAGTTTTCTCTGTTTGGACATTGCTTTTTTTTTTTTGTTGTTTCTCTACTAAGCCTCACTGATTCTTCTGTTTAACCACACTGATGTAGGAGAACAGGGGAAGGGAATCCCTTCTGTAGTGGTCTTTTTTAATATTTGGAATGTATTTGTTGTAAAACTCAACACAAAAAAAAATGCCCTGCACGTATTTTACCCACTTAGCTACTCCTTTTTTATATCCTTCTAACCAGCTTCCTCAGCTTTATTTAGCTCTGGTTTCTGTAGTTAAGTGCTTCCATGGTGGATATTTTTGGTGTAGCTGTTCTTGTCATGACAATGACCATGGATGCCTTATGGTCACATCTGTGAAACTGCAGGCAGGTTTTGGAAAGGATTGATCGCCAGCATCATGTCAGTACTTTGCACAAAAATGCGTTGTTGCTGTGCGCAGAGGAACAACAGTAGTATGACCTTCTCTGTGATAAAGGGGACAGTCAGAGCACAGAGCTAAGCAAATATATCTCCAGATTGCTTTAGCAGTGGAGAGAAAACATACTGCATGACAGTAGCATAATGGGACACTTGCTGATCATATGCCGGTGTCCCTGTCATGGTTTAGCCCGTCAGCAACCAAGCACCACGCAGCCGCTCGCTCACTCCCCCCAGGTGGGACAGGGGAGAGAATCGGAAGACTAAAAGTGAGGCAACTCATGGGTTGAGATAAAGGCAGTTTAATGGGGAAAGCAAAAGCTGCACGTGGAAGCAAAGCAAAACAAGGAATTCATTCACTCCTTCCCATCGGCAGGCAGGTGTTCAGCCGTCTCCAAGAAAGCAGGGCTCCATCACAGGTAACGGTTACTTGGGAAGACAAACACCATCACTCCCAATGTCCCCCCCTTCCTTCTTCTTCTCCCAGCTTTATATACTGAGCATGACGTCATATGGTATGAAATATCCCTTTGGTCAGTTTGGGTCAGCTGTCCCAGCTGTGCCCCCTCCCAGCTTCTTGTGCACCCAGCAGAGCACGGGGAGCTGAAAAAGTCCTTGACCAGCGTAAGCGCGACTTAGCAACAACTAAAACATCTCCGCATTATCACCACTGTTTCCAGCAAAAATCCAAAACATAGCCCCATACTAGCTACTACGAAGAAGTTTAACCCTATCTCAGCTGAAACCAGGACAGTCCCATACTTGTATGTAAAATCTGTTCTTTTTCGCGGGTAGTTATCTGTTGCAGCATGCAAGTATTGCACATAGACATAAACTGCCATTCCATTTTACCAAACATAATAATAGTATACATACTTTTCTCATAATAATTAATCACTGAATAATTATACAAATTTTAAAACTTATCGTACTGAAACAGACATTGTTTTAAATGGGATATTTGCTCTGAGAAATTACATAATTTAGCATATAATATTTACACAAAGAGGAATCAAGTGGTAAAAACCCCTTTTTATCAGTGAATAAAAGATGGGGAAGTGAAAGTAACTGGAACCTCAGGTGATCACTTCAGATGTTAGTATCTACATGGCAGACACCTAAGATTGTGGGACATGAAGGCTTGACTATAGGCAAGCTGATCCAGCTGGCATCAAGCTATGGTCCTGAGCAGTTATGAGCACTTGTGAGCATGCCAGTGACAGAAAGTTAATGATAAAGAAATTTTGTGGGTTTAATCTTCAGTAGTGCTTACAGGTGAAATTATTCATTATTATCTAATTTCCTCTCTGGGGTTAATTCTGAGAACGTTCTAATGCTACATGTGATAGCGGTCTGTATAAGAGTTTTTAAGTTATGTTAGAACTAATATAAAAATTCCATTAATTTCAAACTTTGACATAAAGTGGTCTCCTTTGACTGAGAAAAATCTCTTAATGGCAGCTTTTATTTCGTAAAAATGACTTCAGATTGCATTTTCCCAGGAGGCAGTATAATCTTCTCCTTATAAACACAACTCACTCTGTGAAGGAAAATGAAGGCTTTGAGGACTCAGGCTCGACATCTTTAGTGGACCACAATCATATTTCAGGCTTTTGCTCATATATTTTTTCATTCCCCTTTTTTTTTTTTTTTTTGAGATTTCCCCCATATCCCAGTTTTTTGTTGGACATTGGAAAGCAAAAATATAAGTGCAGTTCGTGTATCTTCTGATGTCTCTGTGGAAAGCTGCACCATATTCCTCGTTCAGTTCTCTGGCATATTTTCACTTGAGCTGAAGAACTGGGCTCCTCTCTTCACCAGCTAAGACTTACTATACTAAGATGAGTGAACCAACTCTTACCTACCTGTGTGAACAAAAGCATACTTGTGCTGCCATCCACTTGGTCTGGCTGAACATCAAACAGATGTTTTAATGCATTTGAAAATTTTTGTTCCTTCTAGTTATTCTCTTTCTGCAAAGTTCTCTGGTTCTGCTGAGGACCTGGGACAAAACTGAATGAACATCAGGAGGGTAGCTATTTCTATGTGAGAAGGATGTGATAGAAATTATTAGAAAAAAGTATTTTCATCTGAGTCTCCTTGGCCACTGTTGCAGACCTAGAAGGTTTAGAAGAGAGATGCATTCAAGCCTTGTATGCTAAACCAAATTTTTCACTGAGATTTCCTAAGATAGTGTGAGAATATTTCAGATATTCTGTGTTTAAGAGTGATATTAGCACTGATGGTGGTAAATAATTTTGAAGTTAGGTACTCATATTGGTTAAAATATGCATAATATGAAGAATGGCAAATGCTATTTGCTAGACAGGATTAAAGAAATAGCTAAGTTTGTAAAAATGATCCCTGAGGGTTTGAGATGTGTCTAATCTAGTTATAACCCTTTCTTCTCCTCTTAAAAACTGAATCGTTACTGGAAAAATAACATAATGAAATTCGCCTGCTATGAAAGGTCAGTTTCAGGGACTGTTGTCCCTGCTGGCAAGTGACTCAGATGATAAATTGCCAGTATAAATCATCAGACTGATGCCTGGCAAGAACTGGAGCTGGCCTTGTTCAGTACTTTTTAATTAAAGGAAAAAAGGAATATTTTTTTTTTTTTATTTCTAATGGAAGAGTGCTACAGAAGGAAGTAAGCAGAGGGCATGAGCAAAAAGGGGAAATACTCTAAAAGGGTCCTTTGCATCTTAGCCAAAACCAAGAGTCCTAATGGTAATGAGGTTGGGGATGAGAGGGGAGAGAAGAGAATGACCCTGGCCATTCATCAGCCTGATAATTTTAACACAAGCTTCCAGGTAGCTTTCATACAGTATTTCCCAGATTTCTGTGCAGTTGTTTTAACAATGATAAGGAGAGACTCCCTGCCTCCTATTAGAAAATGGTGAGGGGCACAATCTGAGATAACTTGAAAAAGGACCTCTTTCAGTTCAAAGATTTGAATTTAATTCAGGCTAGTAAGTGCAAAAACTTCTTGGGAAAGAGCCAAGGGTTTTGATCCAGCAAAACAGCATCCATATCAAAGGAAACTGGACACCCTCCAGAGCTACAGGGAAATTCTGCAGTCTGTTAAAACAGAAATGTTTTGTAAACATCCCGGTTTTGAGAAGCTCTAGTGGTGACACAGCCAAAGATGTCTGCCAGCCTTTCTAGAGGGCTGCTTTGCTGAGGGGGCCTCTAAAATCTACAGCCACAGGTCCTTCTGCACAGAGGCACAAGCCTTAAGGTCCTAGGAACTCCAGGCAGGAAAAGTAAAAAAAGAAAAAAAAAAAATATAGGACACAACACAAACAATAGTGTTCCCTGTAGATATGGAACATTTCACATTCAGGTTACACTTTTGATAATATCTCCTGCTTGTAAGGGCAGCAAAATATCTGATCCCCCAAATCAGTATTCATTTAGACAGAAATAGTCCTGTCCTAATCAATAAGAGAGAAGCAAAAGAGCTTTAACTGGGCAAGATAATTACAAGAAGGGTCCTGACTCTTGCTCCTAATAAATAAAGAATATCCTAAACAGTTCCACCAATAAAGGACAGTGGTCTTACCCAGGCTCTGTAAAACTGAATAAAACAATTAAACTATCTAGGTAAAATAAGAAAACCAGGCAGCTCTCTTGAGACAAGTAAATGAATAAATATTCAAGAAGGTTAAAGCTCCAGTAAAGTTCATATTTAATTCCACTTTTTCCCTGCTTATGCAGGCCATCTTATCTTCTGGAGTACATAACCCATTACGTAGCAAGCCTAACCATTAATGTTTGAAGCTATAGTAGCCTGTCAGTCGCTCATTAAAATTATAAAAATGAAAATATAAATGTAGTTCTTCAGTAGTGTTTCGGCTAATTTCTTCAGACACTGGGTGATTAAAGAGCAGTGTTGGGTGGGATGGTTGCTTATTTCTGCTGCTGTTTTTCTTCTCTGTCCAATTGCTGCTGCTGTTGTGAGCAGAGATGAACAGGAAGAGCTATGATGAATGTTGGCTGGTTGAGGGAATGAGCTGAGTGTGCTTTTGCTTTCTCTAATTAGGCTGAGGCAACTCATTTTTTCATTACTTCATTGTTAGATGGTGTGGTTAGATTAAAATCTAGTTAGCATCATTAATTTTATCTTTATTTACTTATTTTAATGAATTATTTTATTTAATGCTATTAATTCATGTTTATGTACAGGAAGATAGTGTTTCTGTCTCTCTGATGCCTATATTACTTGACATTTTTTGCTGGGAGGTCTCAGAAGATCTTCAATGTTAAATTTCTAATTTTTCTTTTGTTCTGTCCTTTTTCCAGTATTCTAGTATGCCCTTTGAGCTCCATCAGTGTTTAAAAGGACTGAGAATTCTGCCTCACATGTGTCTGTTAAGAAAGTCTTTCAGCTTTAATATGATTTATTAAAAATATATAATTAATCCTCAGAGAGAACTTCCAACTCTGATTTGTCACTGTTCTTTCAAAATATTGTGAAGCTCAGTCTTATATCCTTTCAAAGTCAGATCTTAAAGTTATACCAAAGATATTATATTTTTAAAGTAAAAGATCCTATCCACACCATCCTATAATGAACTTAAGCTTTCATCAAATGCATAATGTGAGATACTTGTAAATGGGGAAGATACACTTGGTCTAAATGCAGGGCCGGGGGTGGGGGGAGGTGGGATGGAGAGACTGAAAGAAGAAATATCTGCATCTTCAGGACAGCCTGCTACTGCTAGCGCACAGAATATGTCTGATAACAGGAATAATTTGAGAGTCCTTTGGGAGATGTCAGGAGCTAGACTGCTCTTAGCAGGCCTGCAAAGACTCTGGCTTGACCATGAAGACTGCAACATGACCAAGTGCTAGCTGATGCTGGGTAGAGTGTCACAGCTGCCATCCTCTTTGAGGACCTTCAAAACTACAAAGTGTTCCCTCTTACAGACTCTCTGTGGTAAATAGTGTTTCAGCACTGGCTGGCAACTTGTATCCACTTTCACTATTTAATATCCAAGTGGGGATCAGCAACTGATACCACACACTAAAGAACATGAAGAAATATGTTTGAAATGAGTAGATAAAAATTCTTGCAGCGTCAAAGGGATAGAAATCTGCCCCCCCCCCCGAGTGAACTGAAGCATTAAATTGTGTCTCTGTATGTATGCCTATGCAAATGTGCCTTTTACACCTCCCTCTCTGAAAGTTTTCAGAGGTCTCATCCAATCCACACTGGCTGTTGGAGGAAAGAAGACACTATTGCTATAGTACTACATAGTAATGTAATCATAATGTATTGCATGATATTACTTTATATGGTACTAATATTACTTTATATGGTCTTAAATGCCAATAAAATTATAGTGACGTTTGGGAAATGAGCCAAAACCATCTCCTCTTCACAATTCCTCCAACCTCTGTTTCTAGCAGCCCTGGTATGTTCATGGTAGGTCCATGTTGGGCTACATCTGCTCATTTATATCCAGGCCCATCCAAGGACTACAAGGATAAAATGTAGACTCTTGCTAGAGTGTAGTATCAGGCATCCAACTTGGGCATCTCTGTGAGGAGGTTGGAGATTGTGGGTTCTCCATAATCTCCATAACCTTCTACCAGGGCTAATGCTGGCTCTGCCTGGACTGAGATGGAGAGGGTGAGATCCTCTTGTCCAGGCAGAGGGCCTGGCTGGGATATATTGCAATTCACTTTTATCTTGTAAAAGGAAGCCACAGTAGACAGTGAGTGCTGGCAGGGGCACATCTCTCCTTCAGCTAGTGCCCACTTGAACACTAACACTAGTGTTTGCTTGAACACTAGTGTTCAGAAGCACAGAAGTGCTCCCAGACCAGCAATTTCACATTATTCTCAGAGCATCCAAGCTAGATTCCTGCTGTCATTGGCTGGTGTGGCAGGTGTAACAAGTGTCTATGGCAGGGGCAAAGGTCTGTAAAAAAAAACAAACATAGAGCCTCATGACCAAAGTAGCCAGATGTCACACCAGAGAACTGGTTTCTTTCCCATCCTTGACCTTGGAGTTCCTGTATGACACCTATGGCATAAGTGGTTTCTGATCATGTTCCATTCAAATTTTCAAGTGCTCTAAGGGAGATCTTTGAGACCATATTAAGTGGAAGTGCTGATGGCTCACAAATACAATTGACTTCAGTGGGAGTGCCTTTCTTACCTAGAAATAATGGGGGGGGGGAAGAAAAAATTTAAGTGCTCTGGAATAATTAAAACTGTGCTTGCAATCATAAAGGACACTTCCAATAATTTGGGGAGTTTAAAAGCCATCTCTCTGCATTACAGTTCCTTGGCTATGGAATGGGGTGATTCATACTGTCTAGTTTCACAAAAGAAACTCATCCATATTTATGAAGCACTTCAAATATTTTCATGGGAACACCACCCTGATACCATCAGCAAATACATGTGGAAAGCCGCTGTGGTGAAGTTTGCCAGCTCCCTCTAGTGTAGGTGCAAGCAGAGAAAAATTACTTGCTGTTACTATAAGGTACTCTGTTAGCTCAAGAGGTACAGGTCCATGAGGCAGATCCAACGTGTCCAACATACGCAGGTGTTGACATGATGCCATGTGATAGTAGTTCTGATTTTTTTCCTCACAGTTCTTTTATCTGGAAAATTATGCACAAGAAATATATTGCTAATGGAATTTCAACACTCCAAAAATAAATGTTTGCAAGCTGTGATGAACTGGAATTAAAGTTTCTAATACAAGTAGAGAAGATAATTTGAAGCTGTGATTTGAATGGATTAATACTAAATATGCTGGTAAAGCAAGGCGTAGTTGGGCACTAAAAATCAACAGGCACATTGAATTGTTTGAGTGTGAATTTCTTTATGACTCCTCTACCTACCTGTAAAATGGATATGTTGCCTACTCTCACAAACACAATATTTATTGATGATTGTGATACATTTTAAACAACCTGTTTAAAATGCAAGAGGTGTCCATATAGAAATTAAACATTTTTCTAGGCTTAACTGATGCGTGGAGAATAAGACCAGAGGCTATACTATGAATAGCAAGGATACATACAAATTGAGTAACTCCTTACTCATTGAATGAGACAGGAAATAATAAAATACAATAATTTAATTAAAGCTACATCACAGTGCAAATGCACAAGGAATGAAAAGTTCTGCAGAGTCTAGCTTAACTTCTAGAAGTTCTCACTTTTGATTTTGCAAGCTGAATATTCTTCTAACATTATGAGGACTTTTATTGTGACTTTTTTTTGTTCATGTAGTTACTACTTATTGAACACCAGTTCATGTCTTGTGCTTATCAGATTGTCCTCAACAGCAATCCCTGTGGCCTGCAGCTCCAGGAATTTCGTAGCTAAAACAGTGGCTCCCGAGAAAGAACAGGTATGACACTGCCCACAGCACCCCAGCTTTTCATGGGTGGGCAGGAGAAAGGTGGTAGATACTCCCGTAGACAATTCACAACAGTGAAATACAAGACAGTCAATGTAGCTGTACTCTAAAAAAGCACTGTAGCAACAGAATCGGGGGACTCTCAATTGTATGAGTCCATCTTACTTGTCAGTAGGTTTCTTTTTTAAAGAAGCTATCAGCACTAGCCAGTGGTTATGCACTCTAGTGCTATTTAGTCTCAACTACATTGATGAATTGATGGGTATAATAATTCACAGTGAAAAACCAATCAGACAAAAAAAAAAGCCAAACCCCAAGAACAAGGGTTAGGTCACAGGCACAGTTGATGGTAAATAGGAATACAAGAGTAGCCTCTGTGTCTTTTTGCTGGGTCACAGATTTATCCAAAACATGCAGATTACATAATCAGGCCTTATGGGAACTTTTGTTTTCCCTAAAGCTTAAATTTATAAAAACAAACTCTGTGAGGATAGTATGTTAATAATTCTTGCTCTGAACAAAATCAGGTTGAGCCAGATTTTCTATCTGCCTTAAAAATATCAAATGGTTTAATGGGAAGGGGAAATATAGCTCAGCTTATCTGGGTAGCAGTAAGAAGTGGAACAGTATGAAAGAACTGAAACCATAGAAATTGAAAATAATGTGGCAAGATAACAGTGGCCAGGTAGGCAGAGAATAAGGAAAAGAGCAGGAAGGAGACAAGCCATGTCCTCTTTATTTTCCTCAGAGGTGTTCTGTGGTGTTGGCTTCAGAAAAAGCAGAGAAGGTAGGTGTACGATGAGCTAACTGCACAGCTGAGGGTTTCTACCATTTTGTAAACAAGTTACCAAAAAGCTCTGGTCTGAGGTTCTCAGCCGTTACAGTAATCTGCTGTAGTGGCAGACTGGCAAAACCAGGCTGAATTCTGCTCCCCGCTCCAGGTGTGACCACTGTGTGAGGAATGATGTCAGTTTGCTGCTGTGTCATCATGTTGGTGTTTATTAGAACAAGAGATGCTTGACCTTCCTGGCAAAAAAGTATATCCCTCCCCGATGGCCTATTCTTTATATCTTGCTGACACTTGAAGTGGGCACCCCAGGAGCATCCCTTGGGCATTAGCTTTTGTTCACAGTAGTAATACTGTTGTGGATCAAGGATCTAAGGTTGAACAGGTTTGCTGAGAAACTTAATCTCTGAGTTTTTAGGTAACATATTTGTGTTAAAAGGCTATTTCTGTAAGAGGCAGCGTTTACCGTCATGGAGATATTTGACATATTATAGGGCTCACTGGACTCCATAGGTCTCCTTGCCACCTGCTTTAAATTGAAAACCAGACTGTTTTAGAACTTAAGATCAAGAACTTCTATTTATTTGTGGAGAATCCGTGATATACTATTTTTGCCTCTGGTTAATCACCTGTCACTTTAAATCCAAATGAAAACGCATGCGAGTGAATCTGATTGATCCATAGTAACGAATTATTTTTAACACCTGAAGATGTGAAAGATTAAGTTACCTTTGAAATAGAAATTGAAACTTTTAAAATACCAATAGGTCTTGTAAAAACATGGTAGGAATTGAGGTAAGGTTACCAGCAATAATACTGTAGGAAGATGATATTCTCAAATACCTTAAGGGGACAGACAGACACAAAAATGCAAGAGTAGTTCAATATGTGTATCTCTCAGACAGCATAGCTCCCTATGAGTAGCACGCTGCACTGCACCCTGGCAACCTGCCAAATACAGAATTCAATTGCAGGTTTTAGTACTCCTACCCCTCTGTGGGGAGCGCTGTAGCAACCCAGGGAATCAGGCTAGCACAGAGGAAAAGAAGTGTGGTTTAGCATAACTGCCACAGCCTCCCCTAAGCTCCTAGCTACCTCAGCTCAAAAGTAATGGTTCTAGTTGAGAAACTTGCTCATTTTAGGAGTTGTGTCTAACTCATTACATACTGATTCCACCTCTTGTTTTTTGGTGAGACCACCCAGAGGCATCTATTTGTTTCTTGTCAAATGCTTGTAGGGAGTTGAGGGACTGGTGTAGGCGTAAAGGATGTCTCATTTGGCAAGTTCTTGGTTATTGGAAGCTGCCTTATCCCAAGGTAACAACTTCTTGTCTTCATTCTGTTTTTACTTGAAATCAAATCCCTGTTCATATTCTGCCCATGGTTTATCACATCAGTGCCGAGTGAGAGTGAACAGCAGTCTAAATTATTTTTTGTACAGTAATCATTCATAGGCACAGAACTGCCATTAAATTCCCCAAGCATAACAATTCTGACAGCAGTCCTATCAGACTTACACTGATCCCTAGGTCTGATAGGCAACCGATTATGTTATTTCTAACTTTTTTTCTGTTTAGCCATTCTGTAAGCAGCTTTTGGAGTCCTGCTGGCAGGAATCATGTCTGTCTTGAACTCATTTCTCACTTCGTCATCCTGTTTATCCACATCAACATCCTGCAAAATTGAAGACTGCTGAGGTGTTATTTCAATATATAATCTTTAGATTTTGGAAAACTCTAGCTCAACTCTATCTGAAATGAATCCTCATAAGCCATTCAAACTTCCCAGTGTGCTTTGATTGATAGGAAGTGGGGAAAAAAAGTCTAGTCATGAAGAATATTTGTAGGTTATGCATTCTCCAGAATGTCGTCTTCCTTATATGTACTCTCCAGGCAGATCCAGGCTTCATCTGGTGTTGGCAAAGAATGTCTGCAACTGGATTCTCTTATATAAAAAACATAACTATTTTTTTTCTTCTTGGAAACATGAATTTTATTCATATCTATTTTTTTTTTCCCTGAGTCATGAAAAGAATGAAATAACCACAGGAAATTTTCTTTAAGGTCACTTTTGAAACAACTTAAGACAGGCTCATTTTCAGAAAACCATGTCACTTTCCATTTCATCTAGCACAAAAATCCGAAACAAAATTGAAGGTTCGTTTGCATCACTACCTCAACCTGGCAATTCACTTCTTACCACTGAATGTCTTAGAATTCATCCCTTTTATCTGCTCCCATTTGTAGTCCTTTGCCCCTGAGGGCCAAGACCATGTGTCAGGATGTTACTGTCCAAAGGGAGCAGTGGAGGTCTGTCTTCTGCACCTGCAGCAGAAGTAGGTACAGTCAGTCTCTTCTCTAATGAGGTGCAGAGTAAAGCTGCTTCATGCTAGATTGGGTTCTAGAGAAAAATTTTGCAATGGAGCAGAGAGAGGCAAGGTGTGTAGCACTGTCTTAGGCCCTTTTAAGAAAACTTTTCTGTGGTGCTTTTCCTTTTTTTTTTTAAAGATCGGTATTTATGTATATGGGGCCCAACAGTCTTGGGCACTTGTAAAGAGGGAAAATGCAGCTAGCTACAAAAGGCTAAGGTATATACCTTACTGAGGGGAGAATTTGCAATAGTCAAAGTTCTGAAAGCAACTGAAAAATACGTATGCTACTGCAGTAACAATGAAACGATTCTAAGCATGAAGAAATCACAGTCACACACTCTCAAGAAATCATACGCCTTTACCAAGCAAATACATAATTGTTACACTATTGAATAGAGTATTAAGGAAGTAATACATAAACAGCTATTTAAAATTACGGCAGCAGGTACATATGGGACACAGGGATCTGCTTCTGAACTAAGTTTCTAAATTTTTGGCTGTTAACTGTGTAACTGAGAAACTCAAACTGTTCAGTTACAATGCCCCTCCCCTAGCATCAGCTAGCTCTTTACTCCATGTAATGCCACTAACTGACTGAAAAGCTTGAATGCATATCATTAACCCAACTCAAGCTTGTGGAAGAATTTGTGTGCATCAATAGAAATATGATTCATTTTTATTATTTGCATTATAGCATATATATATATTCTTTTTCTCTGAAATTAATCTCCCTATCACAAAACTTCCCACGTGCCCCAGTTTCTTCAGGATGACTTTTGCCCCAGTTTTATCCACATCTGTCTCTGTCAGTGACATTATTCAGCTCTATGCACACAGGAGCCTCCAACTTTGTTCAAGCACACAAGTTATTAGAGCTTTTCCTATCATATAAAATAAGTTATCTGGAAGGAGGGCTTAGTTTCACAAGTTTCCTGAAAAAGTCCAGTGTTCTCAAAGCATATACTATAATGTTCAGTGCAACAGTTTCCCATGGAGCTTCACTTTTCACTGGCTTTTAGCTGTTGTTTTCAATTGTCAGTCACCCTATGGCAACATTTAACAGGTTGCTTCACAACATATAAGCTGTGCTAATGGGACACCTTCCATGGATTTTGATCCTCCTGTACTGAAAACAGTCGAAGGCAGAAGCTGAGGACATAAACAGTCACTGAGACAAAATGTAGGAATTCTGTATTTATTTGTACCAGACAGGTAGTTATTAGTTCTGTAGGAGTCATCTTTATGAATGCTGAATGATTACTTCCTCTAGCTGCTTTGTTATTTTGCAGCTAATACCTGTCCAACCTCATTCCCTCTTTTGTAATACACAAAGTCTCTTTTCTTACTATATAATTTGTGATTACTGGTTAGTTGGTAAACCTTGGACAGATTTTAGATGACTGATGTCTTTCATATTCTATTTCAGAGCTTCCTAACTGACACTGAGGTTTTCATTTCCATCTATGCAACCATAACTTTTCTTTTTCTGCAGATGCACTGTTTATCACCCAGTAGCTCACTGTGGCTTGGAAAAAGCCCATAACATTTATTTTTATATGAACCAAGTTGTGTTGTGTCAGAAATAGCTTAACAATCCTATACTTACATATAGATATGAAAATGAGAAATGTGTTATTCAGGAAGTGCTGTAATGACATCTGATCTGATATTTCAACACAATTGTCTTAAATCTGTAGCCTGAGATGCATGCTATAACTTAAGGTAGGTTGGGATTATATACGGTGTATGAAATCTAATATGTATGTAAAATATTTGCAGAATTATCCACCTAACCCAAGCCAAAGATATTAAAATACTAAACTTCCATTGAAAGGCATCATTGGTCTAACATCCCGATTTTCAAAGCATTCCTTACAGTGGCACCTAGAAGAATGGATTTCGGTACTCCCAGTAATTAAGCTTTAGTCTAAACACCTTCTCTTGGAAGTTAATTGCATGTCATGTCTCAACTCCCAAATGAGCAGAACTATGCGAGAATATGGTAACGTCTATCCCAGGATGAAAACTGCTGAGCATGCCAGGAGGCGGTGCACATGATACTGATGTGTATGCAGTCTGGGAGAATGACACAGTTGGTTCACCTAGAAGTAGACTTATTTTTCATGATGTTTCGAAACTGCATGGCTATACTTAAAGTACTATGGGCATTTGCTTTCATACAATGATGGTTAACAGAGAGAGCATGCCCCACTGAGCATAGATAAATTTCAACTCTTAGGATTAGTCATTATTTGCTCCATTTAGTACACAATTCTCTTTTATTACAATTATTTCTTAATTTCAGATTAGGCTACAGCTATGATCCATGAGAAGACAACTCAACCTGATTTTTGCCCTCTCCTGCTATTTTGTGAGAAGGAGCAATGTGAAGCTGTTTTTACAGAATGCTGCAAAGCCTTTGGAAGTCTTTCCACCACAACAGGACATTCATCTGCCCCTCTACTCTTAAGCCAACAAGCCACAAAATGTTAATTCCTGAGAAGTTTGACTCCAACAGTGTGTACATATTACAGCCTTCAGTGGGTCCATTAGAGATCTCACCATTTCTTTTGAGTCTCTGTGGAAATTGCTTCTGTGATATGTGGATGGGATGTTGGAGTTTTTGGAAAAAAAAAAAAGGAAACAAGGCAAGGTTTTTAGGGAGGCAATATCTCTTATTAAACCAGATTAGTCTTTAGATCAGAAAGACCTCATTCTTATCTGCTTTTTTTCCTGCTTATTATCAATTTGCTTAATAAAAAGATATTTTCTGTCTATAAATCATGTCTCATTACTTTAACGGAAGGCAGTACAAAATCATCACACAGTTGGAACCGTGCTTCTCATCTGTTTTTGTCTTAAATCCAGTACTGGTAAAATTTCTTTGTAGACTTGAAGGGTGAAATAGTTTTCTTATTGGTGAGAAACAGTTTATACTCCTGTGTACCTCTCCTGGCTAACATGTTTCAGTGCGAAACAGAAGAGTTTGCTTAGTTGGACAGAATAAGAAGAGGGGTGTGAGGTTTGTTCCAAGGAAAGCCATTTCTGTTGGTGTGGACACTTGTGCACTAGGAACTTAATAGGATAAATAGCTCAGTTCTTACCACTTCTGTGGTAGCATTTCCTTTTGCTCAGACTACACTGGTCCTTTGATTGAAGTTTTCTTGCCCAGGCTTCATTTATGGTTTCTGTCAAAATATGGTTGCAGGTAGCCCCAGCAGACATCAACTTTTCATGTAAATTATGCATAACATTTGATTGTCTCCCTGAGATTTATTATAAGACTGACAAAATCACTGCAAAGCACCATACAAATGTTACTTTCAGTGAATTCTACCAGATTATTTCACATAATCTTTATTTTACTAATCTTTAGTCTGTCTTTTAAAAAGCTTCAATGTATAGATATTAAGACCATGCAAAGAGCTTTTAATCAGAAAATGTCTGGTTGGAAGGAGTCCTATAGACCTGACTAATAATTAGTACGGCAGATAATTAAAAGATTGCAGTTGTAATAGAGTGAGGAGGAGAAAAAAATCCCACCAAAACAAACAAAAAGCATAAACTCTAAGGGAAGATAATCCCCTCGATTTAAAGGTATTCTAACATTAATCACAAGAGTCACAGTAGTCATTGGTTATGTAAAATAAAACATCTTTTTTTCCTTTCACTCACAGTGGAAGTAGAGCACAAAGCAGTCACTTTGGTTTCTTCATCAGCATTGTGAAATGCCCAATCGAACAGAAGAGATATGGGACACTGCCTTTTATCTACATCCTGGCAGTTGAGGCGGTGCTGCGCTGGTCTGTAAGCTTTCTTAGCAATTTCTTTTTAAGTCTATCTACAAAAACTGTAGTCTGCATTTCCAACAATGCAGTATGAACAATTTCAAGGATGCTATGAATATTTCCTATGAATATATTAGCTACAGACTGCTTTCTGCGTGCAGTAGGGAAAATTCATCTTTCAAGTACATAAGCAACAATTTTCAGACAGGAGCAGGGGAGAAGGCAAGAAAATGTAAGACGAAACAAATATTTTTCCTATTCATGTATGATACAGTGATTTCTCCATGAAAGAAAAACAGCTTTCTTTGACATGCAGTTTTCCATTTCTGCCTTATTATAATGTGAAAATGATTAAAAGCAAGATAAAATATTTCAAAAAATATATATCCAGGCAAGAAATAATTCCCTGTATTAAACAACCTCTGGGACAGTGGGACTAATTTTTATACATGTACACAGGCACAACCACGCTATATGGGAAATGCAAGCATGCATTTCTCTTTATAGGAGAAATGCTCATGTTTTCTAAGAAATTTAGGATGCTGTCAGTAGAGAGGACCATATCTTGGAAGACTGTTAACCTTGAAAAGGATTTAAGCATTATAAAGGGGAAGCAATTCAACCGGAGTCCTTGTCCAGTGCTGTGGAAAAGGTGAATGAGAACATTGGCCATGTAAAGAGGAGAATAATGAATAGCAGGAGGCAGGCCGTTTTACTTTGGCAAGTGTAATTAACAGGAGTGATACTCTTACACTACCTTCGCTTCCTGAGCCCATACTTGAAGAAGGATTTTGAAAAATCTGAGATGGAAAAAATGAAGAAAAAATTAATTATAAGCTTAACAGAGTACCTTACCTCACTGTTGCACAAGCACGTGAAGTTGGCATAAACCAGGGCACTGGCTGAAAAGGGCAAGTGTGCTCTTTCCAGACCTGTAGTGTCTGCATTGTTTCCTCCCTTGATTCTTCTCTTTCTTTTGGACCAGGCTATTTTCAGACTGATTCACCACCCAGCTGTGCAAATATCATGTAGACAAAAAAGAGAAGGCAGCCGAGGGGCAGAAGGTGGCCAGAACAGTTGGTCTGCATTCTTGTTCTGGCTTTTCATTCTCAGGGGGCTAAGGCAGGAGAGGGAAACAGCCCGACACTTGAATTGCTTACCTTATCAATAAAGCTGAAGTAATTAGATTAAGTATCACCAAGTGGACACTGAGTATCAAAAGGTTTTCTGTCTACGAAGAGACAGCATTGCTAAGTGCTGGTCCTTGGCTCCTGTTCAGTGGTGAAGGTGGGAAAAAAGAATTTAATGGTGAGGATGCTTAAGAATTAGAAAAAAAAATCAAGAAACTGCTGGGTGGTCTGTTTTATGTTTTCAAATCCACAGTAATTTATTTTCTGGAATACATAAAATACACACTCAAAGACACAGAGTACCAGGTTCAATGGAGGAAGAAATGAGTGAAATGTAGTGGCCTGAGATATATAAGAAGTGATACTAGGTGATTTAAGACCCCCTTCTGGCCTTAAGCTCAGTGAAATAAGACTGTGGCAAGCTATGCAATTGTGTTTAAAAATATTTGCAGAGTTGCAAAAATCTTTTACTTTCTTAGCTTACTAACAGCTGAGCATTGGTGCAAAAATAATTTGATTCTTATTTAAAATTGTTTTCCATCTTTTTATGAGCAAAATCAAAATAAAGAGAATATGAATAGAGCTGCTGTAAAGATACTGAAAAGACAGTGGATATTGGAAAGCAATGGGAAGGGTTTTCTGTGGATACCACAGTAACTGTTGATGGCATATTTCAGACTCTATTTGACTAATTTTGATTTTTTAGTGCTCAGTGCTCTGGCGCTAATTCCCTGGTCTGCTCTTACTCGAATTCACCCATATTTTTAACATTTCTTTTTTTGTTGCATCTTGGGCAGATAGGTAGCAGAAGACTATGCCAGCCCAGCCCTCAAATAAAACGCATCTATTTGTGGAAAGGAGCAAATGCCTTTCCACAAAAGTCTCCACCCACTTAATTTTTGTTAGTCAGTGTCAATATTGGTGATTTACTGGCAAAAATACAGTGTGACTTGGGTACTACTATTTCCCACAGCACAGCAAATTCTGGGTAGTACTCAGTGTCCGGTTATGGTCATTAAGCCCATGGCTGGAATGGCATTGCAGTTTTTTTAAGCTTTAAGCTACTGCTCTTGCAGCACTGCCTAATGCAGTGGGGTTTGATTTACAGCTGTCGATATATTTTCATTAGACTTATGGAACGCTGTACAGAGAGCATATGGGTCTTGCAAAAGAAGCTCATGGAGCTCCCAGGGGTCCCCACTGCATAGACTGAAAACCACCAGTCTGTGTGATGATGCAGCCAAGTATAAGTCAATAAAACTAACTCTGTTACAGTTTTTCTCTCTGCAATATGAGGTACCCAGGCATTTTATTATTTGACATGTAGGAAGTCTTACTAATAAAAGGATTCTTTTAAAATCATTCACGGTTTTATCTTGTCTTTAATAAAAACAAAGCACTAACAACTTGCCAATGGCAATGATAAAAGTTTTATTAACTACTGCAGGAGTAGGATAAATAATGGCACCAAATTTAAAGTGTGAGTTAACCACATGAGCTTTATAGTCACTTTACAAAATAAGCTGAACCATTTTAAAAGGGCAGACTTTATAATCCGCTTTAAAAATCCCTTGGTACTTTTAGTCAGGATCAGCACTCTGATCCTCCAGTAAACTGTGGGGAAGCCATGAGGGGTGCCTCAGTCAGCCCCTACCACTGGCATCCATCTGAAAAAGTTTCTGTCTCTGCCGTTTGTCCATAAACTGAAGGTGAAGGTTTTTCTCATCAACATTATATTCTTCTGTGCCTGGAAATGCTTTTTTCTTTCTGTCTTGCCTATGAAGACAGCCTGGCAACATCACCTGAACTTTATATCACAGAATCACAGAATCCCAGGTTGGAAGGGACCTCAGGGATCATCTAGTCCAACCTTTCTGGGAAGAGCACAGTCTAAACAAGATGGCCCAGCACCCTGTCCAGACAACTCTTAAAAGTGTCCAACATGGCTGAGTCAACCACTTCCCTGGGGAGATTATTCCAATGGTTGACTGTCCTCACTGTGAAAAATTTCCCTCTCATGTCCAATCGGAATCTCCCCAAGAGCAATTTGTGTCCATTTGAAGCCACCCAAGTCGAACAACACTTAAAGCACTTGTTTGACACAGGAGACGGAGTAGAGCAGGGGATCCCATCAGGTTTCCAGATTGCCCTTCGGTACAAACAATGCATCATAGTAACTGCTTGGGTTTTGCACTGTCACCTGAAGTCCTGGCACACAGAAAAGAAGGTGAATGTAAATGTCCACTAAGACTACAATGATGTAACAATGCTCATTCATTCATATACCCTCTACAAGTTATGGGCTTGCCATGTTGTTTGTGATTGTACTTGCTTTTCCAACAAGAAGAAATATCTTTGCTCTCCAGACTCTGTCCCCAATGGTAGGCTGTTGTTAATGAAAACACTTTTATTAATGGGAAATAAGGTTAGATTAAATAAAAATTGATTTTTAACTGAAACTGTATATTAGAATTCTAGAACTGGTTTTTATTTTTTAGTAATCAATTTTTCCAATTATTTTTCCATTTGTCTGTGTTCTGGTCTTTGTACCTAGCTCAAACTTTGCTTCAGCAAGTTTATCTTGAATTTATATTGTCAAAACTGGATGAGAATAAGGCTTATATTCTAAGTGAGAATGAAGCTTTGTAAAATATCAGCATAAAGACAGGAAATTAGTAAGCTAAATTAGCCAATGTGGAACGAATGCCTACATTTGGAGAGATCTGGTAAAATCCTAGATCAGTGTCCAAACTTTTGGACTTATCTAAAAGAAATTACAGAGATTTTTTAAACTGACTAGCCACAGAATTTGCAGGTCTTGATATTAGATGGTCTTCTGAACTGCAGAGTGGATTAGAGTCACAGGCCTCAGAGCTAACATAGAAGACATGGAACGAGCTCAGCACTGCCATTTACAACATGTTGTCATATTTCCAGGCATTATCACTCCCATTGGATCTTTACCATTCCTGTGTATCAAATAGATGAAGATAGACAGTGGCTGTGCCACCAACCCTACTGCACATGCCCCAGCTGTGAGTAGGCATGCAAAAACCCTACCTGTAGGTGGGAGCTGTTGTTGGAGCATTGGAAAGGAAGGTCACATGATAAATGGACCCACGTCTGATGGAACAGCCTGGACATCAGCTCAAATCTCAGCATGCTAATGAAGCATCTGTATATACCACTGACTTAATCCATGGGGATCATGTAACTGCATGTTGTCATTTACGTGGCTTTAGGGTGCTTTTGAGATAGGTCCTTTGTCTCAGCTAAGCTAAATGCAGTGAGAGATGACATAATGCTGTCAGTGATGTCTGGGATGCATATTTTAAATTGGTGAAGTCGAAAGCGAATATAAATTGTTTGGTTGCCATCTGATTTCCTGCTTCAGTAATTTGTTTTATTGTAATAAGGAGTACAAGTATTCAAGCAGTCAGAAGCTGGTGGAGCAGGGAGATGGGCCAAGTGGGGGACTTATATCTGAGGGCCACGATACTATGCATCAGAGGGTGCACAGAGAATTACCCTTGGGCAAATACAGCTTTATTGAGCCTTGTAGCAGTGGTAGGAAATAGGCAAAGTCTTAGTCCTAAATAATTAATGACCTCTAACTGCTTTCTGTAGGCTCAGCTACTTCTTGTGCTCACTGCTGTGGGAATTCAAGGCAAAAGGTGGTCTTTCTGATTTTTCTTTTCCTCTTTTTCCTTTCCTCTTTTTCTCTTTCACCGTGCTTGATGAGCATTTGGCAAGAAAAATCCTGGAGTTTAGCATACATAGTTAATGAGAGAGGAATGTCCCAGCCCAAGAGGAAAGGAACGCAGCCAGAGAATCACTGGTACCTGTTGATTCAAAGAAGCCTGAATGTGGCTGTATTCCACTGGTAAAGTGAGTGAAGGGAACCAGGAAGGGCTGCTTAATGATACACAGACAGTGACAGATATGCCCTTCAAGATTAACATTAGAAACACTTTAAATAAAATGTTTTAGTTCCACCTTCATTGATTTTGTAATCTCTGTGTAATTGCTGGTTCCTCTAATTGACTGATGAAATAACTGGTTTACTCTGACATTCATTTGGGCTTCTTCTAATTAGAAACTCTATTCCATCAGATGTCCTGTCAAAACAGGTTTCTGTCTAAGAATTTTCAGGAGTTATTTTTACCTGTGTGAATTTTTGGAATATTGTCTTCCTCTGTTCAGAGGGATTATCTAACTTCTTCTTTTTTAACATTCTTATGAGCAACTAACTGCTGGAGGTTTGGATTTTGTTGAAAACAATATTATTTTATTTAGATTTGTGCGTAAAATATTGTAAATCAACACTTAAATCATGTTAATCTTGTCTCAAAATAGGAGAAACAACATTGTAAACTGACATCTAAATAACTTTCAAAGAGCTAAGATTAATCTGCTATAAAACTATAATTTCCTTCCTAAAAATATCTAAAAAAAAAAATCTTAAAATTTCCTCCTCTTAACAATAGCTTTAAAATCACCTTGGTGATGCAAAAGCCAATAACATCTTTCAGAAATATTCCTCAGGAAAAAAAACAAAAACCTTTTCGTGCTAAACTCTTTAAAGATCATCACTATTAGTATCTGGAAAACTTGTAATATGTCTAGTAATACATTTGCACACGAGCACTGAAACGTACTTCGCAAACCCCAATTTATGTTGTAAATGAGCTGCATTCATTTTAGTTCTGCATAAATTTATATCCTTCTGCCTGTGGAACAGTAGAAAAATGTCACCAAAAAAGTTATTTTTAGGTCGTTTATCTGAGTGAAGTTGCACACACATGAGTGGAAACTGAAACGTCTCTGAAATAATTCTTATGCAAGCGATCTACTTCCCAGCTGGAGCCCGGGGAGAGCAATGCATTTTACTGCTTTACTGCTCACAGGAACTTGCTCCTCAGAAGGCAGTACTGGTTGCTCATGAACCATGTAGAGTGGTAAGTTAATTGTATCACTAAAAATACAGGAATCTAGGCTCTTCAGAGCTTTGTAAACTTCCTATCTGGCTGAAGTTATGCTCCTAAACTAATTTTATTATGCAGTATAACACTGGGGTTTTTTTTCATAATGCAGCAGTGAAAAAATTACTTCAGGTAGCCTGCCTAACACATTTGGTTAATGGTCATAACAGTAGGAAAAAGTGCATAAACTGTATATTTCAGCACATTTTTCCAAGATGTGTGGAGCAGGTAAATATACCTTGAACAGTATTAGAAAAAACACAGGAAATATAGAGATGTGATTTTTCTATATTTTACTGTTTGGGGCCGCTTAGAAATAAAAATGTGATAACATAGGATGATCCTCTCAAGGGGACCCAGTCAAACAGCTACTCTTGTGACACTATTTCTTTGCAAACCCATTTCATGCATGGGAAAATCCCTCATGGAGATTGTTTTTGTCCCCTAGGAAACAGAACTGTATGACAGGGGGGTAGAAATAAAAATCCTATCTTTTTTCATGGGTTTCTGTTCCTACCTGATGTGTGTGTATGTGAGAAAGATAGAAAGTAATACTACTTGAAATGAAGCTATTGTGGAAAGCCTGAAAGATACATTATGGTACCACTTTACTTCCTTTTCTACCCTCTGTTTCTGGTTATTTTGCACTCAGCTCTCCTCTTCCACTTCTGCCCTTATCTGTCTTTTATATCCTGGCTTTTTAAGGCATTGGCTCTATCTTTACTGTGGGCTTATGACCCAAGAGTGGTATAAGCCATTGCCTGCATATATTTTGGCTTTGTCTGCCTATGAAAGAGAGCCAGATCTTATCACTGTGAGGGAGGTTTGCTCTGCAGAGTGCTGCCGAATGGCTTTTCTGCTCTCTCTGGAGCTCTGGGATGAAGCACTGTGAGCCAGGGAGTTCCACTCTGGGCAGGATCCGAATCAGTAGCTGCTCTATTGTTAGTTTTTAGCTCTGGTTATTTTGATACCTGATACCAACAGCTGCTGAGCTGGGGCTTTTGGAGGAGGAAATTGTTTGCTTGTTTGTTTGTTGTAGTATTACTCTAGCTTGACAGTGCACCCAAGGAATTTTTCCAACTACTAATTTTTTTCCAGCCCTCCAGAAGGTACTTGTAGATGGAGCATTGCTGCCTCTTTCTCAGGATACACTTAATACGTGATTTCATCTATCATGTTTGTGCACGAATCTTTCTTCATTAACCTTTTTTTCCCCCAGGATGAATCATGCAGTTGTCTAATGCGTAAGACTGATACTTAGAGTCCTCCTACAATTCTTGGCCTCACTTCAGGTACCTGCAGTCATTACATGATTTTTCTTCATTAAAGGAAGCTGTGTGTGTATACCTCTCCCTCTCACTTGAGCAGGTATGGTAAGCACACTTGATCTTTTTTCATTAATGCCTCTGTCTCAAGGATGACTGTGAAGCAGTTGATCTTTCTTTATTACTGTCTCTCTTCTCAATGCCCATCACCTGAAAGCTCACTGGACTGCACTTTTTTTTTTTTTTTTTTTAATTCAGTCTGGGTACAGGTGTCATCTCCTGGCCACAGCTGGATTGAACCAGAACAGCTGGAGATGCAACAATTTCAAGCTGTCCAGCCTGACCTCCTGGAGGCTGCACCACCCAGGATGCAGGTTCTGTACCATTGCCTGACATATGAAGCTGGCTCACGATGGGGGCTTGGACATACTGACAAACATGCTGTAATGATTCCAGAATCACGCTCTGTGTCGTTTGGCTCTCCTTGCCGTAGAGGGAGTAGACATCAAGAGTTGGAAGTCATTGCAGCTGTTTCTGTTCAAGGCCTCAGTATTAGCATGCACTGGTGTGCTCCTGGTTTGCTTCTGAACATTACTTATTTGAAATTCTTTTTTAAAAACTGATGGAACCTTTGTCTATACTAATATCTCCTTGACCATGATGCAGCTGAGCCAACAGTAGTACTACTAATACGTTTTAAGAAAAAATATACCGTGGACAAAGCCTTGTGGGGCCAGATGTCATATTTTGCTTTTAGGGGCTTATGCAGAAGTGTATTTATATAATTCTTTATTTTTCTAAGTTGGAAAGAATGGAGTGTGCTAGTAGTGTGTGCAATGTACTAATAACACATGCATTGACTGTGTTTTTTTAGAAGTGGACGAGACAAGCATAGGTTAATTAAATCTGACCAGAAAATCAACCACATAATGGCTGTGTATAAATCCTCTTAATGCAGTAGTCACCTCTTTGCACAAAAGTGCTAACTCTATAAAATCTGTTACAGGAGGCTCGAATTGGTGGTTAAGATGTCTACAGTAGTCTCTGATAAAAAAGTCACTAGTTACACAAGATGTCTTGCTAGGAGAGCAGCAATTAACACCAAGACTTTTCTGGGACCTGAAGGATTTACTTTGTCAGGATTACAGCCTGACTAATTATGGCACCTGCTTCTGAGATATCACTGATAGCAGTAACTCAGAGAGTACACCTGCAGGTAAAACCTAATTAGAAGGTATGGTTGTTGGGAGTCATTAATGAACTATATCTTCAAAGTCGTCTTCTGGTTTTAGGGTTCACTTTAATAGTCCCAGACCATCACAGTGAGTTTAAAACATTCCCCCTTTAAAATAAATGTTTCTGTTTTCAGTGGATTTACATAGTTAAAAAAATGCAGATTGCAACTTACTGCTTGTGGGTTTGATATTTCATTCTCTGGGTCTCCTCCAGATGTGCTTTTCCACAGCATTGCTAATTATTTACCTTGTAAGTGACCTACACATGTGACACTCTGCAACCTAATTACATAGTACCTGACTGAAGATTAAAACATTAACTAGGGGAATATTAAAAAAAAAAAAACCAGGGTATTTGGATTACCTGAATTCCCAGTCTGCGATGCAGGCATGACATGTAGCTAAACCAGTTGAAATACAATGGCTCTTTGTGGTCTGCTGCAGGATAGTTCATAGCTCTCCAGCCTGAAATGCACCATTCCAAGGTGACTTGCAAGCTGCCATCCTGGAACATTGTATCTGAACTGACTGGGAAGGAACGAGGGACAGCCACAGGCACCGCAGACAGAAGCAGAGCATCCCTGCCTACCCTCTCAAGGCAAGCACAGCCTTTCATGGATTAGACCCTATAAAAGACAGGCATAGTGGGAAATGCAAAGCATAGCATGATTTGGAATTTTAATTTAAAGAAAAGCTCCTGCTGTTACCCATCTTCTTTGGGAATGAATGAGAGTGAAAAATGAGAGAGAAATGTAACCACTTACGTAATATTCTGTAGGAAAATAAATTAAATTAATAATGTAATCACTTTTAAATTTTTTTAGCACATCGTCTCTGAAATCTGAGTCATTGGACGTTTTCTTTCAAGTTTTTTTCTCTTGAGTTGGAGTCATGTTATTGCAGCATGGTGTCTATGGCAGTATCAACAGTTTGGTTTTTTTTAAAAAATGACTATGTGTAGACAGGGACAGAGGAGAGAAAGTGAAAGAAGGAATAAAGCACATGGTTGATAAACCAGGCAGAGTTCTCTTGCTTTTCAGATTGGTCCTTAGGAGGTTGGTCAAAATTATTTGTTTCTTTACCTCAGTATGTTGCTCGAATATTTGCAATCTTGCCACAATTCACCTGAAAACCAAGAAAGTTTCAGTCTCTCTGGAGGGGACTGAATAATAACTCTTGGTAGCTGCTTTGTACGTAATTGCATGAGAAATCACTCAAGCAAAGCCCTGCAACCATATTTCCCAAGTTGCACCCAAACTTCTTCATTAGCAAACAAAATGAAAGCTGATGTTTTATGAAATTTAGGTGGGTGACTGTGTCCCCAGAGCAGATTTGAAACTCCAGGAAGATTTCCCCAAAATGGTATATTTTGGGAGGTGCAGATAACAGGAACAGCCAGGCCTTAACATTGTTTCTTGCTTTATGTAGAAGAATTTCCATTTCCTCCGCACATTACCTGTGATTCATGGTCTTTACCAAAGAGTGACTGGATGGTGCAGAGAGATACTGGTTTAATTCGGTCTTTATGTTCAGCAATAGAGCAATTTCCACTGATATGAAAATATCTCACAAAACAAAAACATTGAAAGGAAAGTGTGAGGCAGGGCAATGTGTTAGCCCCATGTACAGCCTTTGATATAAGAAAATGTGTCCCTTCTCTCTCAGAAGGGATCACCGGGGAATTTCTCTTATGCTGGAAAAGATGTTCTTATTCAGGTTTTCACAAGAGTAAACATTTTTAAGCAACTTTATGCAGAAAAAGTAGGATTCTTGTAGAAAGATAAGTCCAGAATACTTACTTGCTGCTTAAATTATAAACATAATCATGAGAGTTTGCATTCTGAAATTTTTTGACTGCTTTACCATACATAGCTAGCTTACTTCCTTGTCCTTGAATAGAAATCACATGATGTAATTAAACAGAAAAAAGTCTCCTGGAGAGGCTCTATGACGTGTCTTGGTGTGCTTTAAATGGTGAACCATTTTGGATGAGCAAGCATAGCTTTTCCATTTTTCACTTTGGATGGGCAAACCCAAAGGCTCCCCTCGTTTCCAGGTCTAAAAGCACACTGAAATTACTACTCAAATGTTTCACTTACGAAGGATCTTGTTAATCTGTTTATTTCTTTAATAGCATTGCAAGTGCTAGAAAAATAAATGCAATTTTTGGAAAAAAAAGGGAAAATATTTATGTTAGAAATCCAAGTTTGCCTACATCTAAAACTTTACAATCTTGTTCTAAAATATACTATTTTATGGTATGGTAATACAGGCACAGCCTAATAGCAGTTGATGAAAATTAATGAAAAATTGCTGTAGAATTATTAATGACAATTTTATGCATTATTAGTCACATTGTCATTTTATACAACTGAAAAATACTGAAGTCCTGGAGCTGGGAGTAAAGCAGCAGTTTTTTTTTTACCAACAGCCCTTTCTGAATTAGAAAAAGCTGTCACTAGTTCACTGTTCTTGTCATTAGTCATTGTTACTTAGATAATATGTTATTTCCACATAGCGTTCTGATCATCTTTTAGGGAAGAAAGCAAGGTAATTATGGTGTCAAAGCTGCAATGGAGAGGAATTCTCTTTTTCATTACCTTTTTTCTTTCAAAAAAAAAAGAAAGGTTTTTTACACTATATAATAGTAGATACACAATAGATATCTAAATGAGACAAAAGGCTTTTTTTTGGTCATTAATCATAATTTGTCACATATTCTAATAATTAGCTATTGGATTGCAGATTTTTTATTTATTTAAATGAGGATTAAAATAATTAAATTCTACAAAACAAACAACATAACTGAAACAGACTAATAAAATCACTGCTATACAAATCACTAGTTTCATATTTGTGTGTAATGAATGGTGATAGGCAGAGAGGGAAACGGTGCATTGGAAAATCAGATGAGTGTGACTGCTAGAAAGTAATGGTTTAAAATCACTAAGCATTATAGCAGATGCTATTGCAATGTGCTGTTATCATTCTTTGAATGGAGAAATGGAGTAGGTTTTATAAATTCAAATTGAAGATTTTTCTTCTTAGTCCAGTGAGACATTCCATTCATGTTAAATAAAAATACATTTTTTTCACTTTGTGTGTAATTTTGCTCTTTTACTCTGTATTTCTTCAGACATCCTTTCACTCCTCCATTCCATATCATCTTTTATTCTGGTTAGAAGGTTGAACATCTTATGGATTTATGATATGCAGCAATACAGATTTTGTCTCTTACAGCTTTCTTTCTAGATATGTGTTTCCAGATGACACAGAATATTAAAAAAATACCCCAGATCTGGCATCAGTAGTGCACAATGATGGTTAGGTTTTTGATTAGAGGTTTCTTCCTCAGCTTGCATAACCCAGTATACTTGGTCACTAACTTCTGATCCAGAAGGGCATACACACACACAATTATGATTCCAGGAAGGGCTGTTTTCTGAAGTTGATTTTTTTCTACTCATATTAATTGGATTGGGATGTAGGTTTCTGAGCTTTTGAGTGGTTTTGTGGTTTTGTTGGTCTTTTTTGTTTTTTTAAATTGTATCTGTATATCAAATTTACATAGGTTGCTTTATTTATTTTCTTATTTCCATAGCATTCTATAATTGAAATATCCAGGGACTTTCTCCCTCTTCCCCCAACAGTGGGGATGGAGATGACATGAAATATATTTGTTACCTAGCATGCTGCTTTTTCTCCTACCAACTCTATTCCCTTTTTATTTCTGGGATTAACATAAAGCATGTCTAGTTCTGTATAACTATTTCCAGTTATTTCACTTCTGGAGAAGAGCTAGTTCCTGATCTGACTGTTTGACTCTGAGATGTTCATCAGTGGATGATGCAAAATGACTAAAGTCATTCTAGAATTTGGACCCCAGCAGAAGAAAAACAGATGAGCATAAATCACATGGTCAAATATTATACCAGCTTATCATCCCTTATTGTCATCCTCAATACACAATGGACTAATGAAAGTGAAAAAGCTCTCCATTATTTTTCACAATTTTAGTATGAATTTGCCTCACCAGTGTTTGCGTGTTTTGCTTGCTGTTAATATTCTAACAAATTTACTGAGCAGCAGGTCTATGGATTTTAGAAGACTGTAGGCTATCTATAGGGAATAAGAGCCTGCTCCAATTTGATTAAGGATATGAAATAACCCACTGTGTTCAATATACATAGCTGATATGCTATGCACATTAAAATATATGAAATCTAAAAAAATTGAAACACTGAGTTACTTCTAAATTGTCCAAATGTTCAGCTTTGTTTGCTGTTGGGAGGAGCAGAGATACTCTGGATCACCTCCTGTTTTAGGCACTTTCACCAAAGGTTACACTACTTAATAAAGAGGCACCTGCCCCTGTGTGATGATCTAGACCATCCAGGTCAGGAACTTAAATTTCTACAGAAGAGTGTTGTATGCAGCAGCATGGTGTTGGGTGCTGCTTGACAGAGACCTAGCTAGTGATGTACTGAACAGCTTACCGGTGAGAAAGGCTACATGCCAAGGTATATTTGAACTACTTCTCTTTCTGGCATTTAAGGATCTGAAAGAAGAAGGAATTCTGGTTCCATGCACCTAGTCATCATTGAAAAGGCCTTAATATTTTCATAGGGGGAGAGTAGGTGACAAGCATTTTCTCCACCCAGAAGGGGCTGAATGACCAACCACCTGTTGTCCCGACCGAGTGTGCTGACAGAGGGTGGGTACCAGCTACTCTTCCTGCTGATGTTTGAGCCACTCTGCATGGTGGGCTTCAGGTATTCTAAATCAGAAGGAGAGCTTCCTTTTGTCATTGCGATGACGTGAGACATGAAGACATGCAAGACAATTACACAAAATAGTAGAAAACATAAAAAAATAAAGGAAGACCAGAATAATGCTTGGGTCAGGTATTCAGGTTTCAGAAATTGCTATGGCTCTGTCTGAGCCAAAAGAAAAATGTATAATTATACCTTCTGAATTTCTGTCCCATAAAGAAGAAAAAGGTTCTTCCATGTAGGAGGCAATATGCCCAGATACATCAGAACGTCACTTTGTCTCACAACATGCTACCATAGCATGGGTATTAGAGCAACACGTATATTAAATGACACTGACATAACACTCCAGACAGTACAGACCTACTCGTCTTTTATCCCTGTGCCTTTCGCAGCCTTCCAGGAATGCCAATGTGTATGTTTGTCTATAAGAATAAGTCACTGATTCAATTAGAGTGATAAGTAGTGTGTCTGCACTAGGACAGAGTAAGTATATAGCATCATTTCGAACGAAGTGCCCTTGAAGACTTTCATCGCTCATAACCTACTGTTCCCACTGCTCTGCAAAAGACGCCTCCTTTGTGTATGTCATTTTCTGGGTAGGAAGGTCATATTTTTGTTGGTATGCTACTCAGGGTTTTCTGCAAGCAGTAAAACATTTTGGTAATACAAAAGCTATTGGATTTTCATCTTTTTTTTCTTTTGGCTATCTCACAATGAACATGATCAGCTTTCTCTGCCCCTGGGTTAGTAAGAGAGATAGAGAGATTAGCAATAGTGGCTGGCTGCAAAGTTAGTTTTAGGGATGAGCAAACAGGGCAATTGCTTGAGATGACAGGGCCTAGTGGGGATCCCTGAGATCATTATGTATTTGTACAAGTCACAGTAAAGTTGGACAGAAAAAGGGAAGGGTTTTTGCTTTAGCCCATGTATGGGGTCCAAAAATCCTAATGCCAACTCTGACTGACAGTGAAGGTTGGGAAAGTGCTTAGCATCTCTTGACAGTCATTTCTAAATTTATAAGCAAATAGTCACAGGCAATCCCAAAATAGTAACCTAGACTCTGTCCTCAAGACACAAAGGTGGAACTGGCTTGGCTGAATTTGACCTTGTTCTACCAGAGTTTTAATGTTCCTCAGAAAGTTATGCATCTAATAACCAACACCCCACATTTCCATGAATATCTTAGTGGGATAGGACTTCAGGATTAGGAATCTGCTGTAGCTGTTTATTCTCAGTGGGGTCATCTCCACTTGTACAGAAAAGGAGCTTTAAATATTGTCTTGCTCAGGACAGTTCCACAAGATCCATTTTGCGCAGCTGTAAGGAACAATAAAAGGTGAATTTCAAAGGGGGAGCAGTACAATACCGCTGCTGGGCTAAGATCTCGACAAGACATTAGCTGCAAAATAAAGAAAAAGCTAATATAAATGCAGGGAATGTACTATTCAGTACTTGATCATCAGCTGTAATAGAAGAGAAATTAT
Source organism: Phalacrocorax carbo (assembly GCF_963921805.1). Taxonomy (NCBI): domain Eukaryota; kingdom Metazoa; phylum Chordata; class Aves; order Suliformes; family Phalacrocoracidae; genus Phalacrocorax; species Phalacrocorax carbo. The sequence goes on from NC_087515.1 coordinate 55,593,607, forward strand.
GCAGTTATTCCAGGGCTCAGGCCCTCCTTTTATGGTGATTATAGGAAAAGTCTGAGCTCAGACATAAGTAGACAGACTCAGTAATTGGAAAGGACAGTCCTACAATAGCTTCTCACATCCCATCACACTTGCGTATAAAAACGAAGTATGTACTCAGATCCACCTTGTAAACCTACTGCGTTTGTGAAGGCAATGCAGCTGTGATTTTACCATTAAAACAGACTTTCTATGTCATTCTTGCTCCAGAATTCACAGACTATCCTGTTCTTGTCTGTCCTGTAGTCTGTGATATAAAGGTTTTAGGTAAAGGCAGATTTTTTGCATTTCCACCAGATTATCAGCATTAACAAAATCAAGAATGGTGAGATAATCCCATTATGATCAGAAGAAGAGAAAACTATTCTTTTTATGATCTTCTGATTAGCCTCTGAGTACAGACCATCAGTGTGAAGAGTTGCTCTCTCTGTAACTTATTGTTGGCTTTTATTGCAGCTAAGTACTAGGTCATAGCCCAAATTGTTGGCAAGAGTAATGTGTGTAGAACTGCACTCACAAAGATGCTTTTGCTGCTTGCTTCAGGGATTATGGAGACCTTTTTTTTCTTATCAATTTTATGTAATTACCCCTTTATCTCTACACCTATAGTATTTATATTCAACCCTCTACTGACATCAGTGCATTATATTCTCTATTCTAAAGGCCTGGAGACTCTGACAGTATGTATTGCCCAATGTTGACATTTACATAGTTCATAAAATATCAAATAAATGTGCAGTTGCCTTCTGTAGTTGCTCAACTGTGCAGCCAATTGAATGATGTAACCATAATCTTTCCTTGACCTGATTTAAAGAAATAACCTATAAAGCTGGCTTTCATACTTATTTAATATTCTTACGCTGTACACAGAGAGTCTAAATCCAGAAAGCTGCCAATTCTTTGTTTTGGTAAATTCTAAGATGGGGCAGTTTTTCACCAGAGAATTCTCTTGCTGCTAACACTAGTCAATCAAACTCTGGGAATTGACAGCCAGAATCACCCAGAGGCAACAAATCAGAGTCCCAGACAATAACAGGTGATGGAAGAGCCAAGTACCATTTGTAATAGTAATGCCAAACCAAGCAAATGTGGATATTTTAAACTAGAATTCTAAATTTTATCTTTGGGTTCATAGTCTACTAAGTTCTCATTAGCATTTGCTTTTCATCCCTCTCTCTATTCTCTATTATCTGTTCCCTATGACGGATGACTTTTGACTAATGATGTATTCCTTGTATCATTCTCCAGGGGAAGCTTTCTCAGCAACAGCGCATTAAGCAGGCTCTTAGCGTGGTTGAATTTTGTCTCTGGCACTGAGGAGCTAATTCTTTGCGTTTCCTTAAACAGCCTCAGTCATTTGGCTCAGCAAAGACCCCTTTGAGGCTCTCTTTCTGTTCCTGCCTCTTCCAGGCTGCCAGTAATCACTGTGGGAACTTGACGGCACTGGGTTTCTCCAGTATAATTGTATTTAGCTGAGTATGAGGAAATATCATGTGGTGATTTTAACAGTGCCATACCTGTTACCTCTAAATCTTTAGTGAATCAGCAGACTAATGCAGTGAAGTGAAACAATTTGAGAGCAATGGGAGCCGTCTACGGTACAAAATGGCATCTTCTGGCAGTTGGGAATTTAACTTAATGGGGATGAATGGTTGTTGTTGGAGATCTTAATTCTTAACAAACAGACAAATTTCAGTGTATTTCCTTTGTTGGTGTTTCTAACCAAGGGGAAAAAAAAAGATTTAATGGAAGTTCTAGTTCTCATTGATTACTGCAATGCTGAGAAATAAGTCTCAAACTTTATTGCAGTGTGGCCCACTTTGTTAGGCAAATTGCTTTGCTGACCTTCATTTTTTCTCATTTGTAATACATGGGGCACTTTTTAAGCTGTTCACATTTTTGAGGTCAGCTCACTCTACCCTTTGGGACATCCCACGGCAACTGTAGTAGCTGCCTATCTGGAAAAGTAACAAATACTGATATATATTTGGCATGTCTTTTATTAATATATAACATCCAAGCCCAGGAGAAGCTAATAGTGAGGAATAATTTCTTCTTGTCCTCTAGGAAACTATTTTGTGAAATTACTGTTGTAAAGAGAGCTACTGTAGGAATGTTACGGCAGTAAAGGCCATGTCTCTAGACCATCCCTGCTGAACAGCCTCTTAGTCTTCCTTTACATGGATAAATGCCCAACAGGGCTGGAAGGGTGACCTTGCTCAGTTCCACAGTGACTTTAAATTCATCTGACCTGAAGGGTGTGTTCATGCTACAGTTCCCTAAACAGCCTCTCTCCTTCTCTTTGTATGCTTTTGTTGTGTTTGTTGTTCAACTTAATTTGATTAATATTTCATTCTGGCTTCTTTATATTCTTCAAAATATGACCTATTTCTTCATCTTATTTGCTTTCCTCTATGTCCTCTTATATTTCTAACTGATTGCTTCTCTGCTTTATAGGCCTTCATAAAGTGGTATAATTCAACTCTGTTATACAATTCCTTCTGAGCTAGATGTTTAGTTTTGCCTGTATTAGGCTATTTTTAGCCTTTCTGCAAGTCTCTGTAATACTTTTGTTTTGATATTTCTCTTGTTCAAATCACAGTACAAAATACGCAAATCTTTAGCAAATGTTTTAAATGTACTGTAGCATTTCTGTTCTGTTGATGTTTTGTTCCGCTGCTAATGCTTTGTTGGAAACAGGAGTGTTACTGCCACTTCCAAAGGGCATACCTTAAACAGCATGCACTAATTTTTCCTCACAAAAAAATCCAATTATATTAAATTTTTCAGCATTTTTTCACTTTGTTTTTCAGTATTATTTAATCAGCTCTATTTATAACAATACATTTTGCTTCTAACCAGGTTGTTCATGACAATGCTTTTTTCATCAACAGTATTCCAAACTAAAAAAAACAGCCCAAACTTTACAGCCCTTTTTGTTTCCGTGCATTTTAGTGTCATATTTCCAAAGGCTTCATTACCCTCATTCCTACCATGAGAGAACAGAAAGCAGAGTAAACCTCTAGAAATTAAATCTTTGTCCTTTTTCATCAACCAGAATTTTTCTGTGACCACCATAAAGCCAACTTTTGACACTGGTGTATGATAAGTTAATAAAGCCTACTGTTTAGAGGACACTGAGCCTAAATACTCTATTACTTTATATAGGTGTCTATGCCTATGTATACAGAGAAACAGGGGCAAAACAATGAAGCTTCAGGGTTGGCTTCTCTGCCTAAGAGTAAACAGAAAACCAGACCCATGTTGTATTGTTATCCCCAAATCATCTTTATCTTGGCTTTTACAAGGCCCAGTTCCGGATCAACATATAAAAATTTCCAAGTGTGACACTGATCTAAGCCCTATGCCAGACAGGTACAACTAAAACAAAAATTAAATGTTAGTGGTTGTGACCAGTCCATTTATGATGTCAATTTTCATACCTCTGGTGAAGCTTGCAAGAGTTACAGACTGAAACGTACATATAGCAAAGCTTCATGGGGCATGAAACACTTTGGTTGCTTTGGTCTTTAGCAAATCTCTGGTGAGTCGTGCATTGCCTTATCCTTAATGAACAGGTTTTATGACATTATAGGATTACTTAGCCCACATACTGACATGCCTATAATTAATAATATAGAGCAATGCTGTCCACATATCCCTGTCAGCAAATAATTTGTAATCTGCTGGCATTTCTGTACCATTAATAGGTTAGCTGCACCTAGACAGCCAGACACATATTGTAATCCACCACTTTCAACCATGTGCAGTTGTCTCACAGGATGCTGAACAGCCCCAAACAAATTAGTTTATATAATTATCTTCCCAGTTTCTTCGGATTATGTCTTTTCTTTCAAAAGTCATGCAGGCTTTTCTGAATGTGAGCAATGTTTGCTGAATAGTTACCCTCTTGTATAACCTTCCAGAGCATTCAAGGAGTCACTCTGACAGTAATGGTGGAAACTTAGCAGGACTTCATTTCTACTACTGCATCTTAAGCTGCTGAGTGGATTGATTATTTAATACATTTAGCAGTTTTTGTAGACTCATAGCAACAACATGTAAATAAATGACTTAACATATTCACTTGTATCAGCTCCATCAGTTAACAGTGACTCAGCATGGGGTTTGACATTGACAGCAAAAGCACTAAGTGGCCAAATTCTATGGCAGCTAATTTGGTACTGCTTACAGCATCCTTCCATAAGGACTATTTATGCGAAGATTTCCTGGTTTTTCAGCAGGATATTTATCAGGAAGGCTAGAGGACACAGGAAAGTCTATTCTAAAAAGAGAAAAGTTACAGATTATGCATTTTCATAGCAATATTCTGCAGATGTTTAGATACACTTTCTTCTCTGCATTTACTATTTTAAAACAAGGTACATTACAGACTGTGCAAACACACACTTTTGCTTGAACCAGCACTAAATATTTCAGTTAAATGTGGGAACAGAGAATAATTTACTTAACTAGAGGCACAGCCATGTAAACACATAGTTGAAAGGTCTTTTGCCTTAAGTAGCCTGTTAGAGCTAAATTTCAAAATACATTTAGGTAGCTAAAAATGACATAGACAGTCATGAAATAATTTCAAAGTACTTATGTACCTAAATCACATTGTAGTCAATGGGGATTAGACACTAGGGCATCTTTGAATATTCCTGAAAGATATATACCTAAATGTCTAGCCACCTTTACATTTCCTCCCTAATATCCCAACTATATTTTGGACAACTTGTACTCCACACCCAAACACAACCTGTGAGACTATCCCTACTGCTAGCATGGCCATTCTGATCTGACCGAGTCAATTCACTGACCTTGCAGTGCCTTCATACTCTGAAACCCCACCTGTGGTTTGAAAGCAGCAAAGAGCCAGTGCTCTAGTGTGAGGAACAAGGGTTCAGATTCACTAGGAACATTTCCCAAAGAAAGAAAATATTTTTTTTTGTTGTTTGCTTCCTATCTTAGCAAGGTGAGCAGCCACACTGGAGTTCTACAAGTTTGTCTGCTACACTTTCCCTAACCCTGTTTCATCACAGCATCATACAGTTGAGCAGGATGTGTATTCTCTAAGGTTACAGTATAAAAGAGGTTCTTTTTTTTTTTCAAGTAGGCAGCCTTGGATGAAGTATCTAAGAAAGGGATTAAAGTGATCTGAGTGCAGAGCAAACTTCCTGCACAGATTTCACTAAGCAACAGCCTGCATCCTTTTTGTTCACCCTTGACACTGAATGTTTTATCTTCCCTTTTTACATGCTCCATCCTGCTTTCATGAGCTTGTTTCAGAGAGCACCTGCCATGGTGAACTACGAACAGGGAAAATATCATGGATGTAGCTGTTCCTGACCCACTGATGGCTTCTCATTCAGGGCCAATTGGCAGTACAAAGCGTCTTCAAATTGTGACACTGTTGAGGAGCGAGATAGGTGGTGAATATCCGTGCAAGCTGGAAAGCCAGCAACTCTTCAACAATCACCTGCAGTCAGAATGGGTTACAACAAAGGCAAAGGAGGTATTAATAGCCATCTAACAGGTTTCAGCTACAATCCTTGGAGCTCAGTTATCAGAAACCTCTGCAACTTACTATTAATCACTGTGTGATGTTTCCTGACAAAGATTAATAAACCTGTATGAGCATACAGGATACCAAAGGCTAGGAATAGGTAGACATTAAAGACCCATGTCTCTGCTGCCTTGCATCTGAAGTAATCATTTATAGCCATAAAGCATTACTGAATTAGCGGGCAGTAAATGTTTAATCAAGGAGAAGGTAAGGACCCAGAATTTCTTCCATTTATTTACTTCCCTGAAAAAAATTAAGGGGCAATGCTTATAAAAGACAGATGTACAAGATTGCAGGAAGCTTTTAAAATTCTCCCTCAGCCCGCTTATACAAACAAATGAAAGGCGAGACCATGAAAAAGCCAGCTTTCCAGGTAACAAAATGTTTCTTCCTTTAGTCAGGAACTTGAAAGGCCTTCTTGTAAAGCTGAAAGCTTCTTTTATTTTCACTTATCCTGACAGCTAAAATGAATGATGTCCATCTTCTTGGGTTAGTCTCTTCCCCCTCTCCACTTTGCAGTGACATGTTTTGTATTATCCACTCTGATTACACAGGTCCTGCTTTGCCCCACTGAACACCTGATTTCTTGTCTTCATCTATGGACAATAAGTGGTGAAGTGTTGCTTGCTCCTGTCTGTTTTTTCTTTTCATACTTGGATATTTTATTTTACTGTATTTCACACCTGGTACTGACTGGCATCCTGGGTAACAGCTTAGCTTCTTTACCCTTTGGATCCCCTCAGTGGGACATGTGAAGTGCCAAAGAACTACTTTAATGTCTCCTCTAAGGAGATAAAACCTGTGCCGTCATGCTATCCATCTACATAACATGCCTTTACCCAAAACCTCATAAATCCATTGGCTAGTTGTACTCACATTTGTGTGGCAGCTGTCTCAAAAATAACTTACAAATTTAATGACACCAGAGAGAGAAAGAGTTAGAGAAGGACCCCAGTGTGCCTCACTCTTAGAAGGTAGCAGCAAATCCAAAGAGGTGGTGCTGCTGTAGGAAACCAGGCTTCATTGCTTCAGCTGCCTAGGAGATCATGTTTTAAATGTCAGTAGGCATTAAAACGCTAAACAATAAAGTATTTGCTGAACTACTACAAGTGACATGGGGGGTTGACTATAAATATGCTGTGTTTCTCTGACTCATTTCTGTACCATACAGGGTCCATGGCAGTGTTTTGCAAATGGAATGAAAGGACTCAGAAAGGGGCATGACAGCCATAACCACCAGCAACCGACCCAAGTACAGCAAAGATGGAGTAACACAGAGCCTCAGTGGAAGCCCAGACACCTGCAACCAGCTCCTGAGACTTCAGCTGCCAGTTCTGGTGCATCCCATGAAGAACAGTGAATCAGATGAGCATAAGACTTTCAGTATTTCTTTAAAGATTGGCCTTGGCATTTCTTTTACATAAGTGACAGTAAAAAAGCAAGAGTTAGACGGTTTAGTTTGACTGAAAATGAGCCTGCACGAAAGTCATACAGAAGGGAAGTCATACTGCTTAGAATGGACCATTGGTGATGCTGTTGCAGAGATGGAAAGCTCTTTGAGAGCTTTGTTCTGGATAATAATTGTTTTGTCTTTTTTTTTTTTTTTCTAGAACCAGATGGGGATTTAAAGATTAGAGTAAAACTGCTGTTGTTTGGTCTTCTGAAAGAAAGCTTTGTTATGAAGACTTTGGTTTCCTTCCTTTTGGCCTGACTGGTTGCTTTCAGTGTCCTTGGAGGGGAGGGTCTAAAGCTGTGGCTGGTCTGAAACTGCACTGAACACAAAAGTTGTGGGGGAAGAAGAAATAACATTTTAAGGACCAGGCCAGTGAACCAAAGCTGACAGTTGATGCAAGATCTCCTTTGCTAGAGGTTGTACAAGCTCAAAGGAAGACACAAGCCTTGCTATCTTCTACTTAAGGGAGGGAAGAACAAGGGGGTGTGACTAGCAATACATTGTATGAATAAGGTGAAGGGAAGACAAGAACAGCTTCACTGAGATTATTCTGACATGTCGACCAGCCATATGTATAGCTAAGAAGTTTCAAATGATGAATGATGGTTCTTGGGCACTCCCACCTTAAAACAGTCAGCTGATTGTCCTGTTTTGGGGTTTGTTTGGGTTTTTTTCATGTGTAAGACCAAAGACTAACTGGGATACAGGTACTGACTTATTCTTCGGATTACTCCTGCAAGTCAAGGTCTGGCACACATGTAACACTCTTGTGCAAGGAGTGAGTAAGATACTTCCTACCTAAAGTAAACAGACAAACTGAAGCCCTTAAAAATAAATACAATAACCAGGGTCATTATCTCATTCTATATGTAAGCTCGTCTGTGGGTAAACTCCACTCTGCTCTGGTGTTTGTGGATGGTGTGTATCCATTAGTGCAATGTCCTCCCTGTAATTCTTCTTGGTAGTATCAGCTATGACTACTGACACTGCCCAGTCTCGGTGGCCACCTCCTTCATGTTGTCTGTTATCTAAAGTGCAAAGGACATCAGAAGACAAGGTTCAGGATCCTTTCTGTTTGCTCACACACACATCACAAAGGAGCAGTTTTCTACTGAAACCACAGCAACAGAATTCCTTGAAAGATGCTGGATATTGTTGTGCCCTCTGTGGCCTCAAGAATATTGGTTTCCAATCTCTCCCATCTTCTTTTAGGAAGAATCAGTTATCAGTCTCCTAAATAAACTGTCAGTTGTGGGTGGGGAATACCAATGAGCTAAGATTTCCTAGCACTGATTTAGAAACTAGTGTCTTCTGTCATGTTTGTTCCCCTAAACTTCTCAATCATTCACACTTGGGTTTTGGTCAAATCATATCTAAGGGTGACAATGAAGGAAGTCATAGTACAAATTTTTAATTGCAAGGCCTTGCCAGGTAGACCGTTGTGGCTGAAAGTTGAGACATAATAAGAAAAGGATAGCAAAAACTCTGTGAAATTGGGGTAGTTTGCAAATTAAAGTTACAGTTCATTTTTCAGGCAACACAGGTTGTTATACATGGCATGAAAATGTGAATACAAAGGATTTGTGTTACTGAAGGAGGAATGTTTAAAGCTGCCTGTGCTTTGGTCCACCTCTCTGAAATGAAGAACACAATATCTTGTCTGGATGGCTAATCCATTACTGTTGGTAAATGACTGGAAGCTAATTCATGGAAAAGAATATCAGAAGTTTTACTGTGCTATACAGCAGCAGTCTTATTTTCTTACTAGTCATTCAACTGGCTTCCACTCTACAGCAACTTTTCATGGCCATGCATCAATGAATTTCACATATTTACACTCTGTGTCCTGCTCAATATGAACTATAAGAGCAGACATGCTGTGGCAGCACAGCAGCAGTGTTCTGGTAGGGTATGCTGTATGAGTTTATCCTGTAAATTCTTGATATGATTTATATTTCCCAAATTCTGTATGCTCAGGCTCCCAATGGCAACCTATATACAGCATGCAAATTTCAACACCTGTGCTCTGCAGACAGATAGGTTTATTAATAATGACTTAAGTCTTTTTATTTAAAGAGAATGGAGGCATGAATTTGCATGCTTTGATGTCTGAGCCTCATTCATCTTGTGTGTAATTTGTCTGTGAATTTAGTGTTCTGTGAGAGTCAAGGGTAAAAAGCCTGTTGTCCCTTTGTTCTTTTTTGCTAGCATAAATCACTGATTCCACATATAATACTGGGTATATTTCTCAGAGGCAAAGAGTGTAACTAGCTTTTTTGCCGTTATCTTCTGACTCTACTGATACAGTTTCCCATATCATGCTGCGTTGTCAGAAAATGAATGAAATGATCAGAGATTAATATTTAAAATTCTACTTTGTCCTGAGTTTTGTAAAAAGCTCTGTTTATAAGGATCAAAAATGCAGCAAAAATAACTAGAAGGGTCATCACATATGGAAATTTGCAATTAAGGTTTCTCTTTCATATTTGGGCAAAGAACCACAGCAATGAGACACCCCTCCTTGTACAAAGCCTATCCAAAGTACTAAGCATTACAGCCTTCTTGCCAGCTCCTTTCTCTGACAAAAATGGCCTGTCTGATCTTTTGGTCTGTGACACTCAGACTAATCTACATGACTATATATGCCAAAGTCCCCACACACTAATGGACATTACAGGTCAGCTTGCACATAACCTTTCAGATCTCTGGGCAAGCCTGTCCTAAGGAGTTGTGCATGTTTTGCTAAGCTAAAGCTTTCTGAATTGCATTTGGTTTATTTTTTGCCATAAAAATTTGAGGAACTACTTTGACCTGGAGAAGAAAAACAGCAACCTCAGCAGGTAATATGGTAAAAGATGTGCATTTAAAGATGTTTTGATAGTCTGCCATTCAGATAAAAAAATAGATATTGAAATGAGATAATTGTTGAATTGGGATGAATGAGAAGATTTTGCACGTATGAAGAGACCGGCTTATTCACTGAGAACCAGGCTGTGGTTTGTAACCAAATGCTACATGTGGCTGGCTATTTAATGGCAAAAGGTCTGCTCATAATCTTCCTTGGGCTTCCTGGGGAAAATGGTCACACTTCAAGGAATGAATTAATCTCACATCTTTTAATGGTTACTGATCACTTCTTGCTAAAAGAAGTGCTGAAAGAAGCCTTAAATCAGGGTAACAGTTAAAAAATGGGGGAGGAGTTTTTAAGGAAATAGTAATGCACCATTTCATCTTCTAGGAAAACAAGGAACAAACAGGTCTCTGATTAGTTAATATTTGGTGTATATATTTGCATATTTTTTCTGTGAAAATGTAACAGCATAGAACAAAACAGCACACTTATCTAGTCTTGCGGAATATCACACATACATCCATCATGGCTCAGACCAGCCACTTCAATCAGTTTGAGGACCACCCTAACCAAAACATCTCTGAGGGAGCTGTAGAAATGCAAACTGAATTAGATTATGCTCTAGGAAATGAAGGGTCTCTTACTTTGTTGATGAAAAATACTGTTTGAAAGGAAAAGGTAAGTTCAGTGGTTTAATTAAGTTTTATTTATGTTATTTAGATGATGGCACTGGCTAAAACAGTTGAAACTTCCAAAATAGGCATTGGATAGCTACTAACCAAACAAACAAAAACAAAACCAAAAACCAAAACAAAAACAAATCAAAAACAAAGACAACAAAACCAAAAAACAAGAAAATAAAAATGGAAAAATTACCTGCAAGGAATGAAAATGTTAATAAATTGTAGTATTGTGTTACAGTAGTGTAGCTCACTACAGATTGTATTTACAGCACTCACACCTATTTTATGCTGTTGGTTTCCCTCAGGAACATTTGGCTTTTCTCAGACACAGCTGAGAAAAGGGATGTGCCAGGCAGATGGAGTGAAAGACTCCCTCTCTCCTTTTGTATCATCTGGGCCAGTTTGTCACTTCATGTCATGCCTTTCTTTTAAATGAGAAGAGCAAATAAATATGGCATTTTATACAAAGAGTTAATTTACATGAGGAATTCTTCAAAATATCTGGCAAAATAATGAATAATATGGGTTTTCTATCAATGTATTGCTTTTTGGAAGAAGGTGTAATATCTGTTGTTCATCTATCAGAGGGAAGTCTTTATTGCAGAGACCCACAAACTTATCATGATTTTGGAATTTGAACTTTAGTTCTGAATTTCCATAGACGTGCAGATCACATTGGAGAGTCCCATAGGAGAGTGGGATTCATAGAACTGGAAGTTAATGAAATTCTTTGCTGCTTAGTCCTGAATACATCTGCAGGATTAGTTTGTTTGGTTCCTTCTTTTTACATTCTGATACTCAGCAACAGCTTGACCATGATTAGTTTTGCATTTCTTGTATTATTGAAAACATTAGTAAAATATTCATTAAAGGAATTTTTTAAAAAAAACATCAAAAAGTATGAAGTTTTTCCATCTTAGTATTCAGTTATCTTTATTTCTGGCTTTGAAGAAATCTTCCTGAATATATCTAGAATATTAACTCTTGTTATCAGCATGAGTTTCATTATTAGATATCAATATACATTACTAAATACCATGGGAAATCAATATCTTGTTACACCAAAATACTTTATTTTTTACAGGCCTGTAGTTGATTTCCCACTAACTCCAGCAGAAGCTGTTTATCTTCACCAAGTGCTAGAGATCACCAATGTCATTTGCAGTTCCTTTTCTTTATCCTTATAATGAATTCCAGTTCATAGGGGTGCCTTAAAAGAGGTTTAAATATTGTAGTTTACAGTGCAAAATTTGCAAAGGTGATAAATAAGAAAGGAGTGGGGAGAGGATTGAATTTCTAGTTTCTGTCTTGACTAAAGCACTAGAAAAACCAAGAGTACACTCTTATTAGCATAATTCAATACTCCAGAGAGTAATGGCAATTGCATTTGAATCAAGTAATTTGTAAGGCATTAAATGAAACTAGATCTATACAAAAGTGCATAAGATAAGAGGGCTGTTACTGGATCAGACCAGCCAAGGCTTACTTTGTGAGGGGTTTATGGGGAAGAAAAAGCTAACTTCTGCAGAAATGGTACCCCAGCTCCTGGGGCTGACACAGTTTCCCTGAGTCCTGCGCAATTACAGTTGATAGATGCTGTGTCCCTCTGTTATGGAATGCAAGGACACAGTAGCACTTTGGCTACCCTGGATTTTCTGCTGTTTCCCCCTAAGCCCTGTGCGTAAAACACCTTTACTTTACCTGGGCTTAAACGTGCTAAGCAAGAGAGGCAACAAGCCACAGCAAATACATCGTTGGTGGCTAAACCAGGAAGAGGAGCTGGAACCGAGAATCTCCTGACTTCTCAAATTAACTGTGAGACAGAGGAAAACTTCTACAGGAAATACTTTCTGCTGTCCCAGATTATGACCCTCACCGGTATAAGCTATAGAAGCAAAAATAACTGCTGATAATGATTTTTCTGTTCTTTATTATTAATGCTGTACACCCAGGGCTTCATATCACTGTCCATAGTATATTGGTGATCCATGGGGTCAGGCGGCTCTTAATCGGTACTTTTGGCTGCTTCAAAGCTCTGGATTGCAAAGAAGCATCTAGAAGCCCATACATGACAGCTGGGAATAATTCCAGTTGTTTCTGCTCTTCTTACAAAGGAAGAGGAGGAAAAACAAGACCAGTGTTTTGAAAGGGAATGTCAAGGGAAAAAGGAAAAGGAGTAAAGTCTCTACAACATCATGCCTTAAGGCACAAGAAGAAGAAAAGGAGCAACATGCTGAAGGAATTGTTCAGGGAGACAGAGCAAGGAGGGCATGAGTTAGAAGACAGGAGTAAAGAGAACATGAAAGACAAACTGACTAGTGGAGAAAACTGAAGAGAAAAGAACGCAGCTATTTTTGCAAAAATAAACAGTCTTAAAGACAGCTGCAAATGAAACCCTTCTTTTTCAAGCGATTGCCTGAGTTGTTATTGTTATTGAATGAAAAAGCCCTGTGACAACCCTAGGTAAACATGTCCAATGTGCTATGTGAAATGCTTTGAACCTTTTATGCCTAGAATTCAGATGGCCAGATGGGAGACGTTGGATGTAATGCCTTTTTTAAACAGCTAACATGTCTTGTGAATATGGTGTGATTTCAGTTTCCTGCTGTTAGCTCACAGTACTCCCTCTACAGACTTGGCTTGAACGCATTCTGCTATCACATCGTTTTGTGTTGCAACATCAGCACAGGCTTTGAATAGTTCTGTACTTGGCATTCTCAGAAGTTATCTCTTAATACATTTTATCGAGTACCTCTCCATCAAAATCAGACATAATTAGTTACTGGCATCCTTAGTTTGGGTATAAAAATAAATCTGCCATTTTAAGCAATTGTTTGAATATATAATCTCCATATAGAGTGCTCACTACAAGAGGAACATTCCGTGGAAGGTCCCTGCACATACGGTCCAAGCCATGATTTAAGGCAAGCGACTTGTCCTTAGTGAAACCTACCAAAGGCAGCTTCTAAACAATGGCCAAAAAAATCTCATTAATTCAGCAAGTCTATTTCTAATATTCAAGACTGACCCCTGTAGCAAGGGCAGGAGTAGAGTGTTAGCAAGTGAGGAGTGAAGTCTTCTCTTTCTATCACAGCTCCTTCTCCAGGTCTTTCCACTAGTAATGTCTAGTTTGAGGCAAACTGAGAAGTCTGTAAATGTTGAACTGCAAAGGTAAGAAACTCTATAAGGAACTTAGAGGTGATAAAACAAAGTATTTAATTGTATTAATTACTCATATAAGTTTAAAAATGTTTAGCTCATACAAAGGGTTTGAATGGTATCTGCTAGAGGAAGGAACTTTAAAGGTAAAGCAAAATTCTGTTTCTCTCTGCAACAATGTCTCTGAGAAAAGTTTTCTTCAGTATTTTAAATCTCTACCATTCAAAGCCTTACAAAATGTACCTATTCCAAACTGAAATAAGAGTGGAGTTTCAGAATTTGCTTGGAGTTTGTGGGTTATCTGAGACATGGCTAAATGTTCAAAAGTTATTTACATCATTTATTTGGTGGAAAATGGGAGTAGAGAATTGGGACCCTCAGTACAAGACGGACATGAAGTTGCTGGAGCGTGTCCAGAGAAAGGCAACAAAGCTGGTGAAGGGTCTAGACAACAAGTCTTATGAGGAGCAGCTGAGGGAACTGGGGTTGTTTAGTCTGGAGAAGAGGAGGCTGAGGGGAGACCTTATGGCTCTCTACAACTACCTGAAAGGAGGTTCTAGTGAGGTGGGTGTTGGTCTCTTCTCCCAGGTCACTAGTGATAGAACAAGAGAAAACAGCTTCAGGCTGCATCAGGGGAGGTTTAGATTGGATATTAGGGAGAATTTCTTTACTGAAAGAGTGGTCAGGCATTGGAACAGGCTGCCCAGAGAGTTGGTGGAGTCACCATCCCTGGGAGTGTTCAAAAAACGTGTAGACGTGGCACTTCACAATATGGTTTAGGAGACATGGTAGTGTTGGGTTGACGGTTGGACTTGATGATCCTAGAGGTCTTTTCCAACCTTAATGATTCTGTGATTCCTACATTCAAATTTCACCTCTGTTAAAAACTCCTGCTCTGATCCTGTGTGATTCTCTTGCCTTTTGCCAGTCTCTGTCCCCCTATAAACAGGAAGAAACAAGAAGCTGCATCTCAAATGATAATCACTTGTATGTAGACTATAGAAGTGTCATGACATGGAGTTAATTATTCAGTAAAAGTCTTTTTTTTTTTTTTTTAAACCAAATGCTTACTTCCTGAATACTGCATACCAGACTTTGCCAAATAAGATGTCACCAAATAAAACAGTAACCAATATTGCTGCAAGAAAACCTCCTCAGTTTGTCTGTGCAATAAATAAAAGCAAAGTAGTTATCTTACTTTCAGCACATCATTTGTATGCTTTTTTTCCCCAGGAAAGTTTTCCTGTTTTTTTCATTTCGTAATGTTTATGACCTTATCTCATGTAGAACATTTGTATGATTAAATTATAATTTATTCTAATATTAAGGGCCAAATTTCTGCATAGTTTAGGGCTAATATTCTGTTAGCATACTGTAATTAGTAACGACCTCTGTTACCTTACTGTGAGGTGAAAGTTTTTATTTAGCTTCTTTTATGTGAGCTTTTCTTGCTAAGGAAATGTGTGGGCATTATTAATACGTGCAGATAGTATCTCTTGTAGTATAGCAATGCATGCCAGGAAATGCCTGTCAATGAGAGTCAAAAGCTGCTCTTGGATACAAACCAGTATTTAAATTTACATTATATTAATAGCTACATCTGACAACAGTTGTCTTGGAATTAGTGTCACTGTCAGCTGCGTGAGAACAAAATATGAGGGAAAAGAGTGCTTCTGCTTCATTCAAACTGCAATCTGATAATGTTGCAGCAGGACGAGAGGTATCATCAAAGTAACTTCACCCTTTATTGGGAAGGGACCCTCCTTTGGACCTCAGGATTTTACTTCATGCACCTTCAGGGTTGCAACGGAAGCTGTGCTTGTTGAAAGCAACAGCAGCTCCAGAAGCCTACTGATAGTGTCTCTGATGAAGGTCTAAGCTCTACTGAGAGATGTCCACACTTTACAAATATGTTAGACTACAGATGGTCCAGCTACCTGGAATGGCTTCAATCCCGAAGCGAGAAAGGAATGAACCAGAGCAGGTACAATGCATCAGGTTCCCTGTCTAGCTTAAGCACATGGTGTTGGGCTGCAAAGTCACAGGCAAAATTGGGAAACTCTCAGATAGGCTGTATCTGGAAAAAGGCATTAGTCCCACTGTGTGCACAATGTTTTCATTTCACAACGAAGTTAACTCTTCACAGGTCCCACTGAATGACTGAAATCCAGCTGGTTTTGAGGTGTGTTCACATTCTACATTCTCATTCAGTACGTAGGGATATTTGGTTATCTGTAACTGTATTTCCACGTTTAAATTTTTTCTAAGCTGGAATGAAACAGGAAGACTATGTTTCTGTGATTTCATATATTGCCGGAACATTTTCACAGATTTAATGAGGACCACCTTTCTCTGAGGGCTACATCTTCAGTTGCTTTGTAAGGGGATCACTGGGGTAAATAAAATTTTTATTAAAGGGACATAGAACACAAAGCTTTTTTATTTCCCGATCTCAAAACTGATAGGAATTTGGTATTGAATATTTGTAATAATGCCATAGTATGCACAGTTAGATGCCTGAAGGTGAGATTAAAAAACCAACTGTGGAGTTTTTTTGGAAAATGGTGAACAATGGAGCGACTTGGGATGAAACAAAGTGGTTCAAACCCTTGGAGAAAGGAAGGACTCCAAAGGGGGTGTACTGAGTGCTTCTTTAATGGGGTATATGTAAAGAGTCATGAGGAACCACCTGCTTCCTATGTTTGTCAGTTTGTTGGGGGAAGAGGGTACTACCACAGCTTACCTGATGAACCCTTCCTCTCACTACGAAGGCTGGGTTGTTTTTTTTTGTGGGTGGATCTCCTGGCTGGATTTTGTTCTTTTGTAACAACGATTGAGGTCCAGGTCATATTTCACTTTTGCACTGTTTTCTAAAATGTCAAGGGACGGATACTACTGTTTATATGTAAGAGCAAGAGTTGCATATATGGTCCACCTGGCAAATCTTTCAGAAAATGGTCTTGCAAACAAACCTCTTGTTTCTTTTCTGTGTGCAGTAACACTGCCTCTGGTCTCACACTGGCAGAATGGTTGCTGTCCTTAAACTGTCTTGTACTGATTTTCACTTCAATGCTGAACCATTATCTGTGAGACCATACTTTAAGCATTATGTGTTCAGGAAAAATTGTCAGCAGCTTGTCCTGCTATAAGACCGTAAGTTCTTCCACAGACTTTTTCAAGGTGACTTTTCTCCTATTAATATACTTACTTCATCAGACCTATGGACTCTTGCCTATCCTATTTCTGAAAGTAATGCATAGCTTGCTGAGTCAGGGAGTAGAAAGAAGGACTTTGCCTCCCTAGGATATTGGCAACAAATAATGGAGCACCAGGCTCTGGCGCAGTCAACCAGCCATGGCAAACACTTCTTGGCATTTGTCAATCCTTCTATGTTAAAGCTATGAGTAGTTTCAAAGCAAACTTTTTGCGTATGTGTATCTATGGTCCTGTGTTCCCTGTGCATGTGCAGAATACTTGCCTGTGCATACAACCATTGCATCAATGATCAAATGATGGATGTATACCAGATACTAATGTATATACTTGTAATTGTAAAAAGGAAACATTGAAAAAATAGTTTATTTTCACTAGATGTCTAGACAATGATGTAGTGAGCAGAGTAGGTTCAGAAGCATAAGAACTAGCTTGAATCACAGACGCACCTTATTTTGCAGACTCTAACTTCTTTTCAATTTCCATTTTCAGATTCGTGTTACAGACAGACTGGAAAAAAAAGTCGTGTCAAATCATGGCATGAAAAAAGCTATTCTTGTGGTATTTCTGATCAGGATGGCACCAGACAACATCAGAAATCTAAAAATAAATCTTATATTAATGGCATTGACAGCACTTATGTCAAACGTAAAGATGTTTGGATAAATTTCAGATAAGCATTTGTGGGTTTCAATTCTGCTTGAGCTATTAAGTCTAACAAGATTCATGGACAGCTTTATAGTAATTATTGTAATGCTGTGGCTCTGTATATACTTATCAGATATGAGGCATAATTAGCCAGTGCACTTTGTAACAGCAAAGCTATTAGTTTCTAAGCTAAAATTAATATTATGATACTTCCCATATGTTTTAGATTTCATCTTAATGTTCTATTGTCCTCTCCTTTGTTTTATTTGCAAGTTAATATAGGCAAAAATAGAGAAATGCAGACACCTAGCTGCCTAAACTGTGTAGAAGTTGCAGGCTTGTGATAAAAGAAGGTCATCTGACATGTATGCTTTTAGGCATTTAATTTTGTCTTGCAGGTGTTTACTTTTGCAATGGATCCACAATAGTTTTCAAAGTAACGTGTGAATCTTGGAAACTGCTGACTTGACTAGTGCTTTGTCTCCAATACGCTTAGATCCCTCTTTTACTTGTCTGGACACTGTTTAGAAGTTACTTCAAAGATTTTCTGCTCTCACAGTTCACATTTTCAATTGCTACCAAACATTTATACAGTTACAGCTTGGCTCTGTGGCACTACGGTTTCTTCTGAGCTGTTTTTCTTCCCCTGCTGTTTCATGCAGTTAAATGCTGTGACAGCTCCATGATTTAGCAAGGGTCTCTGAGTTTGTGGCAGAGCCTAGAAGGAGGTCCTTGTGTAGAATCTCACACCAGAGTCCCGTGCACTCACCCATCTATACTTTCACAGCTTTCTGAAAAGTTAGTTTCCCAGGGGCTTTCTCCTAAACCTTAAAGAAACAAGACCCTGCTGAATAATGTGTTAATGTTTGGAATAAAGTGAAAGATCTATTATTTATAGGCTTGGGGTATTTTTATAAAAACTTCAGAGAAGTGCCCAAGATAATTATTTGAAAATACAGTCAATAAAAACAGACTAGAACCAACAACCATCCCTCAAAATATGACTAATTAAATAGATGACACTATGCAGATGCAGAATCTGCCAAACACACTGAACAGTCCCTTTCAAGCTGTGGGTCTAACACAAAAAGCTTCCTAAAATGTGCATACGTATACATATTCATATATGTATATATACATAAAAAGACAGTAATGAAGACATCAGCCATTAGCATTTAACCCCAAGACAGTAAGAAGAGCTTATCTGCTACTGCTTCATTTCATAGCCTTGATTGGTTTTGCTGTCCTGTGGTCCTTTGTCAACCTGACACCTTGTGAAACAATACGCAAATCCAAAATTGATGTAAGATGTTACTAGTTTAGAGCAGTGACATTTTTCTTTCATGGAAATGAGTACATAAGGACAAGAGCAAGGGCAAAGCTGTCCTAAGGATGGGCAGCATTCAAGAATAAAAGCCACTTAGAAGCGTTCCAGCATTATTCCTGCTTGTTTCCTCTTTAAGCAGCCATGATAGAACCAGCGAGATGGCATTTAGAAAGAGAATTTAAAATAAATCTTTTATTTCCCCTGGAATTACTGAAGAAATTTTAAATTACATTTCAAAGGAGTTTAACACGTTTAGGTTGGTTTTCTTTTTTAAATATGCAGGACTGTTTCTGCTTGGAATATAGCATCTCTTTCAAGCTAACGTGTTGTTTAATTTTCTGGCTGTGATGCTGCAAAAATATGTTGCCTCTCTTTCTAGCTCTCTGCAGACATTTATCTCTGTAATACTAGCTGGGTTTTTTATTTATTTCATGATGTCATGAAATTTGTCCTTTTCCTCTATTAGGGTATTCATTTTTATGGTGATTATTTTCCATCTGAATGATCTTGAAGCTCATCTTTTTGGGAAAGGCCAGTATGACACAGTAGTACTCACGTAAACTTATTCTGAGAAAGTAAATGGTACCTTGACTTTGCACTGGCCTTTGGCATATGGCCAAATTTTACCTTCTGCTTCCACTTCCGCTTTGTAAAATGCTTCTTTCAAATGTTGTAAGGTGGTCAGGCCTAATAATGGATGTCTTATATTTTCTTTAAAGCCCAGGCAGATCACTGAAGAATTACTAAACGATTTGCCAGTGGGTTGTATTTTCTTTACAAGGCAGCGAACAGGCACATTTCCGCAACCAGGTGTGGCTGCCCCTACACATGGGCGTGCACTCGGTCACAGGGCATTTGGTGGAAGGAACCCTTTTCACATTCCTGCCTTTCTCCTCCTTTTGCTGTGCTCCAAGGCAGGGAGGACGGCTTCACTCCCCTGGGGAATCTGAGGCAGAGATCCAGGTCAGCTTGTTTTCTCACACTGGTTTCACCTTGTTCCAGATTGACCTTTTTAAATTAGTAATTGATAGTCACGGATCCTTTCTATTTTCTTTGAATCAATGGAGCTTGAGAAAAACTTTCTGACTACCTAAGGTTGCTCTGGATTTAACAAACTCTGTAACTGTTGTATCAGATTTGATACTAGAGTGAGAAATTGCCTGCAACCTACTAACTGCAGCTCACAAGGACCTCGTTACAAGCTGTCTCCCTCTAGCTGTGAAGATGGTGTCTTCTTGAATACTGAGGAGGAAGAAAGGGAATAAAAATAAAAAGGCTTGAAAAAGAAACATTCAGTGTGTTTTAATCCTCTCAGAGCTCAGTCTGTAACGCAGTGCATGGGGACTTCTGTGCACAAATCCTGTTAGCAAACAACAGGATTTATGTATGTAGTTCCCAAGGCACCACTTTCAAAATTGTTCTCCTTATGATTCTGCTCTGGCAAAATCAGTTCACAGTTTATAAAAATTACTCATGGAAATAAATCTTCTAGGAATATCAATAGTGCTTTGCCACTTTACAGTCTTTTTCAGATAGCTGTCTCAGAAGAGAGTTTTCTGACTTCTAAGACTCTCTGTCACTTGCATCCTTTTTTCTGAGTAAGCATTTTCCATTTGATTTCTCTGTGTTCACACGTTAGTTTCTGAAACTAGCTCGTCCCCCTCCATTCCTTGAAAAAAATATTTTTTTCTGTTTACACAAATATTTTTTTCAAATTCTAAATTGAATTTTCCTTTGTATTTATGAGAACTGGTCAAAAACAACTTTTACCAAAAAAGTAACTTGGTGAGGATAACGGGAATGTTTTGGAAAAGAATGCCTCTCTTTACTGATTAGCAGGAAAAAAGAAATCAATTTTTGACATCAGAAAGCTAAATTTCATTTTTAATTGCCAATAAATCAATCTTGATTTGGAATTTCTGCTTTCTTCAGTAAGAACCATTCAATTTAAAATTTATTATAATTTCAACAATATAAACAATTCTTGTTTCTTTGAAATTTGTTTATAGACTGCTCTGCAGTAATTCTCTGTCAGTGCTTTTCTGTCATCTTAAATTATGCAGATACGTTGTTTTTCTGACAAAGCCTCTTTTTCATTTTATTTATTCATCTTTTCTACACATATCACTGTTTAATCCATTCCAGTTCAACTCATTCTGAAAAGAGAGAGTACTGATGCCAAGAAACTGCATTAAAAAGTGCTGCCTCTTACAGGTCATGGGCTTGCGGTGAGCCAAGAACGCAGGATCTCTGAAGCTATAAATAACGCAGGAATAGTGGAATTTTTCCCCCATATCATACTAATATTGTCCACTGGAGTCAACATTCACTAACAGTTACTAATTGTTGAGGAATACTTAAGTGATGAAAGACATGAAGGGCTTTTATATTAGCAGACAGGAGATCTTAGTCTCAGGTCAGCTACTGATCTACTCTGTCACCTTTACTTCTGATTTATGAGCAATCATGTTAACACACCATTACTGACATCAGAGGTGGCAATAAAACAGGAATTATTAATCAATGTCATCCAGAACCTTCTGCCCCTGAGCCACCGTCCAGGGGACTACGTGGCTACGCCAGTATTGAGAGTCAAGGGCTGAAACTACCCATGGCCAGCTTCCTCCTTCTTGCAAGGGCATGTTGTAATCCTGGCTACAAATCCAGACACTGAGCGAAAGAACTGGATAACTTTGGTTATGGTGGTGACTTGATGCACTTTTGATGAATGGGGACAGGTAAGGGATTATACACATATGGGTTTTCTAGGTGCCTTGGAATGGCTCTGAGCCATGACTATGACTCAAGTTTTGCTATAGGGCACCCACTTTTGGACTTAATAGTCACAGAGTAAGGGACAACTTAAACAAATTAATGTTATAAGCATTGTAGTATATTTTAGCTGAAGCAAACCCAAGGCATTTTTAGGAAAACATGCCGGAGCAGTAAATCACAGAGGATCTCATAAATGTAAATGTAATGCCCAAGGCTTAACATTTACTTATTCTCTCTCCTTTTTCTTTTTTTTCTTCTTTTTTTTTTTTTTTTTCTCTTCTCCAAGCAACACTTCATATGAAACTTCACAGCATACCATAAATTTTCTTCCAACTAATAATTAACTTACCTCTGGCTAATACATCTTGCAGAATGACAGCATAGCTCTGCTAGCAGTACCTTAGGAGGACATAGTGATGGCAAGGTGCTTGAGACTGGGGATAAAGTTTATGAGTTTGACTATCCCTTCAAATTAAACATATTAAAGCTTGCTTGGAGGGGAACAGGTATGAATATTTAAACAACTAAATGCACTGCTGAATCTATTTAGAGATGTATTATGAAAACCAGGACATATGTTAGATGTTCTTCCATTGATCACAGTCTCTGAGCTCACAGCTACTTGAGCCTGATTGATCATGAGCCCTTAAAAAAACAATTTTAAGGCAGATGTAGAATATTTTTTTATTATCAAAACCCCATAAAGTATTTAACAGTTTTGTTGGCTGGATTTACAGAGGCTTTCATGGGGTAAGGAAAAGTTTTTTGTAGAGAGAGGCAGCAATGATGGTGGCAGAATTTGACAGACAGATTATTTGATTCATATTGGAGCTGATGGTCTTAAATGATAAAAAGAATTATTTTAAGACATAGA
Organism: Phalacrocorax carbo; assembly: GCF_963921805.1. Classification (NCBI taxonomy): domain Eukaryota; kingdom Metazoa; phylum Chordata; class Aves; order Suliformes; family Phalacrocoracidae; genus Phalacrocorax; species Phalacrocorax carbo. The sequence continues at coordinate 55,616,195 of NC_087515.1, forward strand.
ACACTTCCACTGCTCATTGTGTCCATGGAACAGAAAAAACAACTCATTCATGAGCAGCATTTTGTCACGGAAAGTGTATATAATAAGACTGGAAAGGAAGAACTTTGGAGTTACCATTTCCCTTCCCAGAACTGGAGCAGAATTAATCACTTCTTCACCTGTCTCATGGCTTCATAAATACCTGATTCCTTCTCTAGCTTCTTCAGAAGATCCCTTTCCTTGACAGATCAGAAGTGGGGAGAAAGTCTGATATGCCAAAAAAAGTGCCTTAGAATACTTCCTCATATCTACAGCCCTTGTCATTATCCTTCTGTTCCCAGAAAATTAATTTCCAGTGTTGATTTTCTTTTCCCTTCAAAAATGTATTGTGAAGACAGTTTCCTTAAACCTTCCTCTAAGTTCTCAGGAGCAAATACCAACATTTTCCCATATGAGGATGTTTTCGGCTGGTGCATTGTCTTCTGAGAGGTCCTGAAAGACACTCCATGCCTTCTATTCCCACCACTGTAATCCTAGCTCTGGCTGAAATGTGAGGACCGTCATATATCCTCTAAAGACAGAGCAGAATCCTCTACCATTGTATGCACTGAAACTGGGGTCAGACCCTGCAAGCTCTTATTAGCAGTAAGAAGACTGGAAGCAAGCCCCTGGACCCCTAATCCCAAGTATTTCCTTGCTAGTTGTTTGACCTATTACCTTGTCATGAATCTATGCTGCAGTAAAGCTGAAAATCTTTGTTTAAGAAAGTACATAGGTTACCCTTCAGAAATAAAAAGCCAAACCTGTGGGTCAGTGACTCCAATTTCACTAGGCTCCTTAACTTGATGAAAAGCAGCTCCTGATTGAAAGGAACACCTAGAATATTAACAACAAAGAATGACACTCCAAGTAATATACCTGGAGTGGAAGGTTCATGGGAACAGATAAAACATACATGCGATGGGGTGCCATCATTTGCATTGACTCAGAAACATCCATAGATTCTACATGTTAGAAAAAACCTGGGACACTTCAGGAATCTGAAAAAATAGCTCTTATTTCACTGGTGATTATTCTGTTTTGCTAATAATCTGATTAGACATAAGAAGCAGCAAAGAATCCCAGTCTATTTTTATGTCCTAATTTCTCCTGCAGGTTAGCTAGTGTACTGTGGGAATATGTCAGCCCCAGAATTGTGGTTATGAGATCCCATTTGCATTCTGGATTGGCAATCACTCTATCCCACCATGCCCAGAGGCATCACCAAGTCAAAAAATATAGCAGTGAGGGATAATCCTTCAGAAAAATAAGTGAGCTCCTAGATAACCTAACTAATTTCTACTCACACGATTCCTGCACGACAGTGTGCATGCTGGAGAAATTTTAATCTCAGGGGGCCCCTTGGAGAAGCTTGCATGTGTAAGTTAAATAGGCTTACAGACTACCACAATATTCCCTAAAGGGAAACTGCAGGATGAAGAGCTTACAGAAGAACTAGATTCCCATGGAAAAAGTTGAGAAATCCCCTTGACAGATTGATAAGCTGAGAGATGTTGAGTGAGAAATCACTTAGACCTCATTCAGAGTAACAGTAGTTAAACATCAGTTATTTATATTTCTCTCTGTGACCCACTGAAAAATTCTTTGTGAATAGTTTGTGTGTGTCAGGATTGTATTAATAAATTATTCATTTTTACCTATATGTGTACTTGTGCTAATGGTAATTTTAGGACACCTGGCAAACCCTACAACATTCTGCTGCAGGTAAATATGTAGTGGAGTACTCTTACAGTATGCACTGCTGTATTGCACTACCACCAAATTGCTTGGACCACTGGGTAGGTGGCAATGCAGAGTGTATACATAATGTTTTCCACTGAGTTTTATGGTCCTTGGCAAGCAGCAGGACAGTGGAGATATTGTCTGAGCCCAGGCATCTCCTGGCAAAATTGTAACACCTTGTTTTCTCCTCCCTTCTTTGCAAAGATAATATCTTTTTTAGGCTGCAGGAAAGATAAGCCTTAAAAATATATATCAAAATATGTCATCAGAATAAATGGTAGGACATCTGCCTTTGCCCTTAACAAAACATCTGAAAAGCCAGTATGTCCATTATTTCACTGTCAACTCCAGCACCACAACTAAAGATGCACAGCATTCATGCATACTGCAGTTTGTATAGCTGCTATTAGTATTGTTATGACAATTAACCTTCTTGATTCCAAACTCAAGATTTTATTTTCGGTTTCATGAAATGGTTATTAATAATCCATGTGTTTTCCCCTAGGGTAAATCATGTGGGTTTGTTAAAGCCTTTCATATATGAAAGCAATGTATTTTTTATTGAGGTTCAGATTCAGTTAAAATTACACCCAATACAGAAGGAAATATGCACTCCTGCAGGATTCTGGCAGAGGTACAGGCTGTCCACATGAGACTTTTTTTTTTGAGCTTGTTAAATTAAGATCTGAAGCTTTATGGAGAGAGGAAATCTAGACCAGATCTTTTCTGTTGGAGCTCAAGTGAGAAATAAATTTCAGTCCTTTCCCAGGTCACTTGGTGCATTTTGCTGTTATAGGTGTTATGGCATTGTCTTTAGTCAGGGCAGCCACCTGCACAGAAGACCGACCATATGACCAAGAACACTATATGCTTAAAAGGGAACAAGAGGATTTTACCCTAGTACCTACACTGATTTGTGATCTTGGTCACATCAAAATTTTTCTCCTTTTGATCTGGGAAAATACATGTCCCTGCCTAGCATCGAGATGCTGGGTATTTGTAAAGTGTATGAATGTTTCAGAGAGAGGTTGGGATGTAGGTGAAGTTCAAGAAACAGAGCCAGGTAATGCAGAAAGAAAGTTGATGGAAAGAAAAGAAAGGAAGATGAGCTGAAATGAACAAGAGGGTAAGCCACTAGCAGATCACAGAGAAATAGAGGCATTATTTAAAACAGAATACAGTTTAACTTCTTAAATGTAAATTAAGAAATTAAGAACTGAAGTGGAAAAATAAAATGAGACAGAAATACCCAATAAGAAAATGAGACAGAAATGGAAAAATGGAACTAGAAAAATAAAAATAAAAGTATAGTTTAGTGTAATGAAAGACGCATCATGTTTCTTTATTTTTACATGATTCTGCTGCTGATGCTGGGGAAGAAGGAGAGGTAGCTATTTTATACGAGGATATAATAGCAATATGATAGGTATCTCTTGACTGTTATTAAATGAGTTTAGATGTGCTGTAGAATGAGCTCAGAGTTTTCCTTATGACTCCAAATCCCTGTCTGGATCGGAATTTTTTTTTTATAATGTTGGTGACTGTGTGTAGATTCAAACACAAAGATAAATCAGAGGAAAACTGACATAGTGCCAAGAAATCAGCATGTTCTATCTAAAACAAGTCACCCATATTTTGGAAGGAAAAAGAAAAAGTGTCTTACCAATGCTTCTTAAATTTCTCAAGTAATACTTAACTTTATTGAGTTGTTTCTTTCTTACATTATCCTTCCATCTCTTCCTCTGTATGGATATCCTGTAGGATCTGATGGATGTCAACAAAGTCAGTGCCAAGTTGCAGAAGACCTGTTTTAAAAGAGGTTCTGAAGTGTCAGCCACATTCATACCAAAGAATATAGTCATCCTTTCCTTCTCCTTATCTTGTTGCTATGCAAATGAAACTGGGAAGCATAAACGTTACCTGGAATTAGTTTTAATATTTCATCAGGTTTTGGGGAGCATTTTTGGTGCTTGCTTCTTTTGCTTCAGCAAAGCAACTCCTAACATTAACAGTGTCATCTTTCTGCCCTTGAATATTTCAAAGGACTTAAAAAGTTGTCTTGCAACAATGATTACTGGAAGAGGTAACTGTAGATGGTGGTAACAGCTCCAGCTTCATCCAGTTTATGTTCTTCATCCTAACCTTTCATCCTACTCACTTCAGTGATCCTTTATGGGATGCAGGGACCTCTATGTCAGTGTCGGGCTCAGGAGTCAGTAGGAAATTTGTGGTTGCTGCTCTGTGAAAGCCAGCAACACCAGTCATGGGCCACTTACTAGTCAAGTTTTGTCAAAATTTGCAGTACTTGTTCCCTTGCTGTCTTTCATTGTGCTACATGCCTAATAGCATATTATTTCCTGTAACATTGTGAACGAAGGGCTAAAAGTGTAGGTTTTTTCTTTGGTTGGTTTTTTTCTCCAATGCAACATGGACCCACCACAGCAGATCTCACCCACCCATGCAATATTTCTAGTAGGAGAACATTTATCCTCAGTAAGATGAGTCATTCTGCCATTCATTTTGCTTCTCTTTTTTCCATATTTATGCTGAATCCAAACCCAAAGGAAACATTTACCCCTCACTCCCAATTACCGTCTTGGAAAGACAATAGAAATGATAAATTTCTGGTATTGAAAAAATTCAGGGGATTAACTGATACAATAACATTAACATTAGAAATGAAAAAAAAAAAAAATCCCTAGGTGAATACAGTGAGAAGAAATTGCAATGACAACCAATGGAAATCTATCCCTGCATCCACACACTAACTTTAAAAGTCTCAGTTGACCAAAGAACTGACATACCTATTAAAATGTCAATCTTATGGAAAGAAAGGTACACAAAACCAAATTACTGTTGTACCCTATTCTCATAAGATTTTTTAATGGGTTTTAGTGAGGCAGAGAATTCTAAATATAATATATTCAGTATCTGCTGTTTCATATGTGGAGATTATAAGACTAGGAATTTCATGTTGCAGTTATTAAAAATAATTACTAGAAATAATATTAATCAATGCTTACTGTTAATAATTAGTAGCACTATTGAATTAATTTTCTGGGGTGCACAGTGTTATTCCCTTCAGACTATCCATTATTTACCAAAGTATTTATGTGGCTAACTTCTACATAATGGACAAACTCTGAAATCTTTGCTTCTTCCTCACAAACCCACCTTAGTTTTCTCTGTACTTAAGCTCGGCAAGTTGCTTCTCATCAAATCACTGTGTTCCTGGAGTTTGCACGACAGTTGGCAGGTAGTGCTTTTGGTGGCTTTTGCATTTCATTCACAGCTGGGTGTTTTCTCCATGCTAATAGTACCACAGCGGATGTTTCCTCACCAGCTGGTTCAATCCTTTGCCACGGGGGTTTGCCAGTATGAAGGAACTGTGGAGCACCAGGAGACCCTACATATGAGACCCGTGAGGATGGAGGAAAAATAAACACCAGTGTTTCACCTGGAAACCTGGGTAGTAGACCTAACTGATACTTAGTCACCTTTCTTCACCTTATGAACTGCTCAAAGGAACTGTATAGTTTTTGTGATAGGGGGAAAAAAAAAAAGGCACATTAGTCTGTTTAGGTCAACAAGAGTTTTAAAACTGATGTAGTGTGTTTCTGCAAGGTTGAAAGATTGGGCATTTGAAGCCTAATGGTAACAAGAATTCCTCCACATTAGGTACTTGTTCTCACATACTAAGATTGCTGATCTTAGATTTATTCCACAATTGTATAGAAAACAGCGATTTAGAGAATGTTTTACAGGTTTCAAAACTTTACAAGTTATAATTATTCTTTCTTTCACTTTAAGGCTGGTTCTATTATAATTGCAAACATTTCTCTTCCTGTCTTTTCATCTGTCTTTTGTTTTGAAATTACACTTTCTTCTTTCCCTTCTGAGAATGCAAGAAGCATCATATGCAGACAGCAGAAACTTAGCTGAAGCCAAGATGATATATAGAAATATAAAATGTGAGAAATGGCCAGAACAATGGCAGAGTGCCCTGTAAATCTGTGCAGAATATCTGTCACAGACCTGGAAAACTGCTGAAGCCATAAGACATATATCTTGGCTTGTAACTTGATTAAAACACTAATGGCAAAATTCTGCTCTCAGAGCTGAAAAATAAATGGCTTTGTGTTGGGGTTTTGTGTTCACTGCACATTCAACCCTTCCACTGACAGTGCGAGACCCTCACAAGGGCTGCACATCAAACTTGAGTGTTGTGTTGGCTTTCTAATGAAGATGAAGAAGAAGATGAAGATGAAGATGATGGAGGTGAAGGTGAAGGTGGAGATGAAGACAAAGATGAAGATGAAGATTCATCTGTACAATAATGATGACTTCTCTGGAAGCACACATACACACAGAAACTCTCTTCCTGAAATGTAGCACTTTGTCAGAGCTCTTTCCGCTTCTGTTTACACTGGTTCTGGGATCTTTCTTTCAACACACTGGATATGCCAAAAGTAAGTCTAATGAGCAGGGTGTGCTGCATTCAATTCCTGCTACAGCATGACTGCCTGGAAGGGCACAGACATGCTGTGGCATCCATGGCACTGTAACGGAGTAACTCCCTTATGGTTTAACCTTGAAAACATTGCTTATATCCCTGTGCCTTATTTTCCCTTTCCATAGAATGAGTGTAACGATACAGACCATTTTTCAAATCAATGGCTGAAAAGTTTTATAAAAGAGCTCCTCTCTTTCCAGGTGAAGAATTCTTTGCTATAAAGGATAACTATCCTAAGTGCTCTAACATCCCCTAACTCTGTCTTGAAGTTGGCTGTGCCATTCAGTGTGAAGGGTTTAATTTTTTAAATTATTAGCAGAAAAACATTGGGGAATAATTGCTGACCCTTGGGATTAGTTTCCTTTCTTTTACAGCCTAATCCTTCAATATTAAGCATGAAAAAAGTCCTTCCTCAAACTTTTCTATGTGACTGAACAGCATTTCTGTGAGTGAGAGCCAAACGATACAGTCTAAAGCCCTTTGAAACCGTTGATCTGACTTGGCACTCAGCTATTGTACCCTTGTCGTAGCAAAGAGCATAATGCAAGCAAAGCCTTTCCATGACCATCTGACTTCCTTGAGTGAAGAAAACAGCCAAATCTGCCTTATTGAAAGCCGAATGATATCCTTCAGAGATTACCAAACAATATCATTTTTCTGATGTCTAGCTCTTCTCCTTTTCAGGTAGCAGTGACAGCAAAAGCCAGGAAAGGATTTTTTCATGAGGGATTGCAGAGGTTTTCTGCTGCTCACATCTCTTGTTTTTGCATACTAATCTCCATGACAAACTGTGCATGATTCTGCTTCTGTTGATATCAGTGATGAAACTCCCACAGATTTTAGCTGGAACAGCATCAAACCCTATTTTGCTGATGTTTTGAAAGAAAAATCCTATTTTCTCATAAGATTCATGTATAATTTCTTGGCCCCTTTCCTTCACAGCCTCTGTCTAGAGCCATGAAGACCTTGTGGGAGCATAATTTATAATACCCCTGTTACTGTCATGGCAAAAATTCACAATGTCAAAGTCCCAAGGACTGTATTGTTACAACTCTCAAACAGCTCCCAGAAAGAATACTACTAAATGTCACTGAAGGCCTATGACAGGTCATGAGGAATCGCATGAAGAAAGAACATGTCTGAATCTCTACCTTTGCATGTGTTTTCTACTCTTTCCTTATCTGTTTGAGTAACCTTTGCTCTTCAGAAACCATTAAATCATTGTTCTGTGCCTAATATTTCCTTTGGGAAAATGTGCCAGAATATGGCACAGCTCAAATCCCCGTTTTACCTAAATGTCAAATCTCAGCTCCTATTGCCACACTTTTTTTTTTTTTTTTTTCCCTGTCATTCACCATGGTTCCTGCAGGGAATCTGGCTTCAGCCTTACCTACCGTAAGCAACTGCTGTAAGGACTCCATCATAGAAAAAGCCACTAGCCAGTAATTCACATTTGCAATGCAGGCAATGTGCAGAAAGATCCCTGTCCCCATTGCTGTCCTGACTGTACTTCAAAATTCTTACGTAGTTAAAGAGGACATAAATTCATACATGCATGGCATGTAGCTTCACATTTCTTCTGAAGAAACAGTTCCATCGGAACATCAAATAAATACCTTTAATTTTAAAACTAGACTCCCAAGAAAAATCCTTACTCTGTTATGAGCCCTATTGGCCTAATAAGTGTGAATTCAAGTTTTTCTATGTAGAATAATTCTTGTAAGGAAGTTCCTGTATGGAGAATAGGTTTTTCTCACTAACATTAACTGGGAAGACTGACGGTACATGCCTTTATTTTACAAAACAGCTACAGCAATCAAGTTGAACAGTGATCACAGTCATTCTCTGAGCAGCACCTGAAGAAGAATGATTGCTAACTGTCAATGCTTTTCAATGTTTTAAAATGTTTTTTTCAATGTTTCAATGTTTTTTCATTAGGATAAAAGTACCTTTTAAAAATTAGATTGATCTAGTCTAATGTAATCTATATTAATTCAACATAATTTAATCTAAAATTAGGTTAAATATATTGACAATCTTTACAAAGATGCTCATGCAGAAAGTCAATGAGAAGCATCTCCAGAAAAAATTTGGTGTGTAGATAAGCCATTTGATACAGGCAAGTGACCACAGAGTGACTGAGTGGCTGCAGCAAGGTACCTCTGCAGTCACAGACATGCACACATGTTTATACGGAGCCTGCTGCAAGATGAAAAGTGTTATCTTAGCTCATGGTAAAGGTGGTGTAAGGTCATGCATTTTAGCTGCAGTCAGGGTACCAGGGGAGATTGTGAGATGCACATACTGTCTGGTAATGTGATTTGACTGAAGATCAGCTCAGCCCTAGTAACAATTGCTAGAGATTGTCTGGACACCACCCTGGCATCTGCAGTGCTATTCTATTTTCTGTATTTGCCTTCATTTTCCCTCTGAACTGAAAGGAACTATGAAGGGTCACCAGCTCAGAAGATGGCCTCTGAAATGAAGTAAATGGAAGTTAACCTGGGTTCTTCTGCACTTCTGACTGAAGAAGTCTTTTCTGGGGATTTTTGTAACAGTTTACCTAGCTGGTGCCCTGGATGAAGTTACCAGAATAGACAAGCTCCCAGCTATGTGGGCAGAAATTTCCTACTCCTGTGTTGATTGTCATGTCAAGAAGTAAATTAAAGCATTTATTAGATGTTTTCTCCACCCTCCAGAAAAAAAAAAAAAAAGAAAAAAAACCCACTTTTTTTTTTTTTAATTTCAATATTATCTTTTTCACAGCAGATCAAAGGACATCCTCTCAACCTTACAGTCTAAACGAGAGTTGTAGCAGCTAGGCTGAAGGACTTTGGAAAACAAACAAAAGCACAACAGACTGCTATTTAGCAAGAGATTTCAAGTAGTAGAAACAATCATCAGCAACTAATCTTTTATTTAGTTAGAGATGGCTTCCATCCTGGCTGGTTACAAAACTGTTCTACTTTTTGAATCTATCTTGTCCAAGTGTTCTGAATGATGTGCCAAGGAGATTTGAGTGCTGTCAACACTAGTCTTGTTTCAGGGTTGACTATGCAAGAATTAGAATGGGGTTCTGTAAAGAAAGGTGTTCCTGTAAAGTAAAAGGAGTCAAGGCAAAAAGGAATGCATTGCCTTACTGAGGGGCCATTGAGAAAGGACAGATTTTACTCTAATGAGTACAGTTTCCTAAGGGTCCCTGTTCAGTCAATAGAAATCAGCTACAATGGTAAATGATTTGGAGCAGTTAAATTACTATTTTCTGGCATCTGCCTCTTGAAGCATCTCCACCTATTGCGTTCATCCCATACTGCCTCATCATGTCTTCCTTAATCTATGCCTGGGAATACCCTGTAATGTTTTTCAAGCCATGACAGGGTGCTTTATACACAGGCCTAGCCCTACAGAGTTCCATAGATGAAGAGAAATGGAGAAGGTGGAGACACATGAAGAGAAATCCATAGAGTCATTTTTGTACTGGGTGTGGAGAATTTGGGAGGAAAGGAGAAGGTGGGATTCTCTGTTGGCAGCAAAATCTCTTATTAGGCAGCAGAATTGCAGAAGGACTTAGGGTCTGGTTACACTCTGCAGTCCAGTAGTGTTGAAAGACAACCAAGTTAGTCATGGAGCTAAAAGCGGAGGAGTCAAAGTAGACCAGTGCTGTTCCCAGGCTAAATTAATAACAAGCCCTTGTGGAAGTTGGTGCTAATGTAGCTATGCTTCCCCCAGGCCGGAGCTGGTATATCTGTGCAGCACTGCGCTGAACAGACTCTTATTAATCTCTAGGAGATCCTTAAATGTGGAGTTTGCTCAATGAACTGGAATAATTAGGACAGCAGATAACAAGGAAATGAATCTCTTTTGTGCTACAAAACAGAATGATTGTCTGGCTGATGTTGCAGTTAAGTCCACCTTAAAGCTTTTTATACGTGCCCTACAGCAGATCCCATTCCTCTGAGTGCTGTCTGATGACCCCATACTGGTACTTCTTCTGATGTGGCTCCCAAGTTCATATTTCTTTTCTGAAATCTGATTAAATCCTTTGGGATTGCTGTTATGGACAGACATTTAGTATCATTTAGGTGAAGTGAGCTAGAAAGTCTAAAATGGAGGAGGTTAAATGGAATAAAGTGCAGGTAAGGAACAGGTGTTTTAAAACAGCCTGGTACTTGCATTGCAAAGGAATTGTGTAAATAGTGGGATCAGCAAATACAAGCCTTGGAATAGTAGGATGATGTTAGAAGACTACAGAACATTTAATTATTCTGCTCAGATTTTAGCTTGGTTTAAAGTTCACTGGTATAATTATAGGCAATGAGAAGATAAGGCTTTTGTATCGGAATGTTAGGAGACATTGTCTGAAAAAAAAATGGATAATCCCGCAATGAAGATTTACCTTAGAATTTGGGACAGACTCTGTGTGAATGCAGAGTTAGCATTTGCATGGGGATTTATCTCTCCCTGCAGAACGTGTCACCCTTGTAATTATTCATTCCTCCAAAGACCCATTAAATTAAACAGTTTATATGAATTGTCTCCTACGCAATACAAAAAGTGCTTGAAATCTAAAGGAAATTAGTTTGCAAATATAGAAAAACTGAAAGCTAACTGGATGATTCAAGAAGATATTTTTTTTAATTAAAAGTAAATTACTGCCTGAAAAGATGAGTTCCTACACCTGCCACCAACATAAGAAATACAAAGGGTAACTATCGGTGAAAGAGTTGGAGAGGTGGCAACGCTGCTTCCCACTCTAAAGGGAAGCGTCAAGGGGCTGCTTGACTTACCAGAGAGAAAAGAAAAAGCTTTTAAAAAACTTATTGGTACAGGCAACTCCTTCCTTTTGCTTTGTCTGCACTACAAGGTTTCAGAAAGCAAAAAAACCATGTTCAGATGTAGCTTAGTACTGTGATTAACATTGGGGGTTGGTTTGTTGTTTTTCTTTTCTTTTAGTGTTTCCCCTCTTAAAAGCAGATCACCTCTGGAGTCTACTACATGATTATCTGGCCATATTTGACAAATGTGTTCTAGTTTTGGAGGACTTGCACATCCACACATCTGAGGAATATGTGATGTACTATATTATCCATCTGTGAGGACACAGTGGAAATGCGGCTGTTAGGGTTCAACAAACTTATACTTCTGTAAGATCAGTTGACAGGCAAAACCCAGCACTTGGGGGAAAAACAAAATATTTGTTGAGGCACACTGGTCACCAACAACATGACTGTGGCACGCCAGTTTTGTGCATCCCCCAGCTGTGCATCCCAGCTGTGAAATGGTTGAGTTCTGGCTTCAGAGTTGTCCTGTGGCTTCCATAACACATTATGTTTTCCTTATAACCCTGACCTGGCTTAAATTTTAATGCTAACTGTGAGCTGAAAAGCAGTGGTGACATTCTGTCCACAAGAAATGCCGAGCCATTCTGGTGGGAAAAAGTTATTCCTAAATATCTAAACCACCTTGAGAACTCAGGAATCAAGGATGTAAATAGGATTGTTGCATTACTGTGTCTGGAGCATTTGTTCCCTAAGGTTCTTGTTCCCCAAGCGAGCTTTGGTTTTCATGATAGCAATAGGAAGCATTTTGTTCCTTTTGTTTTTTGAAAATAGGCTGCTGTTCTGTGTGAATCCTGAATTGTATTTCTAACACGCAACATTGCTCACCTCTAAAATAATCTCTGGAGAGTATAATTGGAGTCTGTTTTGCTGAAACATTTGATTTAGCTATATTTTCTGCTGTTCAGCTCAGTGATGTATTTCACAGTGAAAGTTGCTTATTCCTTCTCAGATGACCATCCTTATTGGGAAAGCAATCTGTACAGCACATAGCAAGATGGGAACACTCAGGATTGAATGGAAGCCTTAATTGGATACTGTACACATCAAGTTAACATCAAAAGTACATACATATTTTATGACATTGGTTTTTACATAAGCAGAATGAATCAGATTTTTTAGAAAAAATGAACACCTGGTGCTAGATGAAAAGTGCTGTAGTTTTAAATTGTGTTAAAATGTGATGTCTGAACACAGTAAATGGTTACTATCAGAAATGACCTGGCACCTGTTTAACTGTAAACTGGGATCCCAATTCGTCATCCTAGGTATTTCTTCACTGGAATTTTTCAAGTTTTGTTTATTATTTTCTATTATTCTCTAGGACAATGTGCAACTTCTTCCTCTGCTCCTTAACTTTTGGGCTTATATCAAGCTTGTATCAATGTGTAGCAGACAGCTCAAGAGCAACAGGTTAGGTGTACCTGGATTACACAGATCAAGGATCATCTGCAGTGGGGAATAAAGAAGAATTAAACTGATATAAAAGAGGGAAGCACATACAAAATGCGGTGGTGTTCTTATGCTTTTTTTGTTGTTGTTGTTCATTTGCAGAAAAATTGAAATAAAACCAGAAGCTCTGTTTCAGAATCTTAATAAGCCTCAGAACGTATCCCTGGCCCTAAATGCTGCCAGTCAGGAGTAAAACACTGAACTTTTCCATTCTGGTTTCCCTGCAGTGACAAAAGACTAATGGAAATGGAAGAGGTAATTTTTTCTATAAATGATTGACAGATCATTTCTTCAAGATCACTTTCTGGCCTCAACAACTATGTATATAGATAAGACTATGAAAAAGGCAAATGGATTTCAATTTATGGTTTTTAGGACACAAATGTTTGACTGTTGATCAGAACGAGAAACACAAGAATAGGACTGAGGAATGAACTGAAGAAAGATTTGAAGAAAAATGTAGCAACCCTACAAATGACTCATCTCTTGAATGTTGGTGTTATGTTCTTTTTTTCCCTGCTGCTAAATATTGAGCTGAGATTATTGCAGGAAGAAAATGGGAATTAAGGTCAGAAATCTATTAGAAAGTAAGTTTCTTTAGTTCTGCTGCTCATGAAAAAATTTACAGGGTTTTTTTTTATTTACTTATTTGTTTGCTTTCCTTTGTAACATCCAAATCTATACTTAGAAGAGTCTTTCTCCAGCATTGATATATGACGCTAAGAGGCACCATTTTGAACTCTTTCATTGTTTCTTCATCTGTCCCAGCTGGTGAATTAAGTCAAATTAGTATCACCAGTATAGTCATGACAATAGAAAATGAGCCCCATTGGTAAGATTCAAGCCTTAAAGAGTGCATGCTACCATTTACATATTCTTATACAAACTGTTAGATGCTTGCCCCTTCTGAGAAAATAGGTTCAGCACTGGAGTGTGTGAGTCATATGTTACTGCAAGTGAACAAAACAGTTTCATCAGCAAGCTGGAAGACCAGCTTGAAGATATGACCAGAAATCACGTCCAGTGGAACTACCTTGGAACCAATATGGAACTGTTTTTCGCTTTGCCTTCCTACAACAGAGAGCTGGGAATAAACATCAAAACAAAATTTTCAATATGGTCAAGTATGCTTTGGCAGTCAGCAATATCACATGTGATACTGGTAGGAGAAACACATAAGAAAAACATGTTCTGCTTCCTGCTTGGATACAGGGCTGCAGATTCTCCAGAGTTTGCAGGACAGTTTCTTTCACTGATTGGAAGAAGTAGAATTCTTCAAAACTGAGGGTAGAGGAATGGGAAAAGCGATATGATAAGAGATATTTTCTAAAATAAGATGCCTCCCAGTGAAGTTCATTCCTAAATAAGAGATCTCTCTACTGCTGCAAGAGATGTTCTCCTTCCAATTAGATAGGAAAATGAGAAGCTGCTGGTCAGCACTTAAGATTAACTATTCAACTCTATTATTCTTATTATTATTTATTTTATCTTAAACTGTTGAGGTTAACTCTTCAAACTCCTATCCTTTGACAACATTACTCAAAATTCCATAAAGTGCAGGCAAAGTATTTAACTCATCTTGTCCACAGGAGCATTAGCAGAAGACTTTGTCTTCTTCAGTTTAATGATAATAGACTATTTTTTGTTATCAATGGTATTTTAGTCAAATTTTAAGTTTTCTTTACTGTTGCAGAAGCCTTTGAGAAGGATATTTATGTAGGTAAAAGAGGTGCAAGCTGATCAACCTCAAAGCTTTGGCTGCTTCTGGATCTTAGTATGAATCAGATGCCACACACCTCTGCATCAAAAATCCATTATTCACTAGAGTTATTAAATAATGCTTTTTTTCAGAAGCACTTATGGCTTTTAGGGCATGTGTCCCCTTGACCTTTACTGTGCCACAAGCAAGACTAGATCTGACTGTTTCAGCATCCTGGGCAAAGTAATCTCCAGATCCCCACAGTAAATTTGTAGTTACAATGATCAGTTAGTATTTAGTGCCTAATTCGCTTTAGAAATACTCTTTCTGGTTCTGCCAGACGGGTGCAGCTTATTCAGAAGTTAGGTCAGTGTCAGTCTCTTATTCCTAAAACTTACAGCTTTTAGAAAAAAATATTCTTCCACTTCAGAGGATCACTAATATTATTTATTAAGTATTTTTGAGCACGAGGCACTTCTTAGTGACGCACTAGAAGAAGGTGATTAAAATATGCACAGTGCATTATAGGTCAATGAGAAACTATATGCTTGAGACAGCAATTTGTGCTTGAAAATCTGTGGTCTGTGTAGTGTGGGATGTCAGGCTAGTTATTTGCTAAGATCTTTTAAAATTTTGACTGTATAAGCAATGCAATATTCACCAACCCAAATTTCAGCAGTTACAATGGTCTCGTTATACCATAAGAAGGAGAGGCTGTGTTATTTTGTCCCAGTGGTTAATTTTACATGAAGCTTACATAAAAGGAATAAAATATCTTATCATGAAGATTCTATTTTTGATCCAGTTTTCAGGCTACTTTTTGTGTTGTGTAAACATAAACTAATCTTCACAGTGCAAGAGAGGACAAAAATTTGCATAGGAACAGTGTTAACTCTGCTATATGTATTTTAATACTGCTATGTTATAAAGCATCTCTTCCCTTTATTCTTTTGTCTTGCAGTAGTGACATCATGCACCATAAATCAGGCTTACTGGCTCATGAACTAGCAGGCCTCCAAACATATACTGACAGGACAATTAAATGGTCCCAAGAAAACCGCTTTGAGTCCTACAACAGCAAAGGAGGAGAGGAACACAAAGAATTTATGATTCCTGTGAAGAACATCTAGTTGACTCAAAGCACCTTCTATCAATACCTAATAATAACAACTCTGCATCCAGTGATGGAGACCATCACTTTTTTTCTTTTAGAGATATGAATCTTGTTTAACATACTCTGGATATGTGAAGTTAGTCACACGGTAGGCTCAGAACCAGGACTTAGAAACTGCAATATCTAAAGTAAGACAGTGCTCGTCCCAGATTTCAGCTTAGTTATCTATGCCATATTTGTACTTTCTGGATTTCCTGTGGTTACTAATAAGTAGGGTCACTGATGTAGGCTGAACCCTTTACCCCCAATTTCCCCTTCCACCAAGCACCTCCTTCCAGGATTTTTTCTTTTGCCACTATTACTCACATTTTGAAGAGTCTTACAGTGCCAAAAGCAATGAAATCCATGGAGAGAGCTAAGAAAGTTACTTAAATCATGTTTGACTTATTGGGTTTCAATAAAGATTCTGCTGAAACTGGGTTGTGAATAACTACAGTACTAGCAAACGTGAGAGGCTTTAAAATGGGACATTATAAAGGATTTTCATGTAACAAACTGATTGCTAACTCCTCCCCATTACTGTGTCACCCAAAATATGAATGGAGCCCTAACCATGCTTGGCAGACCTATGTTTGAAAATGCCAAAGAAAAGAACACGACTAAAGTGTAGCTATTAAAAGACAGCAGCATAAAAGGCTAGAAAGGGCAAAATGAGAGCCACACCGCTGCCTTATTGCTGGCAGCTGCACTGACTAAGCATTCATGCAATTGCTTTTATGTGTACGCCTTTATTGAAACCTCTCTTTTTTATGTACTAATTATTTCTACAGGAAACACAGAATTATAACAGTGGAACTCTTAGTTACTGGGTGAAAAGTGGAGGAAACACTGTGGCTATTTATCTGTGGGCAAATTTAAGTCAAGTCAGATGTGAGTGATCACCAAGTGAATATATTTAAAAATGCCCAGGGTCCCTGTTTTTCAAAATCCTTAGGTAGGTACCCCCACCGAAAGCCCTAGGTGTTCTGATTAATAGTTTCACTTAACTGTTTAACCATTTCACTGGTTAAAATGACCTTCTATTTGTTTTGAGGCTCCTACTCAGAGCAAAGCTCCCTGGCAATTAAATCCTTGCTGAAACATGGTAACTTATTTCACCTGTGTTTCCCTATGATATTCTTGTCCCTGCTGCCCCTGCTCTGGCCTGCAGCCAGTCGCCTCTCTCCTGTTCAGGGCACAGAGTCTCGCTTTGCCCCAGGGGCCTTCTGGCAAGAGCACAGGCACATTTGCCACCCAGTGCCGCAGAGAGGTGAGGGGAAATGTCTGCTCTGAACAGTATTGCTTTTTTGCCCACCCTCCCCATCCCAGCTGAGTCCTACCTTCTAAAATGCTGAAAATCATCAGCCACCAGCAGAGGAACCCTAAAAAGATTTCTATCATCAGTTGCAATCACAAAGATAGACATTTGAGTCCAATATCTCTTGTATTTTGTGAGAGGGGAAGAAAGATCTATGTCCCCAGCAAATTTAAGCTGTGCCTGGGAAAGACATTGAAAAAAATTGTAGATCTGCAGTGTCACTTCATAAGTCAGACAAAGGATGTGGTATAATAAATACCAGTGCTCATCCTCCTTCACTGAAGTTGTTTTTCATTTTGATTAGTGATTTTAAAAGGCTCATTTCTTAGTTTCTATTTTAGCTCTAGGAAGGTTTTCCATTATACAGTTCCTATAAGTACAATAAAATGGAGATCACAATAAACCAATATATTTACTGAGACTAGAACTTCCTTTCTTCTCAAATGAAATGATGCTGGTGCTATAAACAGCTGAAAATAAACAGCAGAAAATATTTTACTGAGGTATTAACAGCCTCAGGATCTGTATTAATGATAGGCTTGTTAGAGTGCGAAATGCCTCCTGGCTTTTCTCCAGGGTGCTTAAACTAATCAACTGCTAAGAATAAGGGAATAATTTTCCTTTCACTCTCACTTTGAGACTTTCAAATTTCATTGACTTTACTGATATCTGTCCTGCTTTACACTGGTGCAAATGAGGGAAGCATCAAGCCAAAGTCCACACATAGCAGCAGGTCTGAAGGATGAGTTGGAAGTAGTAGTATTGACTAAACTCAATTTTTGAATGAAGGATAAACCAGCCTACAACACAATGACCAAAAATACACCCTTCAAACTGACATGTGGCAAGTCTGCATCAATTAAAATAAAGAAAAAGCAAACCAAAAGAAAAACACTAACAAGTCAGTTTCTAGATATGTATTTCCTTTTGTTCTGAGCTTGGTAAAAAATGATTGACGTATTGCTGCAGATGCTGACTGGTTTTAATATAGGAGGGGAAATCTGCCCAAGTATATTTTTTATATTGTAGACAAATTAAAGCATGAAAGATGCCCCCACAGTTTTGAAAAGGAATGTGCTGTTTAAAAGATAAAGCAAGGAAAAATGGATAAAGTATTTGAGCCAAGAAATAAATTTTAAAAAAGACCACTCCATCAGAAGTTCAGATGGAGTGTCTAAAGGACCCCACAAATGTTACAATACCAATTCTCTAAACTTAATCCAGAGTCCTATATGGAAACCTTAACAATGTGTTTTGGTATATGCATGATTGTGTCTCTCAGGTGATCAAAGGTTGTTAATGTACAGCTAAATACACTGAGGGCTGCTGGGCACACGGTACTTTTGAAAAGTGAATTTATCTAGCTGCCAAAGTGCAGTACCATAGAATATATGATAATAAAATTAGTAATGAAAATAAGTTCGTCATCTAGTTTAACCCCTTGCTAAAACCTGGGAAAGTTTAAATCAGGGCCAGGCTTTCTTTTGCTTTTTTAAAGAATTTGGTTCAGCATTTTGAGACTGGCTTTGCAATGTATTTGCTGTTTGCCATTTCTGCCGAGTCACTCTGTAATACAGTTTGCACATATGTGAAATGGATGCTGGCTGTATCTGTGAGGGGAAAAGCACTGACCTGAAAGCAGCCTTCACACGGAACTTACTAGTGTCCCACCCTCCTTGAAGAAGGAAGCTGGTTAGAGATGACTATTGACAGATCACAGGTGTGAAAGATTGCAGAGGAAGGATTCTGGGTTCTGTGAAACTCAGGACTGAGCTGGGAATCAGCACCTTGCCCTGTAGCATCCCAGACAAGATAATACTCTGAGGGTTAACGGCACCTTCAGAAGCAGTGCACTGCAATTGCTGCTGAGCTTTGTGAGCCAGGTACAACATTACAGGAAAAGAAAGGGTCTTAACTGCTCTCACCTGCAAGAACTAAAAGTGCACTGAAAGGCTAAGAAGGATGAACAAGGAAAGGAGAAACCCAACATGGTATCACTGAACACTTGAACAGATGACAATAATGGGAAAACATTAGAAAATAATGCTACCAGTATATCAAACCTTTTAAGCTTTCAGCTTCCCATTCACTTGGCATTTTCAATGACATTTCACCAGCTAAAGGGTGAACCGTATTGCAAATCCTCTTGAGTTGTAGGTCATTTGATTAACTCCAGTTTGGGCGGTATTTGTTTGTGGTTAGTTTTAGAAGACTGTGTGGAATGAAACAATTTAAAATTGACTACATGAAGTATACTTTTGATAATCACATGTTCTCTCTAGTCATGCTTGAATTTATCTTCCTGATTATTTTTATCAACAAACATTTCCAGATTGCTTTTGACTTATCTGTTAAAATATACATGATGCTAATCAAAACTGTGCATAACCTACTAATCATGCTGTCAGTTACTACTAGGTCTATGGAGGTGGCAAGATTCAGGGAAATATAAAATTTCAACTACATGGTTATCTAACCTGGTGTTTGTTGATGGATTTATTATGTACATTCTAAAAGGGCAGGGAGACTTGAACAGAGATTACCAGATGGTCCAAAACTGTAGTCAGGTTTCTAAGTACTTGCACATGAGAAAAGGTAGACAAAGGCCCTTAGCAAGATATTTTCCAGTGTGCTTTTCTAAGTAGGACGTAAGCAATTAATTTCAATTCTCACACAGTGAAAAATTGCATGTAAATCAGAAAGCAGCAGAGAACTGTTTTGCCGTGCAATAAACCAAAAAAAACACACTTTCTGTTTCACTTTAAAATAGTCCCTATCATTCTGAACTTGCTGTTTTGTCTTGCTGAATTATTTCACTATTATTGACTTCCATGCTACTAGCTCCCACATGCTTACAGGAGTCTCCAGCGGTGATTTGCATACATGATCATGCACACTATCCAACATATAATCTTGCCCAAAATGTTCCAGTGACAGTCAACAGAGCAAGAAATACCGTTACTATATTTACTCTTCAGCCTGGAAATTAAGACCTGGAGAGATCAGGGCTGTTAGGAGTTCTGCAATTCATCATGCATGCGTAAAATGTTACAAGCACACGGAAGACTCCTGTTTTCAGAGGAACTTGCATGAACATAGCATGGGCCTGCATGGAACAGGCTGCAAGGTCAGATCCTATTTTATCATTTAATGGCACTCAGGCACCCAGCTATGCGCACACAGGATAAGTCCAGCAACACTATCTGATTAAAGTTACTGAGAAACAAATAATAGATTTTTTCAACATTGGTTGGTTTTTTTTCCATTTAGCAATGCCTGGCTTACTAGTTAAAGCACTACCATTCTGCAAAAATTGCATAGCGCTTGTTAAATGCATGACAAATTGGGAGAGTGATAGATTTCAAAAAGCAGTCATCAATCTAAAAATAATGAGTCCCTAACAGGGTTGATTGATTGCTTTTATACAGATGGTTTGATCACATAAGTTGCAAAACATGAGAGGGAAGGTATTTTTGCCAGTGCTTTTAGGCAATCCCAAAGGTCACACAGAGTCCCAAAAATCTTTAAGAAGCCTTGAGGATTTATCAAGAATCCAATACCTCAATTTCATTGGTATGTTCCCCGTGTAAGGTCCTCTTTCTGTGCTTATACTGTATTACAGTATTACTGGTTGGAAAACAAAGTGTATTTTTCTTGATAAAGGGGGAAAGATGGGAAAGCAGTTAGGCTGCTAACCTGGGATTTGGGTAACTCAGTTCAAATCTTTTAGAGGCACAAAGTTCTCATGTGATTCTGAGTGAATAATGGTGTTTCTCTGTCCTTCCACACAGCATGAAAGGAGTGAGGGCCTTGCTTTCCTTGCTGAAGTGTTGTAAGGAGGAATACATTGAAGGTTTTGAAGTGATCTGTCACTACATCAGTGCAGCACCATAATTGCCTAAGAAATAAAGGCAATTTATTACTCTTATCCAAATGCCTAACAGCTTTCTGGTGGCATTAAGCAGACGTGTTTTCAATAGCTTTGTTTAGCATATATTCTCTTTTCTTTCACACAATAGTTGTATTTACATATTCCCCATGCATAATTACAGAAATATGTTAAAATATCTGATGGGATGGAAAAGGTCCAGGTTTCTGCAGCCTGGGAAAGGTCATTAGAGTGAGTTAGATTTCTTCTGGTTTTAAATAGGGCTGTCAATTCTATAGCTAATAACATTTTGTAAACATCATTAATATTCTGAATGAGTATACATATCACACTTTTGAGTCCCCTGATTTTCTTTCCTCTCAAAAAAAAAAAAAAGTGAAGGGTGTGAAATCCAGAAAAATACTTCGGGCATTGCTCCAAGTCCCTGTATACTTTACACAAATATTCATTTTTGCAACTGCTATTGGGACTTCATATAGGTAAAGGGGCTTCAGGGCACTGACGGAGGTCACATTTTGATGACAACTTCTTGTAAATGGTTCCTAAGAGGCTACTGGCATTAGTCCAGTACCTTGATTAAGAGACTTCTCACTTGGCTTTACAACATTATGAGGGGTAAACTACTCTCACAGAGAGGAGCCGACCAAGTTATGAACAATCTACATACTCTTTGCCTCATTTCTGAAGGCTTAAAAACCAACACAAATAGGGTTTAAATCCACACTCTAACCTGCAGAACTAAGTATATTTTCCCCTCAAGGAAGAAATGGAAGGGCTTCAGCATTTTCCTAAATTAAGTTAATGAAAACGTTGATCATTATTTAATTTGCTGTTGGAGATTTTCATAAATTGCTACAGATTTGATTGCTCAAGATGCCAGGCACTCATTTCATGCACAGAAGTTGTTAGATATTGTAAGTGGTCAGAACCACTAAAAATCTGTTTTCTATATGATACCCAACAACAAAAATCAGTGGACATCTTCAAATAAAAAAACCATTTTTCTGAGTGTAGGGATGTTGATAAGTGCAGCTGAATTCCTTTTAAAAACTAAGAAAAAATGAAGGAGGACAAGGTCTATACTTTTCCAGAACTTTATGGTAATTTGTGTTTATGCTGTTTTTCCCTGATGATCATGGGGAAGACTGGCAATAAACTACAGTTTCTTCATAAAACAATTCCAGTCTCATCAAGCACACATCACTTGTTTTTCAGAAGGACTGATGAAATAAGAAAGAATTGACTGTTCTTGATAAAAATCAATCAGTATAGCACGTTACAAGGACTTTGAAGTGCATTCAACACAGAAAATACATCATACTTTGAATCTGCCTGCCTTGAGAATCTCTTTAATTTTTAGCCACAGACATTTTAGCACAATGGAAAATAACAGACATTTAAGTAACCTGAAAAATTATCTTTAGAGAGAGCAACTTTAGGCCATTTATAATTACAAAAAGTAAAGACAGCAACAACTTCCCCGGAGACTTTGGAGATACTGGAGACTTGCACCATTTTGTGCATTTTAATCATTGTGTTTCAGGTTGCAAATCTTCTGTCAGCTCTTTGGGAAGCCCTGCCTACAGCCTGCCACCTGTCCCACAGCAGCAGAAGAGGCTGTGATGACTACAGTGTGGGGGATGTTCTGTTGGTCAGGGCTGCCAACGGGAAATGGAGATGTTCTGGAGCATCCAAAGTGTCCAAAGATGGAGTTTTTTGATTGGAGGGGTTGTCCCTGGAGGTGCAATTTGCTATTTAAATCTGTCAAAAGCTCTTAATAAGAAGTTTTAATTGCATCATTTAGAAAGGCTTTTATGAAGAACAATGAATCTTTTTAACAGCTTAGCTCAAAGATGTCCAGTTCATACAGTGCTTTGGGTATCTGCAGTTTCATAATATAAATGACATTGAAATTGAGGCAGGGATGTCTTTCTGTCTTTCTCCCTTCCCTTCCCTTTTGTTTGACAATTAAGTCGAGGGACAGGAAGTTTATGCTCCAGGCTTCATGCCCTTTATGTTATACTCAGCTCCTGGCAGAAGCTTCTACACTCGGACACACCCCTGCTGATCTTTGCTGCCTTTCCTAGGACTCAGGCACTCAGCTGTGGCAGCAGCTGGAAGGTGGGCAGGACAGATATAACGGATGGTTTTGGGAAAATTTTGGGGGGAAAAAGCAAATCTGCCTGGCTGCCACTGCTCTGACAACCTGTGCAACTACTCCAGCTCTCCCAGGTGCCCCAGCAGCACCCGCAAGAGCAGGTAACAGTTACAGCGCTCTTTTATGCCCTGCTGCCTGTCAGCTATGCACACAAACCGTAACACTCCTGCATACCCTGCTGCTATCACAAACCCATCAAGTTCAGACAATCCCCCTTTGCACACCTTTCCTAACCCCCAACCCCCACACTTACCCCAGCAGCCTTAGGCTCCCTCTCTGATGTACTCAGAACTGGCAAAGTTTGTGCTTATCTGTGTCTTTCCCTAACACTGTTTGTGGAAGGGCAGATTAACCATAAACTGAAATTAACTGGCATGTAAGATTATTTGAAAAATGCAAATTAGTCCATTAAATCATTTAAAATGTCATGCATAGTGCAGCACGAAATTTGGCAGGGAGAAGGGGTGATTATCACAGGTAGGCAGGCCAGCAGATGGCTGAGTGCTTGGGAACACTGGCTGTGAGAAAAGGATGTTGTTCATAGCTCCTGGACTGCCTCTTTCCATGTTAATAAACAACTACTAGTACAGTAATGGAAATGCCTATCAGCTCTTTTTGCTATACTGTGGAGCCCATTAACATAACACTGATATTTACATAGCCACAATACTACCACATGCTTATCTCTGCAGGGTCAATTTAATCTTTAATGTTTCCAAAGCTGATAAAGTGAGTGGTTTTTTTTTAGTGGCAGAGTAATGATGCCCATTTAGTTCCCACATTTAAGCTCCTATGGAGTGTTTTCATAAATGTTAGGTTTAGCTAGATATCATGGTGAAAACTATTTCTGTACAGATGCAATTGCTCCTGTATGTTGCAGAGTAGTTCAGGTGGACTGTGAGATGTGGTTATATTTCACCAGTCCTTTTGTTCATACTGTCTTCTCTTTCTTGGTGATCCAATGAATCAGGAAACATTTTAATTGCAATGAATGTTACGGTTCCTAAGGGGCTGGATGATGCCTGTGTGGAAATGTGCACAGTGTCTGGTTACAGAGCTGTGCGGTTCCTACACTGCAGGAAAAGAACCATAAGCTATAACCAGATGGGATCAACCTCAGAAAAGAAATTGGGGCATCAAGCAGGTGGCAGATGGAAACTGCCTGGGTAAGAAAGTCCAGATGGTCAGAGATGCAAATACTCTGTTCTGGGAAGGCTGGACCTTCATTCCAGGTCCCCTGGCATCTGTATTTCTTCTTACAGTCAGCCTGAATTCAGCCTGGGTTCAGGCAGCTCGCAAAACTGTCTGGTCCTATTCTGTCCAACCAGGAGGACAGGGAGATCATCAAAGGAGAACCATGGGTCCTTGTGACTGCTTGGGAGGGTGATCTCAAAAATGGGGTTGAGAAAGCCTTCTCGAGAGGAGAACTAGGAAGGAAGCCTGCTGCAGTAAATAACAACCTTCCTGCTAGGAGTGAAGGCAGGCAGAGGTATGAGGTTTGAAGGTATCCTGTGAGTTAGACCATACTCAGAGCAGGGACTAGCAGTTGCTCCTGAAGGAAAAAAAGAGTCTTGCTTGGAGGCAGGAGGATAAGGTGGAGAGAGTCCAAAATGAGGCTTCTGTCTGAGAGGGACAGTGCTTGTATTTCCTCTGATTAATAGATCACACATCCCACAAGCCAGACACCCAGTGTCATGTTTACTACAATACTTGGGGTAACCTTCCCTGGAATAGGTGCAATACATAAAGGATCTTTAGGCATTTATATCCATTAATATCAGTGGAGATAGTAAAAACCTGACTGGACATGGTCCTGGGCAACCTGCTTACGGTGACCCTGTTTTAGGAGGGGGTTTGAACTAGACAATATCTAGAGAGTCCTTCCAACCTCAACCCTTGTAATTCTTAGTTTAGAAGCAGACATAATGACTAAACACCACCTGCAACTTATAAAAGGTTTGGAAAAAGCTTTGAAAAACAAAACAGATGAAGTGCCAGGTGGTCAGCATGATATTCCCACAGACTGGATTTATGGCATCATATATTTGAAATCAGACTTCTCCGTGTCTGCTTACTGAAAGTAGCAGTTCTGCCATGAAGCGCTTTGCAAAAAGACAAATTACTTTCTATGGCATAAAGCACATAAGCTTCAAGTTCATTTCTAAAACTGGAATCTTGGATTGAAGTGAATATAAACCTCATGATTTAATCTCTTTCTCAATCTGAACAGGAGAATATTGCCTAACAGATGCTATCACGAAAATTTCGAGAAGTCAGGATTGTACTAATCAGCATCTCTTTAAACAAAAGAGTATTGTCAAAAGAGTAGCAGATTATGGAGCTACCGGAAGATATGTCAATATAAAATTAATGTACAATATTATTTATAACTATACTTAGGATTTATCATTTCACTGTCAAACATGCAATTAATATCTGTTTCTCCCACGAACTTGCTGTGTGATACTCATCAAGTAACAACTTCACTAAGGTGAAAGCAACCTAAGAGACCCTGTACATATTTCAAATCAGTTTATGCATTGTCATAATATACTACTTTTTTACTGATGTCTAATTTAGAAGTTTGCATAGCTTCATAGACCTTCAGTAAGTGTGCTTAGTTTTAATTACCAGTACAAACAAAAGGTGACATTGGAGTCCTGGCTTTTCTTGTAGTAATTGACTCATAACAAATACATAAGCGGCATTTCATGAGAAAAATATCAATGTCATCACTGACAGCTTCTAAGTTTTTTGCATGAAGTTAATCTTAGAAATCTTTGCACGACCTACCTGCATACTATAAACTATTTAATATTCTCTAGCTCTTTCTCCAAGACTTCCTACAGACCTATCAGAGGCCTGTTTTTCAGAAAATCAGAATTTTCTCTCCCTGTGAGAATTTCCAATGAAACCTCAAAAAAAAAAAAAAAAAAGGTAGACAGTAAATACAAATGAATAAGACAAGAATCTGAGGTAGCTCTCAAATCTCATGATATAACAGGTTTCTTTCTTACATGTGACAACATTAATTGACATGACTACTTAACCCTGCAACTCAGTTAAAGCTTTCAAAGTGCTTTTAAATTATTGATTGAAAGGCAGGAAGGAGCAACCAGTGGTTGAGTATGGCTCTATAACGCAAAAGTAACAGCAATTTAAAACACAACCAATAAATTAATGTTTAAAAAGAGTGTCTTACTGAGCAGGGGCTTGCCAAACAAGGAGGCAGCCCCCAGTCCTGCAAATGATTGATTTTTCTCTCATTTTAAACTCTGTTTGTCCCCATTGCTCAGAATGACATACACGGTCATTGCTGTCAAGCAGTAATGAAGTTTCTGTTCAACACACTCCCTGACATGAGAAAGTCAATGCAATAGCATTTGTCAAAGGGAAATGAGATGCTACTAAATCTTTTGAGGCAGCATTTGACCTCGCCCCTACCCAAAGAAAGTGAACAAAGGAACCTGGTCTAAGGAAACTGAAGGAGGGCTGGTGCAGGTAAGGTCTAATGTATACACAATTTTTAAAACCAGCACTTTCTACTCTGGGTGTGAATATAGTTAGCATTACTTTGGGATGAAGGTTAGGAAATTTGGATAATTTGGTACTCTGTTTATTTCTGAATCCTGTAAGACCTCTGATGATAACAAGAAGGCTTGTGCATATCCAGGACATTCAACTATAGTCTCTTTCAAAATGTGATTTCCCTCATTGCTTGATTCTCCATTGTCCTTTTAGACAGGAGTAGGGTTTGTGACCAGTAACCAAAATCTGCTGTTAATTCTTATTGTAGGATTGGAGCCAACATATGATTAAGATTAGGACTGTAGCCTAAGGCCTTATGTCCTTTTTTATCATCAATGGTGATGCATTGTCTATGGGGTACAGTTAAGCACTCTAAAGACTAAAAATCCTTCTTTATTCTCATACTGTTCCCAGCCTACAGAGTAAGGAGAGGTGCTCATTCTGGTAAGGACTTTTACTGTATTTTCATTTTAGTGATCCTCTGACTACAATAGGGCAAAGGTTATTGTTAGGAATATAGTTAATATCAGAAAAATCTAAATACACAAAAGCCTATTATACTTCAATATTTGGAGTTTCCAGAGACAAACAGAAAAATTCTCACAGTTATTGCTACTGTCTTTTAGTAGAAGATTTTTACTCAAGGATACAAGTTAGAGTTAGAATTGTGGTTGCACTTCAGCAATTTAAGAATCCCATAAAGGTCCAAAAATCAGGAAAAGAACAAATTGGGATTGGGTATTATATTCTGTTTTACAATAGGCTTTGATACCCTGAGGGTAATAATGTTAGTGCCAGAGATGCGATTAAGGTTAGGGATTGTAAAATAGAAAATATCAACCATCCAATTTACCAAATGGCACTGCACATCCTGAAAAGATAGAAAGAAAATAGGTATAAGATTAAGGCCAAGCCCTTAATCATACCCATTTACATGGATTGTCTGTATCTTAAGTTCAGGCTTTGGAGCATGTAGCATAAAAAGCTGTACTTGTTGCTGGGTTAGTTAAAGCCTTTGGCATTGGAAAGAAAGCTCATAAGTGCCAGTAATATTTTTATATTACTGAGTTATTTGATTTCCTGGGCATCTTGTCTAACTACTAAATAAAAGATGACAACGGTGAACTCAAGCATTGGTCCCTGAATCATCCCTATGGCTTATCAGCAGCTTGCTGACTCTTTCCTCACCTGTTCCAAATAACATTATTCAAGACAAATTTCACGTGTGATTCTAGAGATTACTCCAGGGGCAGCTCCCCAAAGGGCATGATGGGCAGGACTGCTGAGGACAGCAAGTCTGTCTCTTTCTGCCCTACACAGTCCTCCAAAACGATCTCCTTAGCCTTTGCACCCACTCCTGCTTTCATTCCTGGGCACACAACACGTGATTTGCATTGCTGTTACAAAAACACCAATTCTAAAGATTCCTATTGCTAGCCTAAAGAGTAACAGTTCTCGAATGGAAAGCACATAGCTACATGTAATCTCCTACTGATGATACTTTGCCAGTAAAATTAGGTCTGCTGCTTTAAATCTCATCTGAGTCATTGGGAACATCAAACATCTTGAAGGAAGAATCTTGGGGGAAAGTTCCTGAAAAGTCTGTCAAATTAATATTATAGCAAAAGATGTGTGACGATATGGTAGCTTAAAGTAATTTAATGGAACACGTGCCCTTAGAAGAAGGATGTAACTGCTTAAATTACTCTGTGGGTTTAATAGCCTAGAGCACCTCAGAAATGCCCCAAAACTCAATTTCAGCAAAATCCCTCCTTGCCCCAACAAGTTTATTTTGAGATATCCTGAGGGGCTGAGACAGCGACGAGAGCTCTGCACTGAAAAAAAGGGTAAAAGAATAAAACCTGGAGTCGTACTTCTGATGCTTGATATAGATGGAACCACCTGAGGTTACTTAGAAAAAGGCTAACACAAAATGTGACCTTCATAAGTGCCCTAAATGCTTTCGCCTGAGGAAAAAAAATCCTGGCATTTGCCATACTAAGGTCATTAAAAAAACAAAGAAATTCAGATGGATGCCTGAGGTATTTTTCAGTGTGTAATCCCCTTTCTGCTTTTCATAGCTGAATGAGATATTGAAATCACAGAGGTACAGCTGCAGCAAAGCTACCCCAGTAGCACTATCTACAAAACCAACACTATTTATAAATGCATTCTACCTGTTACTTAAATCCTCCATGTTTAAAGCAAAGCTTAAGTATTTCAGGGTAACTACTCGATAAAATCTGTCCTCAAATTCTGTTTTACCTGACTTTATTGTGCTGTATGTGGAAATGGAGCAGAGTTGTTCTTAGTCTGTGTGCTTGAACAAAAATGAGCCAGAAGCACTTTCCAGACAGCCACCCATTTCAGCACTCCACTACCCTTCTTTTCATGAAAACTCTCTTTCTGAGCTGCAAGTACCATACACCAAGACACCTACAGCGGGAGAAACCTCTAATTTTGCTATGATGCCAGACAACATCTCTAACACTATTTATTGGTGACAGTAGCGGTTGCTCAGGGGATTGATAAAGGGAACGTATTTTTCAACCTCTTGGAAGTTAGTCTCAAAATGCTACATAGTGATGGAAATTCATTATCATCGGATGACTGTAGGCTGCTGGTACCATATGTGACAAAGGTTGGTTTTAACCTGTTTCTGGATCCTCCGCTATGGTTAACACAGGAGCCGAAATGCCAAGGGCCAAAGGATTATTGAGGCTGAAGTACCCACATGCCTACCACCCAGGCTGTAGCTCTTCAGTATCAAAGCAGAGCTTCTTTGATGGAGCAAAGTGAAAGCTCTTTCATTGTCAAGTCCTGCAGGACAGAGGTTCTGCAAGTCAGTAGAGTATTATGATGGCATAAGGCATCTTTGTGCATGGATTTCACAGTGCATTTGCAGGCATCCACGTTCACACATATGAATAGTTATCCCAGTTCTCTAAATATGCTAGCAGAGCTGCACCTTGTAAGCCTTCATTGCCCATAGATGTGGCTAGATGGCTACCTAGCTTTGAGGATAAACAGGATGGAAAAAAAATCTGTGTGTATGTAGTCCATACTGAACAAGAAAAATAAGCATATCTCTATGATTTAGTAACAGGCTGAGCAGTCAGTTTTGTACTCATCTGAAAACTTCAGAAATGCTGAGCAAGATGTCTAGCTCTCTAGACCATTTTATGCATTACAAAATCAGCAAAACACCCACCTGTTTGCAGCTGTCTGCATGTCAGTGTGGCAAGTTCACTTCTGTTGCAGAATCAACAAAGGCTTCAAGCACGTAGCTCAGGATTTTTGAGATACGCTGAGAAGATGAAATAAGCAAAGTGTATTTTTACTCCTTTGTCTAAACTGAGGAGATATTTTACAGCCTTCATTACTGTAGCTGCACCACCACCCACATGTGGGGGCTGTAGTCACCCAACAGAATATTATCCAGGGAAACATTTCCATTGCCTTTGTGGGCAGCTCCCCCTTCATTCTGCATCGCAGAGGAGGTACCTGTCTGTGGGGTTCCCCCTGCATCTCTCCCTAGTGTGCCATTTATCTAAGGCAATATCTGCCTGGCACAGAGAATTCTGAACAGTGTTACAGAAATTCTGAAACTACTGGTAAATACCATAAGGTCTCAATCTTAATGCATTTTCATATGCAGTCCCAACAGGGTCTACTACACATACCCATATATGCCTACTTAGCTACTTAGGGCCTTTTTTCCTCAGCTCTTCTTGCCCCTCTTTTCCATGCTTTTCCTCTTGCATTCTCTCCTCTTGTCCTCCTCCACTTTTCCATCCCCTTCTCCCATGCTGTGAAGCACTTCTTTCTGCTCGCCCCACCGCACTCTCCATTGTGAATGTCTCTGACTTCTTAAGTCATTGTGGCAAACAACCATAATTCATAAATTAAATTCTGTGTTGACTGCCCTGAGAATTAAGTCTGTTCTCAAACTCTGTGCATAATTTCCAGCTTTGCTGGAATTAAGTGTAATCATAATGTAAATGTTATTCCCACCATGTTAGTTATTTAACATTTTCCCTTCCACCTTAAACTATCATTTTAAGAGGCAGAATACATACAATTTTAATAAAATTTATTCAAAAGCTAGCTTAATCTGACCTGTTTCACTCATGGAAACTCTCGGTTTCCAGGCAAGTTAATTATTGTCTATGAATTCTGCTCTTAAATATTTTCCTTAATAATGCTAGATAGCTCTCTTGAAGCTATTTCAATTCTGTCTCTCACTCTTTCACTCTTTGTAGTTCAACTTTTTACTCTACTTACAAACTATTTTTTCTCTTACTGATACTTCTTAGCGTGAGATGAGAGAGTCACAGAAAAGACACTCACCTTCTAAATATTACCACTTGAATTGCCTTTCTATAAATTAGCCATATTTTATCAAGGTTCAGCCAATGCCTTTGTTTTCCACTTTTCTTCTGGTCATGGGGGAAGGGTAGAGAGCAAAAATCTGTGTCTCCTTCTTCATGTGAGACATAGCCATTAGGTTAGAGGGAAATCCTATCCTGCAGGCTTCTCTTCCCAGCTCTCGGCCCCAAAGTTCCTAGCCTAGCCACAAAAGTGATCCATCTTCAACCAGTTTGGCTAGTCCTGCTCCAGGACTAGGAAAGAGCAGAGCTGGCCATAAGACCCTCCATGCAGACACAGGAAATGAATGTCAGACTCCTGTTTCCCGCAGGCTCCTGTTATGTGCCAGGTGCGGGGTTGAAAGTGGCTGTTTCTCTTCTTTCCAGCTATGTTTTGGAAAACAGCCTTGGCTGCTACTGGTTGCAGAGGGACTGCAGTCCTATCACTATGTTTCTCATACTTTGACTATACCTTGTGAGAATGTGTTTCCCAGGAGGCAAAAAATGTAAATTGTCTATTTTTTTTTTACTCCAGTCAGACGTAGCTGGAACCTTACAAGATTGAAAGAGACCATAATCAACAGTGGTCTACAAGAGACTTAAAAGCACAATAGTTAAGCTGAGTTTTGGGAATAACCTGGGACATTTCAAAAATTATTCTTCAGTGTTTCTTTGCTTGCAGCAAAGGACAAAATAACCATCAGCAAATCCAAACCTCTGCCCTTTCTTGGTTATCAGACTGTCTTACTATTCTAAGGTGCTGTAGTGACTTAACCTTAGCCAGCAACTACGCACCACATAGCCACTCTCTCAGCTCATCCCCAGTGGGATGGGGGAGAGAATCAGAAGGGTAAAAGAGAGAAAACTCACGTGTTGGAATGAAGACAGTTTAGTAGGTAAAGCAAAAGCCATTGCATGCAAGCAAAGCAAAACAAGAAACTCATTCACTCCTTCCCATGGGCAGGCAGGTGATCAGCCATCTCCAGGAAAGCAGGGCTCCATTGTGTCTAACAGTTTCTTGGGAAAACAAATACCATCACTCCAAATATCCCCCTCTTCCTTCTTCTTCCCCCAGCTTTCTGTGCTGATCATGACATCATATGGTGCAGAATATCCCTTTGGTCAGTTGGGGTCAGCTGTCCCAGCCATGTCTCCTCCCGACATCTTGTGCACCCCCAGCCACTTGCTGGTGGGGTGGGGTGAGAAGCAGAAAAGGCCTTGACTGTGTGTAAGCGCTGCTCAGCAATAATGAAAATATCCCTGTATTATCAACACTTTTTTTCAGCACAAATTCAAAACATAGTCCCATACTAGCTACTGTGAAGAAAATTCATTTTATCCCGGCCTAATCAGCACAGGTGCCTGCTTGCAGGAAATTGCCTTCTGTCCTTGTTCAAGCTCTCTTCTCCTGACTACAAGGGACCATCGGGTTTGAACATTATTCTGCAAAGCAAGAAGATTTATAGGTATTTTTATAGTAGTTAAAACAAACAAAAGAAAATCCCTCTGTGAGTTGTACCTTAAATCAAGGAGATACCCCAGATGTTTCTGATTTCTTAATTTATTAAGGCAGAATGGTATTCTACCATATGGGACAATGAGGATTGATGTAATTAATCATATTTATTTCAAATTTTAAAAAATAGTTCTAGAACCATAAAGCAGGAAATAATTTGTAATTATAATAATTATAGAAGGATAGATGTAAAATTATTCACAAGTCTCCAGCAGTGCATAAACACAGTAGGCTGGGAATTTACTAGTGTAATGGGAAGACATTCATTAAAACTTTCATATATTGGTATGATACACCATAATTACTTTGTGAAGAACAGACAATTACTCCCATTTCAAGTAGCTTTAGGCTATTGAAACAGGGAAGAACTCCTCTGTGGGTGCTGGGTGTAACCTGTGATGCACAGGTTTCATCACTAGCCGTGAGGAGCTCTGTAGCACAAATGACCTTATGGCCTTGGGTAGTCACTGCCCAAGGAAAACTGATGGCAGGGTTTTGCTGAGCATCACTCACATACACCAGTTTCCAGCATGTGCACTGGTAGTATGCAAACATCTGAGCAACCTGAACAGTCACCTTTTTTAACTATATTTTTGTGACAACAACGTTGAATTATCTGTATGCATTTGGTTCAACTAATTGTGTTAATAGGGTAAAGTAGTCTCCAGAAACTATTTTCTATCCATGTGCCATTAATAAACTATATCTAGAAGTATATTATTGGGTTTCATGCCATGCAGTCATTCTAAGACATGCTCCAGCAGCATAATGATGCTAGCAATTTGGGCCTTAATGCTTAATTACATCACAGCCATGGGACAGTGGCTGAAGTAACTGGATAGAGCTGTGATCAAAATCTTGATTCAGCAATGTGAGGTTAATTAGGTAGGACTATAAAAGAAATGAATCTGATAATGAAGTATCGTAGCTTAGATGCATTTTTTTTAAAGTGGCAGTTCAGTAGGTTGGCTACAATCACTCTCTTGCCTCCTTTCTGGAAAGGAAAAGGCTCAGGAGATCTAGGCATCGTACCAGTTGAGTGTCAAGCTACCTGGATCCCTCTTTAAACTTGTTTGACTGCAGAAGACAAACATAAGTATACCAATTAGCCAAATATACAGTATAGCCAAATTTAACAGTGAAACTGTTACCACATAGAAGCGGGTAATGCACTGCCAAATGGATGCTTGCTGTCATCCTGGGGAACCAGGCATTCCCTGCCGCTGTCATGGGCTAGGAGGGCTGCTGCAAGAGCTCTTTCCAGAAATCAGTTTCTGTGGGACTTGTTACAGAAAACATTTAGGTTATATATATGGCTACAGTACAGAGAGCTATTCCATTACAAGTCTTGATTTGTCTGTGTTTGTAAAGTATCTGGAAACCCTCAGAAAAAAAGTTGTGAGAAGCAGTGCAAGATAATGCTTGCAAGCATCAACAGGGGGAAGGAGAGTAGTATTGCCCTGGTATCTGTTAGAGCCCAATCTCTTCAGCTCATGTGTCAGAATATTCTCATTATTCCCACTTAGTTCCTTGTTGTATTATAATAACATAACACCTTGAATGTTTCAGCTGTTTTCCCTCAGTGTACACCTGGACACATTTCAGCAGATTTACATGCAATGCTTAGTTTCCTATCCCTTAAAGGAAAGCTTGCTGTATATTTTAGCACATTTGCTACACTTAGCTCAGTAAAATGTCTAAGAAAGTCATCAAAGGGCAAGAGGTGTCAGATTTATCAATGCAGAAGGCGCTGAATTCAAGGACTCTTGTCTTTAATAAAATTATATTAAGAGTATGGAATAAATCACCTAGTGAAGCAGCTGTCTTACACTGAGCTAAAGTAGGCTAAATAGGATGTAGGTAGATAGTGATAAATTGGAACTTGATTTTGTGCTAGTATTACCTACAGAAAAAAACATCAGAAAAGTGAATCATTGAAACTTCTGAGTCTTGTTGCACTCATTCACTAATCCTGGCTGCAGTGAGAAATGTAATCCCTGGGGCACAGGATCTCATCACATTTCAAGTGCTTTACTATATATTCACTGCCTCTATGTCATGGTTTACCTATGTTTAACACTGGTTTTGGCAGAAATCCAAAACATAGTCCCATAGCTACTGTGAAAAAAATTAACTCTATCCCAGTCAAAAGTGGCACATTTTCCACCCCTTATTCCATACCATTTACATCATTGTGAAATGTCTGTAAAATGTCCATATAATTTCCACAAATGTCCACAAAATATCTGTTGTGTTGATTTAGTCCATGACTTTGGTCTCCATCTGTTATGGTGTTCATTCAGGACAGGAGAGGTGGTGTGTTGTGAGCAGCTACTGGGCACCAAAGCCAGCTGAGGTCGGGTCACTGCTGCACTTGCCCTGCTTCTTGTAAGGCTTCTCCTCCATTGATTCAGGTGGTCCCTGCTATAGTAATTCCTATAACATGCAATTCAGTGAGTTACAACAATTTACAGGTATTTCCGTTACAATCTCCACCCCTGGTCCCTTTGGACCAGACCATGTGTTTAACATTACAATGAACTCCTTCCCTTGCCCCCACTCTGACTTGGACTTATCCACAGATGCTGCGGGGTGCCCTGCTCCCATGTGGACTCACCCACAGGTCACAGTCCCTTCGACTGAAGTTCACACTGGAGTTCCAGCCTGTCCTGTACAGCAGCAGCAGTGATGCCCTGGCCATCTGCCAGCCCAGGCACATGGCCATTGCTCTTATCAAAATGTTCCCAGCACAGCAGAGTGAGTTGATCAGCAGTACAGCAAGCAGCAAAAGCAAAAAGCAGCCACTAACGAGCACTAGATTCCTATATACAGTAAGGCAAGCAAGCCCTATGGCAAGCGCAGGAGCCTGCCGATTAATAGCTAAACAGCAATAACAGCTATAAATTCACTCTAACACATTCCAATAAAATCTGTTTTTATCTCAAACACTTTGAGCCCCATGCTGGGTGCCAAACAGGACTGTTGTGGTTTAACCCCAGCCAGCAACTAAACCCCACACAGCCTCTCACTCACTCCCACCATGGTGGGATGGGGGAGAGAATCAGAAGGGTAAAAAAGAGAAAACTCACGTGTTGGAATGAAGACAGTTTAGTAGGTAAAGCAAAAGCCATTGCATGCAAGCAAAGCAAAACAAGAAACTCATTCACTCCTTCCCATGGGCAGGCAGGTGATCAGCCATCTCCAGGAAAGCAGGGCTCCATTGTGTCTAACGGTTTCTTGGGAAAACAAATACCATCACTCCAAATATCCCCCTCTTCCTTCTTCTTCCCCCAGCTTTCTGTGCTGATCATGACATCATATGGTGCAGAATGTCCCTTTGGTCAGTTGGGGTCAGCTGTCCCAGCCGTGTCTCCTCCCGACATCTTGTGCACCCCCAGCCACTTGCTGGTGGGGTGGGGTGAGAAGCAGAAAAGGCCTTGACTGTGTGTAAGCGCTGCTCAGCAATAATGAAAATATCCCTGTATTATCAACACTTTTTTTCAGCACAAATTCAAAACATAGTCCCATACTAGCTACTGTGAAGAAAATTCATTCTATCCCAGCCAAAACCAACACATTCTAGAATGAGAAGCAGAATTAATATGATTACTGCTGAAAGTGCTTCTCCAACAGGATAATCATTAAGTGTAGTTTAATTGTACTTCCCATCTGTTTTTACTTGCCATCTGATTCAGACCATGTTTCCTGAGAAAAAAATATTGTTTCCTCCATTTACTTTGGAGCCACATAGCAAATGCTGCCCACCCATCCCAAAGGATAGGAAAATACATACAGAAAACCATAAAAGCACCCTATCACTTGAAATCTGGTGTGTTTTAGAGAATTTTACAGAACATACGTGTTTGACAAACACATCCAGAATTCACAAGTTTTACAAAAAAAGCAAGCTAAAAAACAGCAGGATGCAAGCAAACCATGAAGGAAAGAGAGTCCCACCTTTGCTTCTCTTTCTAAAGGACAAACAACTGAAGTTTGTGATTGCAGACAGAAGATATCTGTTTCTTTGCCTACTACAATTAAAATTATCAAATAGTAAATAAGGCTAAAGTACTACTAAACAAAATAGAACCAATATATCATATTCCAATAGTCTAGTCAGTCAGTGTGCTTAAAATTTCTCCAGAACAGCCATATCACACTAATACTGGCAACAGAATGATATCTGCCTAGGGAGCCTAAAAGTATTGTTCCTCAGGGCAACCTTGTGTGAACCTATTGTACTCCACAGAGAAAACTTCACTGTTCAGGATTAACCAATGAATTCAGAGAAAAAACACAGTCTTTGGCAAGGGGAAAAAAAAAGAAAAAGCTGTACACAGAAGAGGAGAATCAAATCAGGTGAAGAGAAAAGTCTCCTTAGATTTCTCTTTTAATTTGACTGCAGAATTCTGACAGGAAGTTCCTGAGATCTGCCAAGAATATAGTTCACAGACATAGTAAAACCACCTTCCTTTCTTCTAACCTAAGCTCACTGAAACAGCTTAAAAAATTAAAAACAAAACACATCCATTAAGATCAATTCAGCCAGAAATCAACAATTTTTGCTTTGCTAGCAAAATATTTGTGAATGGTCCAGCTGAAATGACACACTCCCATGGCAAATTTCAGGGTTATAGCAACTACAGTTTCTGCCCAAATACCCCAAAGAAGTGGCAATGTTTGGGCTTTGGTCCTAAAGCTTATCAGGTACCAGTGCAACAATTTTGTAGTACAGCTGACTGAAATACAGCTGTTAGGAACCTTCCTTTTTCAGTTACTGGTATGGATATAGCCAAAATGTCCAAGGGTTGTTCGCATCTAAGCTCAGTGTTCTGGAAAGGCAAGCTACGCTTATTACAAGGTTGACTTGCTCTGTTAGGATATTACAGTGAACTAATTCCTTTGAGTTAAGCACATCTCTGTTTCTCTTAGTAATCAGTCTCAGTGAAATACTAATTCCATATAATCCCACCCATCACAAAAAAATTGACTTGCTCAAAATTAAAGACCTCTTCCCTTTCAGAGATACATATGTAGGTTTAAAAAGTCATGGTTTTTCACCAATCCTCTTTTGAATAATGATATGAGACTTACTTTGGGTGGTTTTTCTGGAGTAACTGATTCTGACATTCTAATATCACGAAATTGTAAAACATTACATTCTAACATTCATCTGAGTCTTTGCTGAGTTTCACCCCATTCTTTTAAGATGGGCACTGTTTGAACCACTTGACTTGTTCTTCCTGTTATACAGTATTTATACTCTTCAAACATTTAGTCTTACTCCCTTCTAGTAACTGACTTCTTGGTGTGTGGTTATATTAAAGTCCCCTATCATGCCACTATAAAAGAACTATTTTGTTGCTTCTCTCCAAAACTGGAATTCCTCCAATTTATTGAAATCTTTCTGGTGTTAATTTAATGAATATTGTTGTTTAGGTGGGCACTAGACTTAGACATGTGAAAGAAAAAAGTAATTTTCATAGGCAATGAGAAAATATTTCTGGGAATTCTGTTCAAAGTCATCCCTTTCTTCTTGGCTGCAATTCTGATACACTATTTGACATCTTTCCTGGATCATCAAAGATGCGAAATATCTCCATTCTACTGAATTTTGAATTTTTCGTAGTGACTTTGCTTACAGTATTCAGCAGAGGTGTTTTTCTAATTTTGTCACAGTTTTGTCACACAAAAAATTGTGCTGTCACACTAGGATCAGTAATGTAAAGAGTTTCCACATGTTACTTGGAAGATGTTGTTTTACAGTAAGGCAATGCATACAACGGCAACATGTACACTGATATTATACAATTGTGGTTTGGATGAAGTTTAGTAAAATAGATTTTTCTTATCTAGGCTTTTGTTTTCCTCCATTCTATTTCACAAAACTGTTATCTAAAAGCTAAAACAAAAACACAGCCATCTGTAAAAGAGAAAAAAAAAGGTAATGATTACCTTTTAAAATACCTTTTTTTCTTTCTTCTCCGTATGGGTGGGTGTTAGTGACAGGTTCCTTTTTCATTGCTGACTATCCCAGAAGAGGAACAGCTCTGAGAACAATGAAGTAATTCTGCAGTGCCAGAAGGTGAGAACTTCCCTCCACATCTCATCTGACCTCTAGAAATAGCGGGCTATTTCTATCAGAGATTGCAGTTCAGCCTTCCTTAATTTTAGTGCACAGCAGCCAGAACACTGCTGGTCAGTGGGAAAGTCCAGTCATCCCATCACGTCTAATAAATGGAAGAGACTGGACTGACTCGTGCAATTAGACAAAAAACCTGTTGTGAAGGACAGAGAGAAAAAACAACAACAAAAGCTGCTGTCATTTCCCCTTGTTGCAATTCCCCCACCCCTTCAAAGTTTCTCAGGATGTTCCAAAGAAGCACTAAGGGGTAGCTGGCAACCCAGCTGCAACATATCAAGTGGGGAGGGAGAAAACAGAAGAGCTATCAGATATGTAAACAGTGTGTTTATATTTCTTGAGATGTAAATATAATTTATAAAACTTGTTGTCCAGAAGTCCAAAATGTAGCAAAGGACAGTAATGAAAATCTTCAACACTGAACCACTAAATTAAATATGACATTAATGAGAACCATTTAATGCCGTTCAGCTCTGCTTTGATGGCCTTTTTAATTAGATTGCTGCTGTGCTGAACTGAAAAGCTGCTGACAGCATCAGAAAACCATGGATTGCAATACAGAACCTCATAAGATATTGCTGGAGCCCAATTTGCATGTATAATTAATGAGATACGTCTCTCTCTGGGCACCCCTTACAGGAGTGTAATTTGATTCAGGTGTTGTGCAAACACATGGGTATTCACTGGCAACTCTCTGGCCTATGATTTGAGTACAAGGGCCTTTTCCTCTGATGGGCTCCAGCAGTGGGATGCTGCGACTGCTGTGACAGTCTCTCCCTGATTACGGGGCTAATAGGTAACTGGTCTGTTGATTTAAAAGTCAGATGTTTGTCACTGCATGTGTGGGCATGGAGGTTAGATGAATTTTAATGGCAAGAAGGGGAAGTGTTACAAATGCCTCTCAAAAGCAATCAAAATTCCAGCGGAGCTAAAGCCTTCCACATATGAGATCAAACAAATTAGGTGGGATACTATTTCTTCTTTTTCTCTACCTTTCTAGAGAAACTAAGGAAGTTAAAATCTAGTCTCCTTTGAACTCAAAAGGAAAAAAGGAAGGAAAGCAATTCTTCTATGACTGCATTATGTGGATACTTTTGAATAGCTTTGAATCAGTAGGAAAAACAAAACTTAAAAGGCTTAATACCTCAAAAGGGAAACTGCACCGTAACTTCTTAATTTTGAGTATATGTCTAGTCACTAACCCTTTATAAATACATATACATATTGCAATTTGCCATGAAATATTTGACTGTGAAAAAGTTTTGAAGTCAGTCTGCCTCCAAAAATTGATGCATTAAACACAGAATTTGCTCCACCATCGTATGTTACCCAGAAAGTTCTGGTATTGGCAGTCCACAGGCAATGGCTTTTACTGTAAAGCCCCTGTACTGCAGTAAGCATGGTTTAAGGAACTTCAGCTTCCCACACACATAAGAAAGCAAAGATCAGCTCAGCAATAAATAAGAACAAGACTGAAAATAAAATGAGTAATTTCAGGAGGTCATTTATACCTCCAGTGCTGTGCCTTGCACTTGTCATCCAGCCTCAGGAAGGACTCAGGAGGAATTATGAGCAAAGAATTTTGGAGAATAAAGCTGGCCGTGCAGTGAAAGTGTTTAAAAAAATTCTGAATGCTATTTCATTAAAAGGAATGATGGAAATATGGCACAATCCGTTCATTCAAATAAGAATCAAGTCCATTTCAAATGCAGGATAAATAGCAAGAGCTTCAAACTTCCCTTCAGTATTGTTTTATGGAAGATAGTGGATAAAATGTCCAAAATAAATAGCAACATAGAGAAGTTTGTCTGGAAAATTCCATTAAAGCTGTCTTATAAAACAGAAACAAAGATAAGTGTCATGAGATTGAAAAGATGGAAATGAGAGACAATGCAAAGGAGTTGTTGACTTGCTTTTTAAATACAATTATTAAGTTGTGGAACTCCTTATCATAAGATACAAAGAGCTAGTTAGGATTCAGATAAAAGAATTGGGCTTTTGTAGTTAACTTAAGTCCCTTAAGTCTAATGAGATAAATCAGAATATCATGCCATGTGTAAGAAAAGAGGTAAAAACAGAATAACTACCCAATATGTATAATGAAATATGGTCTGTATGATTTACTGGTCTGAGCAATTCATTGCTCCTTGCCCCTCAGTATGGTCCATGGCCTGTAACAGTCTCTTTCTTCTACAAACCTGCATTCAGTGGGAGTTATAATGTTGCTTAGTATTTCATTTCAGGCCTGGAGTGCACTTCTGAAGCAAATGTCCCCATCATTTCCAGAACCCCACTACACACCTCCTTCTGTGACTAGTGACACCAAGACCTCTCAATTTTTATTGAGTGCACTTCACAGCGCTTGATTGTGGCCATGAACCTGTCATCCCAAGTTCCCCTATCATATGAACAGACTTCAGATGACAGGAAAAGACATGATGAGGGAGGGTCTTCAGAGCAGATGGCAATGGGGGCCAGTGAGATGAACTGCTTGGCATGTTATGGGCAGCAGGTTAAACATGTCCATAGTGGGTTAAGATAAACATCAATCATTTGGTGATGTACCTGGGCAGAAGCTCCAGTTTTTGCATATCCCATATCAAAGATCCTGTTTATAAAAGGCAACAGAGTCATCTTGGTAGCAACTTGCCAGATACCACAAGTCTGGTTATTTAGTCTATTGGCCCCTCTCATCTACTCTTCTTTCTTCTCTTTCCCCATTCATTGCATTTCTTTTTCTTCATTTGCCCATGCCTCTGCCAGAAGCCTCCCTGCTTTCTGAGTTTCTTGCTTCCTTTCCACTCGCTCTGCTTCTGCAGAGGATGCAGAGATGAAGGAAGTGTGTGATGTACACAGGTCACTATAAAATGACCCTCAGAAAGAAAGGGAAGGAAGTAGTTTTTCACTTCAAGAAGGGAGTAGTAATTATTGTACTGTGAGTAAAATTGAAGTAAAGGCTTAAATTGCCTTGTAATCTTCAAGATAAAAGAATTAGTGTGCAGCAGCTGACATTTTGCTTGGATAAAACCTTAGGTCCTCCATTTATTTGTTTTTGCCTTACCTCTTCATCTTTCCAAATCCCTCCCATTTGAGTCCTCCAGGCTTCAGGTCTGTTGGATAAATAAAGCATCTACACCAAGTGCATTATAAACCCAACCAAATATGACCTGAATTACTGAAAGGAGTAAGATGTGTGTGATCATCAGACTAGCAGTTGAAATAACCATTCAGTTAAAATCTGTGTACCTTATACCATTGATATAATTTATTTGAACACTTAGATCCTCATTTTAACCTGCATCTCAGCCTGGAGGAGGGATTGCTAAAAGAGATAAACCAGCATGGGAGCATATCGCAGAAATCCTTACATTATCGCAATAAAACATTCTAGATTTGAAATAATCTGTTAGAATAATTTTAAAAAAAGGCAGAGGAAAATGCAAACATCAGGCTGCCATACTTCAGATTCCTTCAGTTCATATCATGGCTATCTAAACTAAAACTTTGTTAGTATTTAATTTGCTTTCTTTGATT
Source organism: Phalacrocorax carbo (assembly GCF_963921805.1). Taxonomy (NCBI): domain Eukaryota; kingdom Metazoa; phylum Chordata; class Aves; order Suliformes; family Phalacrocoracidae; genus Phalacrocorax; species Phalacrocorax carbo. The sequence continues at coordinate 55,658,063 of NC_087515.1, forward strand.
TAAATGACAGTCTTTGCATGTAAGGGGTAACATATATCAGTGTTCCTGGAGAAGATTTTTACTCCCCTTGCACCTCCTTTTTCCAAGAAGGATTTCCCTTTGTATGCTGTCTTAGCTGGAGAAGCTGTGTAACTTGGATTAACTCTATCAGCCACTGAAGGGACAGGTGGCAGCAAGGCAAATGATGAGGCAAGTGCACTTGACTGATGCCGAAGAAGGTCAGAGTATGTTAATCCAACAAGTAAAATGACTGACAGTCTAGGGGACTGGAACAGTAGTGTTAGTCCCAAGGAAAAGAATTTACCAACCCTATATGAGCAGGTAGTTAGAAAACAGTGATGTCTGGAGGAGAATGGAGGCTGACGGTGTAAATAACTGGAACAGGTTTTTGTGGCCTGCAGATGCAAAACAAGAATTTCAGAGGAAGCAGGGTGTAAAACAGCACAGGTGTGATCTGGGAGACCCCCTGCAAAAAGTTCAGCAATCATCCCTGTCTGTGCCACTTTAGTAAAGAGGACTGAAAATTCATCTGCATCAGAAGGTGACTTCCACCTCTCAGCTACCTTTGCTGGCAAGTGCTGATGTTTTGTAAACTATACTGCAGTGATGTTTCCTGAAGAAATACAGCAGTAGGTGGCAGTAGTTTGTGGGGTTTAGCACTTGTACATTTAGTTTAATTGGGTCCATTTTGGACCATTTGTAATAAATGAGGAAAAGAATCTACATTTTGGCATCTAGCATATGGTCTAATCATGTAACTGCAGACTTCTGCCAGGAGATGAATACCTGTTGATCAATATATACATATCCTATATATTTCAAGGCATGTTTTAGTAGGCTGTTTTATTACATTGGCATAATTAAAGGAAGCTACGAAAGCCCTGAGCTAGGAAATGTTTATTTTCTGTAAATGTTGCAAACCTATGCAAAATTCAAGAAAATCATAGGCTTTACAGATAATTATGGTGAATTATGAGCATTCCACATCTGGAAAATGCCCTTAAAGCTAAACTGTTATCTAATAGCTTTATCCAAACTGAATCTGTTTTATTCTGACCAGTGTTAACATATTCATAAATTTAAAGCCCAAGATTGCAAGAAACAGAGAAATATAAACACAGATGTAAACATCTGTGTGTGTGTATGGCCCCAAATACACTTATTTTTTCAAATAACAGCATTGTCATAGAAAGTTATACGATAAATATATCCTTTTAATGTATGTTCAACTGCAGTACCAATGGAAGTTCATCTTTAAAAAGCTTAAAAAATTCCATTACTGATGAGTACCTAAAACCTATTGCATGTATCGGTATTGAGAGGTTTAGCAAAGGAGAAAGATTGAATAATGCCTGTCTTTGGCCACGCCACTGGCCTAGGTGACTGGTTCATTATGGCTGATAAAGCACTCATGGCATAAAATATCCTTCAGTTGGATGGCTTTCTCCTGCTTCTTCATCTTCCCTTTACACCTTGTACTCCCAGTGGGCTCCCACCCATAGTGAGAGCATCCTAGTTTGAAGTTTCTCTTCCTTCATACTGCTATCTTGAACAAACACAGTAAGAGGGAAGACAAATCACTGTGATGGGTTGACAGCAGCTCAGCTAACACCTGGCAAATCCCAGCTTTGGCAAAGTGGGTGGCCCAGTGGAGCTCTGAGGGTCCATGTTTTCTTCCCTGTTTGCATTTGCTTACAAAAGCACATGAATGGGAAAAATTGGGCAGTGATTGTCTCTACTCATGCGCACAATTGGTATTAGGCAGAGGACAGTAAATGAAACAAAATGTCTTGCCTAAGATCTCCACTCCCTCTCTCAGGATAAGCGTTACAGAAGGTTTTTGCCGATAGGGTATATGAGCACTGGGAAAACCTGTCCATTTTGCTAACATGTTGCCTTTGAGCATCTCAAAGAAGTCTACAGGTATTGATTAAGCTTCATAATACCCCTAAAGTATCTCAGATTTCTGTTCTTATATAAAGGATGAGGAGTCTGAAGGGCAGAGAGAAGTTTTGCCCAAGGTCATAAAATGAGAAATAGGTCTCAGGAATCATGGTATGAGTCTTGCTTAAATACAATGCCTCTCAAGAGCAAAGGTGCATATACTGCAATCATGGTTTACATTTCCCAAAGCTTTCCTATATGAAATATGCTATAACAATTGACAGAATGCAGAAGAAAATGTGCATTATAATGCAGAGGTATTTTACGAGATTGTGAGTTTCCAGCCCAGTTCTTTTTATTCCTTTTAAATAAAAGGGAAAGATCATTAGGAAAAAAAAAAAGAACAAAAAACAATCAGGCAGTTCTGTTCCAGCTAATAAATGACAATAAAAATTGGGAAAGGACATGTCACTTTCATCTGCCACAATTTTTCTTTTATTTGCCAAACATCATACCTAGGGAAACATGAATGATATGAGGAAATCTATCTTCATGTTCATGACAGAATTACCTTAGGCAATTTCCAGCTAAATTGCTAGAGCTGGCTGAAATGTTTTCAATAAGGAAATTGAAAATGTTTGCAGAATATTTTTATACCTGTATAGAGAATTAAAGTAGATGTACTCTATTTTTCTTGTCCCTTATACCCTTTTCCCCTCTGCTTTCCCCTCTGTACTTGCAAGTTGGCTGAGAGAAGATAAAAGGGATGAGGAAAGTGAGGAAAAAGAAAAAGAAGAGGATTTAGATAGAAAAGGGGCACAGGATTTTGAACATTATAACAAGCAGTCAAAAAAACCCTCCAGGAATGAAATATTCCAGAAATTAATGTCTTGAAGTCATGTTTTTCAATTGCATTCATACCTAAACCTGGCAAAAAGTGTCAAGCCAAAAATGTAAATCGGTAATGTTACTTTTTCTTGCTATACAACGTTTCCAGAAAATTATTATTTTGATAATACAATAGCACAGCGAAAAATTTGCTTTTACCCCCGTCATTATGATTATCGGATGTTATTCCCTTCATAAATTTAAATGTAGATTGTTATCCTAAAATGTACAAAATGTATATTAAAGCTTATGAATTGAGAGAAGTTCTACCAATGCTTCCAAGTTTTTGAAAATTATCAATGTGATTCACCACTCTATTAAACCTCTATAACAGAGTGATGAATCAGGCCTAGTGTTTTAAATAAGGCACTGTTTCTCGAAACTGCAAGCAACTTGTGCAGATCTGACTTCGGGTAAGTCAAGTAAGTGATTTCCATTAGTCTTAGAATAGCCCAGCCTACAGCCTCCTGCAGGGCTGATGCTGCCTTTTTGAGGGACTGGATCCTGCTGGCATCCTGTCGCAGGATCTCTCACTGAGCGGCACCTAGAGTCAGTGCTCTACATCTTCCACTGCTCTCCAGCTATGTTTGGGGTGTTCCAAAAAAGCAAGCTGCAATGAATCTGCAGCTCCATATTAGGTTCATGGCTTCTCAGGGATAGTGCAGGGGAGCAGGACTTAAAGGCTCGTGGGACACAGTGACACTCCTTCTCCCTCCTGCCTTTGTATTTCCATGCTCAATTTCATTATTTGTGTTAGTTTCTATTCAAGTTTGTACAAAAGCACTGCAAAAACAATTGCCTCTTTATTTCAATGCAACCGGAATAGGGAAATTTTTCTTCCCATTACCCAGGCCACTTGCAAAAGAATATCGTTTTGCATTACTTATTTATTGTGTCACTTGTGTTGTGAGGACTACCACGAGGACTAGCGATTGAAGCACATGATGTAGGAGGAAAGACTGGGGCAGCTGGGTTTGCTTAGCTTGGAGAAGAGAAGGCTAAGAGAGATCTAGTTGCTATCCTCAGCTCCCTGAAGGGGAGGATATGAAGAGTCAGACTCTTCCCAGAAGTGCACAATGAAAAGACAAGGGGTGACAGTCACAAATTGCAGGGCGATTTCAATTGGATGCAAGGAAAACATTCACAGTAAGAGTGGTTCAGTGCGGGAACAGATTGCCCAGGGAGTCTGGGTATCTCCATCCTTGGAGGTTTTCAAAGCTCAACTGGGAATGGCTCCGTGCAACCTGCTTTGATGCCAAAGTCAGCCCTGCTTTGAGCAGGGGGTGGGCAAGATTGCCTCCAAGAGTTCCTTCAATGTAGATCATGCTATAATTATTGTATGGGAATGCACCTGAGCAGGGTCATTCTGAACCTGCAAATAAGTAAAAGTAAATACTCTTTTAAAGTCCCCTATGTTTTCTGCTTATACCACGAATATAATTTCTTGCAAAGAGCACAGCAGTAGGAGAAGTCATTTTGTAAAGTGTTAGAAGCGGCAATGAAGGTTTTATAGCTTCTGCATTTACTAAGCCCAAGCATTACCTACATGGCTTTCATAACAGAGATTCACAAAGCAAAAACATTGCCACTTTGAAACTTCCCTTGGCTACCATCACCTTTTATTTCTAATCAACATAAGAAGCTTATCAAAACGTATCAGTAAAACAGGTAATGAATCCTGCAAAGTATAATGCAAGCAGGGGTTAATTAGAAAAGGAAAAGGTGAACTTGCAAAGCTGTCCTTATGGAAATCCACATCCCTGACTCTGTAAATGAGGGCTTCAGAAACATTACCTGCAGTTTTGGTTATCAGCTAAGCTATATACTGCTTTTCAATTACCGCAAAATCTGTACTCAGAAAGGTTTGGAAGGCAGTGCTCAGCGCAACTTTCTGAAGAAAGAATATTCTGGAACTATGCAGGGTACAAGGAAAATTGGGATTCGGATAACTGAGCAACCATCTGTCCCAGGCTGTTAAAAAACACACCCAAAGGGACATCCACCACAGCTTTTAACTGGATGTTACTCAAAGTGCTCATAGGGAATAATTTATTCTGCTCAAGGATTTTTATTGCCATTGCTAATATCATTCCTGTAGCCAGGAGGTGGCAGGAGATACAGGATATTGACAGGGAATAATTGGAGTATGAGGAAACTCAGGAAAATATGACATGAGCTGCAGGTGGGTAATGTGAATGAGATAAGCCAAAATCTTTGGCAGAATTATTACTTTATATTATTCCTAATCTTAAATAACTTCCAAATGACAGCCACTATCCTTCCCTCACGTGACATGTTCCTAGACTCTAAATGCATGAAAAAGTAAGATTTAGTAAGTAATTTTGTAGCTCTAACTGGAGGAATTAGACACTCCTTTCCTTCATTAAATATTTGGCTCCTCTGTTGTACTAGCTAGGACATAAACAGAAACGTCAAACCTAGCTCCATCTTCATTTTATGTAAAATGAAATAGAGGGTGGAATTTGTTGGGACTATGATCAGAAGAAATCCCAGAGACCTGCTCAGTCCCACTAGAAATAATAAAATTGGGTAGCCCCAAGGGTATGCATAACCTTAAGTGACCTAGAGCCTGTGATGCTTCCCACTGACATTATCCTACATTGACGTAAATCCATAAATGTGGATTTGTGATGTGAATTAATTGATTACATTACTGCTGATTCTTTGCTGCTTTATGAAAAGGCAGAAGTCCCCAGCTAGGTTTAAAAGGCCTCTAGGAGCTCCTCCTTATGCCCTCTGCTTTAGGGCAAGCAGGGTGAGAGTTCACAGCATCTGTATCAGCCTCAGGGGTCTGCAAAAGTTCAAGGATATATGAACTCATTTTGCTGTCCAAGTGCTTGTTCTTCTGGGTTGAGGACAGTAACTATGGCCAATAACTTTTTAAATCCCCTCTCCATACCCATTCTAGCTGGAGGCAAGGTTTCAACATGGGGGTCATTTCAACGGGATGTTTCTTTACTTGCAGCAGCCCATACAAACTGGAATTAAATTGTGAGTCTTGCCAGTAATTATACTTACTCAGGTGTAGTATCAATGTTTATTGTTGGCCTCGTTCCACACATAGCACACCAATGAGATGGGCTGTTGACAAAAAAGCAGAAAAATCACAGTTTGAGGAAGACCTCTGTCTCAGAGATATCACAGTCTAAAGAAATACGATTGAAAATGAGTATTCTTGTGCCATAGACATAGTTCTATTGCATATATTTGCATGTAAGTACATGAATGTGCAGACATAATGCTTGTTCATTAAAATCACCCTCACTTAAAGTCCTAAATCCCTGTATAGCCATGCCTCTATGCATCTTTACTCCTTTTCAGTTCCTCCAGGTGAGAAAATAAATAGGATTTTGCTAGGCTGATACATGTCAGTTCTCAATCACCTGCACACAACCAGTTGTCTCCATTTTCACGGGAGATAAATAAAGGACTTTGGACTTGTCTTAAGTATCCTCAATCACAGCTCTATTTGATTCAGTGCTTTACTCATTGCAGCCCTCACCCTTTCTGCCCCGGACTGTAAAGTGTTTCCTTCCTAAGGAGAAGCCAATGCTGCCTCAGTATGGGTAGACATAATGCAAAGGTTTTGCAGAGTTTACAGGCTGCATTTTAGATAAGCTTTCCCAGAGGATTTAATCTCTTTTCACATATTTCAGACTGCCTTTTTCTGCAGTAAACACCTGCTCAGGTAAACAATTTCCCATTCTGTTTTCAGGTGATTTCAAAGCAAAGGTGTCTTGGTAAGCTTGTGTAGTCAGTACACACAGCTACCACCTGTTTAAAAAATTGCAACTGTCATTGGAAGTCCACCTCTCAATCAGTGTTTTTCAGTATAATGTGTCAGAACAACTCTGCAGACATTTATCATTCTAATTATTGATCAGTAGTACATTATTCTCTGCTCAGTCCTTTTGTACTAGGAAAAATAAGCATTATATAGTGTGTCTTCCTTGGGAACTTTAATACTGTTGTTGACGGCATATTATTAAAATATATTAATGGATTTTTCTGTTTTCATACAAGTCTTGATTTTGAACACAGGTTTCCATAATGAGGTTTTCTGAAATCACATAGCGTCAGACAATAAATAAGAGTAACATTTCTGCTACCATTTTCTATCCTATTGTTGTCACAAAACTACGAGGTTCCTGACACTTTCTGGGCTAAACTTACAGTAGCTTTCCTGAAACTGACTTTGTCCAGGTTCTGTCTGATTTTAATCTACCATTTAACCATTCGGTTCTAGGGTCTGCAGTGGAGCTGCGTAATTTTATATGGAGGATGGAAGTTAGGTCTTTGGTCATAATAAGGATTTGCATTTAAAAATATGGACATGTTAAAGAACTATTAGCAGAAGAAGCAATGCAATGTCTGTAGTAACCATTGCAAAGGTCTGTGTTTGATTCTGCAGAGTGCATCCAGCAAGGCCAAGACAATAAGGGGTTTGCTTCCTTAAGTCTTCCCCTGCATCAAGGGCCTTTGCATGGGATTTGCAGCACTTTCTTGGACTTTCATTTTAATAACTATCAGCAAGATCTATTATGAAAAAAGCTCACGTTAAGTAATGTTTTTCCTATTTAGTACATCTTATTTTAAATAGGTTCATCTTTTCATGAAGATTTTTGGATCTTTATGGATGGCTTATTCCAGGGGAGGACTGGATGTGTTTGCTTAATTTGCTGTTTGGAGAGGAATCTCATACAATACCTTTTTAATATCCAGGAAAGGTTTTGACTGTCTATCAAGGTATTCTCATCAGTCAAAAGGTCTCCTTTTTTTCTCCTTTTGAATTAACATAACTAATGACAGCTAGCAGGAAAGATTTTCAGAAAGAAGTCACTTTAATCCTTTATAGTTAGCAATACCCTTCCCTTCATATACTCATTCAGGAAGTTCAAAGAAACTCACAGCATGAGAAATGTTGACATTTAAGGGGTGTGATTCACTCCTGGCTCCTGCACTGATCGGCTGTTGGGCTCAGATGTTTGCAGCTGCAACTTTCAAGACACAAATTAGCTGTAAAGTCTTTACCGAAGACTCCCAGCTAAGAGGCCGGGAGGGGCTGGGCAGGGAGCGTGAAGCAGAGAATCTGGAGAGGCAGGGGAAACCCAGCAAGAGTCTAGTGGCTTTCAGATATCACAGATGGTTGGGGAAATAGTAGATAACAAATCACTTTTAGACAATTCTACTGTTCTCTCCGACAAACTATCGCTATAACTTTCACGTGGTTTTAAAGGGTTGAAAAATGTTCTTAAAACTTTCTATCTGCTAATTAACAACATAATGTATGTGTCTGAATTTTGAAGAGTTGTGATAGATAGTCTCAACAGGATATGTTTCTTAGCGCCTGATTTGTAATAAACATGAATTATTGACACAAAATATACCCAATATGGAAAAAGTTACATAAATTGTCCCTTACAAAAAAAAAAAGGAAACTTATCTAAGAAATTTGAATGAATGGTTTGGAGAAAGACTGTGTAAAAGAGTGAATACCTAGATGATGTCTGCATTTTCCTTTGCCAGGGTCTCTGGTAAGCTGGGTGTGTTGGGCAAATCCCTGTGACTTGCTGCAGAAATGGCCTTTCTGTCACAACGCACCTTGGGGCCCACCTTGCTGTGAGAAACCATTGTGCTGCAGCACAGGGCAGCACGCAGGTAGGCAAGGCTGATAGATGCTATGGCTGAGCAGGAGTGTTCTGGTACCAGCTTCCTCACAGTTCCCATTTACCAGTATTTCTCAATGCTCTTGGACACCCACCCCAGGAAGGGCCTTTACAGCTTCTTGTCTATGTAGGCTGTTAATCTATAAAAAAATGCATGCCTAAACAAGCAAAATATATTATTTCATCTTTTTTTTTTCCTCCTTTGTCCCTCCCCAACTCATTTCTTTCTTACTTACCCTCCAATTCTTCCTTTACGTCTCACTACTTCCCCCAAAGTTTCCCATTAAGCAAGTATTCAGCATACAGCAAGTGTTACCCTGGAAATCCCAAACACCCACACACCAGCAACCAGGAGAAATTAAATCAGGGCAGGCAAGAGAAATTACGAAAGTGGCAGACAGTGAATGTT